>NC_053398.1:79716977-80035727 GCF_905171765.1 Bufo bufo | reverse complement strand
AAAATTGGGTTTTTGAAAATTTCTGAAAAATTTCAAGATTTGCTTCTAAACTTCTAAGCCTTGTAACATCCCCAAAAAATAAAATGTCATTCCCAAAATGATCCAAACATGAAGTAGACATATGGGGAATGTAAAATAATAACTATTTTTGTAGGTATTACTATGTATTATAGAAGTAGAGAAATGTAAACTTGGAAATGTGAAAATTTTTCTAAATTTTGGGTAAATTTTGTATTTTTTTTTTATAAATAAAAATAATTATTTTTGACTCCATTTTACCAGTGTCATGAAGTGCAATATGTGACGAAAAAACATTCTCAGAATGGCCTGGATAAGTCAAAGCGTTTTAAAGTTATCACCACATAAAGTCACACACGTCAGATTTGCAAAAAATGGCCTGGTCCTTAAGGTGAAATATGTCCGTTTCCTTAAGGGGTTGAAGGGGCGGGCACTGTGGAGGTCACTGTTAAAGGGGTGGGCACTATGTAGGTCATTCTTAAAGGGGCGGACACTGTGGAGGTCATTGTGAAAGGGGCAGGTACTGTTGAGATCACTGTTAAAGGGGTGGTCAACGTTAAAGAGGCGGGCACTGTGGAAGTCACTGTTAAAGGGGTGGGCACTGTGAAGGTCACTGTTAAAGGGGTGGGCACTGTGGAAGTCATTGTGAAAGGGGCAGGTACTGTGGAGGTCACTGTTAAAGGGGAGGACACTGTGGAGGTCACTTAAAGGGACGGGCAATGTGTAGGTCACTGTTAAGGTCTCTGTTAAAGGGGCAGACACTGTGGAGGTCACTGTTAAAGGGCTGGGCACTATGCAGGTCATTCTTAAAGGGGTGGGCACTGTGGAGGTCACTGTTAAAGGGGCAGACACTGTGGAGGTCACTGTTAAAGGGGTGGGTACTATGCAGGTCATTCTTAAAGGGACGGGCAATGTGCAGGTCACTGTTAAAGGGGCGGTCACTGTGAAGGTCTTTTTTAAAGGGGCAGACACTGTGGAAGTCACTGTTAAAGGGGTGGGCACTATGCAGGTCATTCTTAAAGGGGTGGGCACTGTGGAAGTCACTGTGAAAGGGGCGGGTACTGTGGAGATCACTGTTAAAGGGGTGGCCACTATGAAGGTCACTGTTAATGGGATGGTCAATGTTAAAGGAACGGACACTGTGGAAGTCGCTGTTGAAGGGGCTGGCACTGTGGAGGTCAATGTTAAAGGGGCAGCCACTGTGGAGGTCACTGTTAAAGGGGCGGTCACTGTGGGGATCACTGTGAAAGGCGCGGGCACTGTGGAGGTCATTGTTAAAGGGGCTGGGTATTGTAGAGGTCACTGTTATGGGGGATACAGTCGATATCTTTAAACGACACACAAACATTAAATGAAATGGATAAAATATACCCGTGTAAAGCCGGGTCCTTCTGCTAGTATATATATAATTACTATTTACAATATAAAATGCAGATGCCCACAACTTTGAAGATGTTTTTTTTTTTATTGTGAAGCAAACAACAAATAGGACAAAATAACAGAAAAACTCAATGTGCATAATTATTCACCCCCCCTAAAGTCAATACTATGTAGAGCCATCATTTGCGGCAATCACAACTCCAAGTTGCTTTGGATAAGGGTCCATTCACACGTCCGTACCCGTTCCGCAATTATCCAGAACGGGTGCGGACCCATTCATTCTCTATGGGGCAAGAATGGATGCGGATAGCACACAGTGTGCTGTCCGCATCCGCATTTCTGGAGCGCGGCCCCGAACATGTCCTATTCTTGTCTGCAATTGTGGACAAGAATAGGCAGTTCTATGGGGCTGCTGGCCGGGTGTATTGCGGATCCGCAATACACTACAGACGTGTGAATGGACCCTAAGTCTCTATGAGCTTTCCACATCTTACCACTGGAATTTTTGACCATTCCTCCTCGCAAAACTGCTCCATATCCCTCAAGTTGGATGGTTTGCGCTTGTAAACAGCAATCTTTAAGTGTGACCACATGTTTTCTATTGGATTGAGATCTGGGCTTTGACTAGGCCATTTCAACACATTTTGTTTCCCCTTAAACCACTCAAGTGTTGCTTTAGCAGTGTGTTTGGGGTCACTGTCCTGCTGGAAGGTGAACCTCCGTCCTAGCCTCGCGCACAGAGTGGTACAGGTTTTGCTCAAGAATATCCCTGTATTTAGCACCATCCATGGATAAGGGTCCATTCACACGTCCGTACCCGTTCCACAATTATCCAGAACGGGTGCGGACCCATTCATTCTCTATGGGGCAAGAATGGATGCGGATAGCACACAGTGTGCTGTCCGCATCCGCATTTCTGGAGCGCGGCCCCGAACTTCCGGTCCGCGGCTACGGAAAAAAATAGAACATGTCCTATTCTTGTCTGCAATTGTGGACAAGAATAGGCAGTTCTATGGGGCTGCTGGCCGGGTGTATTGCGGATCCGCAATACACTACAGACGTGTGAATGGACCCTAAGTCTCTATGAGCTTTCCACATCTTACCACTGGAATTTTTGACCATTCCTCCTCGCAAAACTGCTCCATCTCCCTCAAGTTGGATGGTTTGCGCTTGTAAACAGCAATCTTTAAGTGTGACCACATATTTTCTATTGGATTGAGATCTGGGCTTTGACTAGGCCATTTCAACACATTTTGTTTCCCCTTAAACCACTCAAGTGTTGCTTTAGCAGTGTGTTTTGGGTCATTGTCCTGCTGGAAGGTGAACCTCCGTCCTAGCCTCGCGCACAGAGTGGTACAGGTTTTGCTCAAGAATATCCCTGTATTTAGCACCATCCATCTTTCCCTCAACTCTGACCAGTTTCCTGGCTGCTGAAAAACATCCCCACAGCATGATGCTGACACCACCATGTTTCACTGTTGGGATGGTGTTCTTTGGGTGATGTGATGTGTTGGGTTTGCACCAGACATAGCGTTTTCTTTGATGGCCGAAAAGTAAAATTTTAGTCTCATCAGACCAGAGCACCTTCCTCCATACATTTTGGGAGTCTCCCACATGCCTTTTCGCAAACTCACAACGTGCCATTTTATTTTTTGCTGAAAGTAATGGCTTTTTTTCTGGCCACTCTGCCATAAAGCCCAACTCTATGGAGCGTACGGCTTATTGTCGTCCTATGTACAGATACTCCAGTCTCTGCTGTGGAACTCTGTAGCTCCTCCAGGGTTACCTTAGGTCTCTGTGCTGCCTCTCTGATTAATGCCCTCCTTGCTCGGTTTGTGAGTTTTGGTGGGCGGTCGTCTCTTGGCAGGTTTGCTGTTGTGCCATGTTCTTTCCATTTGGTTATGATAGATTTGATGGTGCTCCTGGGGATTATCAAAGATTTGGATATTTTTTTATAACCTAACCCTGATTTGTACTTCTCGACAACATTGTCCCTTACTTGTTTGGATAGTTCCTTGGTCTTCATGGCAGTGTTTGGTTAGTGATGCCTCTTGCTTAGGTGTTGCAGCCTCTGGGGCCTTTCAAAAAAGGTGTGTATATCATGTGACACTTAGATTTCACACAGGTGGACATCATTTCACTAATTATGTGACTTCTGAAGGTGATTGGTTGCACCAGAGCTTTTTATGGGCTTCCTAACAAAGGGGTGAATACATACGCACATGCCTGTTTTCTGTTTCTAAATAATAGTTTTATTTATATATTTTTCTCATTTCACTTCACCAACTTAGACTATTGTGTTCTGATCCATCACATAAAATTCAAATTAACAAAACATTGATCTTAAGGCTGTAATGTAACAACACACGAAAAAGTCAAGGGGGTGAATACTTTTGCAAGGCACTGTAGATGAAAGGTTGAATATCACCTCAAATAGGGTGCTCACATTTTATATTAGGGACAAACATAGGGGTCATCTATTTTTCTGAAATACGGCTATATTAAGCATATTTCATGGACAGATGGTGGCGCAACGGTTAGTTGTCTTTTTTCTAAAGTGAATAACCCTAATTTTGACAATCTTTCAAGGTACTGTAGTCCACCCATTCCAGTTATTACTTTAGTTGCCCTCCCCTGACCCCTCTCCAGCTCTGCTATGTCTGCCTTGTTCACAGGAGACCAGAACTGCACACAGTACTCCATGTGTGGTCTGACTAATGATTTGTAGAGTGGTAGCACTATGTTCTCATCACGGGCATATATGCCCCTTTTGATGCAACCCATTATCTTATTGGCCTTGGCAGCAGCTGCCTGTCAGTGGTTTCTGCAGTTTAGTTTGCTGTACACAAAAATTTCTAAGTCCTCTTCAATGTCTATGTTACCCAGTGTTTTACCATTTAGTATGTACGTGTGACTTGCGTTATTCCTTCCCACGTGCATATTCTTACATTTACCAATGTTAAACCTCATCTGCCACTCCAGCTTGCCGCAGTTTTTTCATCAAATTGGTGTGCCAAAGCTGTCTATTGATGACACTGGCTGTTAGCCCAGCGGTCCGTGCCGGTGCTGCTGCTCCTACTCGCGGACACGGGCGCCAGGCTTCCTCTTTCCCTCCTGCTGCCATGCTGACAAGTGTGGGCAGCAGGTAGCTGAACCGTTGCATCTATGCTCCATGCCAGAGTTTACTTCCTGCTGGAGACCTGTACTGTTATTAGGGCTTGCATGGGTGTGTCTCTCCTCACTTGTGAGTCAGCACGTACACGCCCTCTGTCTTACCAGCCTATGGCTGGATTGCAGGAAACATTTAAAGGCGCTTCCTACCACAGGAAGATGCCTGAGAAAATCATGGTCACAAGCTTGCCTAGTTCCAAGTGTGAAGGTGTTTTTCAAGTTCTGCTTTGCTGTGTACCGGACCCTGCTTTTGGAAATTTCGGATTTTGCCTGTTTGCCGTCTGCTTCTGACCTCAGACTTCGTTTACAGACCTTGCTTGTTTGCCACCTGCCTCTGACCCACAGATTTCGTTTACGGACCTTGCTTGATCTCTGCCTACCCTGACCATGTACTTCCCCTCGGTGCTTGCACTGGTATCTCTGACCCCCTGGTCAGCTGCCACTGACTCTGGGACTGCTCTGGAGTGGCAACTGGCAACTACCCTAACGGCCCAAGCCTATCCTCACCATCAGAGGCTCTAGTGAAGACCAGGTAATTGCTTAGTCACGCCCCTCCAGAGTATAGCCAGTCAGTGGCGCATTGGGTCCACACCCGCTTGCAGAATACTGCCAAGTTCTGTTGTACATGAATGAGCTGAAAAGTCAAGTAACATAAGTGAGAGCATGTGAAAACCAAAATGTTTAGAGGTTCCTACGAGAGTGTACCTAGTTTCTAGACTGCATAATGATTTATACAATCAAATCAGTTTTTCCTTATTTACAGGCTATAATTTTATAAAGGTAAATGCTAAGGGTTGTGCACTTTTGCAAATGAAGCTGTCATATTAATTCCTTCCATCTTCTGCTTTCTGCATAATCAGTCCACATCAAATATATGGCATCTACACAATATTGGTTTAATAACTGTGGCAATTTGGGTGAATTAGGAACACAGATAAAAAAAAAATAATCTGAAAAATATTTTATTGACAATAAGAAAATTTGAGGACATATTCAAATAAAGCATCAGTACAACATATCATTGATTTTACAATCTACCTCTTAAATTCACATTAGAAAAATGAAACACCTATTTTAAGTATACACTCAAGTGGTCCTTGATAAGTACAGACTAATAAAAGTGGGATATAGTTAGCTCTGGTATGGTCAAAGTCTCAGAAAATGAGGTAGATCTAAGTAACAGTTCAGAATATCTAGATGATTTTAAACACTGAACAGTTCCACTTGGCAAGAAGTCCCCAAAATATTAGCACACTAAGTCTACTGCAGGTACATCCATGTGAATGGGTTGGTTCACATGGTAGGTATTCTAAAAACAGTTAGGTTTGAACTTT
Source organism: Bufo bufo (assembly GCF_905171765.1). Classification (NCBI taxonomy): domain Eukaryota; kingdom Metazoa; phylum Chordata; class Amphibia; order Anura; family Bufonidae; genus Bufo; species Bufo bufo. The sequence continues at coordinate 80,029,824 of NC_053398.1, read as the reverse complement.
TTGTTAGCATGTGCTCAATGGTAAAATACTATTTAAGACATACTACGGGAATGATTCTATTAACTACTTACAGCAAGGTACTTCAGCGAGTCCATAAGAGTAACCTCTTATGGACTCAATGAAAGTTTGAAAAACCTGTGTTTTCAGAGCTCTACACTGGATTGGAAAGTCACACAGAGCTTCAACTTGTGAATATTGAGTTAAGATGACAGATGCAGTTCCACAGTACAGATTTTTTATCGTTTTAATCCTCCTAATAGAATATTTGCCACTTTGCTTGTATTAATCATGATTGTATCCGTGATCAAAATAGGTTGATAGTTTAATCATCTATGGCTATCTCCAAAGTATTTACACCATCTTCAGGGAGGCAGACTAACTGCAAAACATTCAAGCTGGAAATTCACGTCGCTCAGTAAAGTTTCATTGTGTCACCATTCCTCAGGACAAGGCTTCCTTGGTGCAGTAAAGCTGGGATATAGTTTTGCTCAGCACTGGTCCAAGATTTCTGCAAAGAGATTAACTATTGAAAGTAATTGTGCCATCTCTTGTGTTAATTATAAAAGGGAAGTTGAGCTCTTAATTCACTCAATCACAAAGATTTCATATACATGGACTAGGTTTTCTGCACTAAACAAAAATGTTTTTCTGTTAAGAATAGCCCCTGTATTACAGGGAGTGCCTCATGCTGCAGGACGTACCTCTGTAGCTTTCCACACTTCACATTTGACAACAACTTCTCCCTCTCCTCGGTGGAAGAACAACATTCATATGCAGAAAGCAGGCTGTGGGTAATAAGAAGAGACTGTAAAAAGGATTACACGGCCTGCAATATCTATGATGTTGCATCATATAGTCTGTGGCACGCGTTTCCGGCCTTTGAGCATTCAGATGCTGTTGTCAGGATTGGCCACGGCATCTGAAGTGTTAAATGTCCGATATCGGCATTACTGCCAGTCACGGACTTTAGCCAAGTCCTGATGTAAATAGCCATATGGGGTTGAATTAGTTTAACATAACCGATCCCTCATGGAGCCATGCTGATACAATGTTATACACTTATTTTCAGTCAGTCAGTCAGCACATCCCAATGCGCAGGTGCACGCTGCCATGGCTAGAAACACAAAGAAAAAAGACAATGCAACAGCACTCTACAAACACAAATAAGGTACAATAATGCCATAATTATAGAAAACATTCTGGTGCTAATGCTACGCTTATTTTGCACATTTGAGATTCTTGGCAAATACATTTTGTACAAAATTATTTGGGCTGTCTGCCAAACGTCAAGGCGATCTCTATAAGATGGGAACCTAACAATAAATACTACCTGTTATGTGCAATAATGGCCAACATAAAATTCAGGGAGTGAAGGTTCCACATGCATGCTGGGTCCACTCTGCTTTTTACCATTTTTGGTGCCATAACGGCCTCCATTAAAGGGAACCTGTCACCAGGATTTTGTGCATAGAGCTGGGGACATGGGCTGCTAGATGGCCGCTAGCACATCTGCAATACCCAGTCCCCACAGCTCTCTGCGCTTTTATTGTGTTAAAAAAACTTTTGATCAATATGCACATGAACCTGATATGTGTCCTGTGTCCGGAGATGAGTCCAGCGGAAAGGAGCCCAGCACCGCCCCGCGTCCTCCGAATCTCCTCCTTGCTGGCTGACGTCACAGAGCTGGAGCGCCAAAATCTCGCGATGCGCGAGCTAGCGCATGCGCAGTGTCAGCATCATGTTCATTCCCTGTGCTGGCATCAGCACAGGGAACGAACTACGCATGCGCTAGCTCGCGCATCGCGAGATTTCGGCGCTCCAGCTCTGTGATGTTAGCCAGCAAGGAGGAGATTCGGAGGACGCGGGGCGGTGCTGGGCTCCTTTCCGCAGGACTCATCTCCGGACACAGGACACATATCAGGTTCATTTGCATATTGAGATCAAAACGTTTTTTAACACAATAAAAGCGCAGAGAGCTGTGGGGACTGGGTATTGCAGATGTGCTAGCGGCCATCTAGCAGCCCATGTCCCCAGCTCTATGCACAAAATCCTGGTGACAGGTTTCCTTTAAATACAGGGATGTAGGTACCAACATGTATGCTGAGCCAACTCTATACTTCTCCTGGTGCCAAATGGCTTCCAATAAATACGAGAGCAGGCTACAGCTTTATACTTACTCTAATTAAAGTCAGCCTAAGGGTAGTCAGGGGTGCAAGACCAACTGGAGTCAGCCACACGTCCAGCTCCAGTACACCTACACTCCCTGAATTATATGGTGGCCATTATGGCACATAACAATATTTAGTGTTAGGTTCCCGTCTTATAGAGATCGCCTTGATGTTTGGCAGACGGACCCAAATAATTTTGTACAAAATGTATTTGCCAAGAATCTCAAATTTGCTAAATAAGCTTAGCATTAGCACCAGAATGTTTTCTATAATTATGGCATTATTGTAACTTGTGTTTGCAGAGTGCTGCTGCATTGTCTTTTTTTCTTTGTGTTTCTAGCCATGGCAGCGTGCGCATGCACATTGGGATGTCCTGACTGACCCCCTTTTTTTTCAATGAAAATAAGTGTATAAACACTCTTTTGAATGACAATTGGAAGGTTATTATTTTATGGTCACTATTTCCCAGGTGTCCCTTAACCTACACATCTATTGTTCTGTCAGGTCTATTGTTTAGTACTAAGTCCAGTATGGCCATCCCTCTAGTCCAGGCATCCTCAAACTGCGGCCCTCCAGATGTTGTAAAACTACAACTCCCACAATGGCCTGCTGTAGGCTGATACCTGTAGGCTGTTCGGGCATGCTGGGAGTTGTAGTTTTGCAACAGCTGGAGGGCCGCAGTTTGAGGATGCCTGCTCTAGTCAGATCCTGGACCAGTTGGGAAAGGTAATTTGTCTTTGATTGTTTCCTTTAGGAGATCCACAGGTTTCAGTTTCGCAGTCTATATCTGCGTAGCTAAAGTACCCAAAAATAACAACCTCATTATGATTTGCTGCCTCGTCTATCTCGTTTAGTAGTAGATTTTCTGTCGGCTCTGATATATTAGGTGGTTTATAACAAACCCCTATCAGTATTTTATTATCGTTTTTGCCTCCATGTATTTCTATTCACATGGTAATTTCCCTCACTTATATTTTCCTGGAGTCTGGGCTTTAGACAGGACTTTACATAAAGCCAAACCCCTCCCCTTCTCCGGTTTTCCTGATCCTTTCTAAACAGACTGTAACCTTGTAAGTTAACTGGCCAGACATGTCTCAGTTATTCACACTATATCATAGTCCTCCTCAGACATTACTAATTCCAGTGTACCAGTTTTATTGGTCAGGCTTCTAGCATTAGTGTACATAAAATTAAGAGTTTTTTTTTTTATATTTTTAACCCTACAATTTTCCTTATGAACTGTTCTAGTCCCTACTTCCACTTCTCCCCCAGTTTCATTACCTTGTCCCAGGTCAATATCTGTACTATCTTCCCCTCCTATAACGTAATTACCCTCCCCCACAGTCCCTAGTTTAAACAGTCCTCCAACCTTCTAGCCATCTTCTACCCCAAAACAGCTGGCACCTTCCCTATTGACGTGCAGCCCATCCCTACGATACAGCCTGTAGTCGACAGAGAAGTCGACCCAGTTCTCCAGGATCCCAAACCCCTCTTTCTTACACCAGCTCTTGAGCCACTTGTTAACCTCCCTAATCTCCTGTTGCCTCTCGGGTGCAGCTTGTGGTACAGGTAGTATTTCACAAAATACTACCTTTCACGATTTTAAGGACCCTCCATCCACTTCTAACTTTGTCATTAGTTCCAATGTGGACCATGACCACTGAGCCTTCACCAACCCCTCCAAGTAATCTATCAACCTGTTCTGCAATATTTTGAATTGGAGTGCCAGGAAGACAACACACTGTTCAATGATCCCAGTCTTTGTGACAGATCACCCTATCTGTACCCCTAATGATAGAGTCTCCCACTACCAGCACCTGTCTGACCTGCCCTGTTCTTCTGGTCCTCTGCTTACTGGACCTGACATTTCCCTAACTGGCAGATGAAGTGTTTTGTTGCAAAAGCACCCTCCCTGAACTGACATCCCCCTCATCTGCCAATCTTGCAAACTTGTTTTGGTGTGTGAGATCAGGACTATTCCTCCCTGGCACTCTTCCCTCTACCCTTCTTTCTAAATATGTTATGCAGCTAGCTTACTTACGTTCCTGATCCTCCATACTACCACCCTCCTCCTCATCTACCCCATAGAGTGTCTGCTCAGTGAGCCAAATTGTCAGTGCATATCAGTGTTCAAATGAACTTGTTTAGATACAGGATCTGGTATTCCAGATGTGCAATTTAATCATATTTTGAAAAAAAATAATATGCACCCTCAAACGGATGTTCCAGGACTGCATACATTTCACAAGATATGCACTGGACTGTCTTTTCAATTATGGAGCACATACTTGCTAATGGGGATTACACTTCCTAAAGTCCCTGAATCTAAAGTTTTTTATGTTAAGTCACACACTTAATACAAACACACACTTGCAATCAAACATGCGAACACTCACAAACTCACGTTTTTAGTCTGCTTATATAGCTGCTACTCCCAGACAACTGAAAACCAGACTGCTTTGCAAACAATTGCAATGTAGTAATAGTTGCCTTGTTAGCCAACATTTCATTTTGTGGAGGCCTGGTTCTCTAAATGCAAACAATTCCATATTAACTTGGTGCAACAGGACAGTAGAAGATTTCAGTTTATGCGGAAAACAATCTTTTGAATAATTCAATGCTCATAACACCAAGCACTGGCTATGGCACACAGTTGAGTACTTCCATAGGACCTCACAGATAACACACCTCTCCTTATTTACTTTAAAAGGCCTTTCCGGTCATATAAAAAATACAGAAAATGCTTATGTATCCGAATGCTCACCACATGATGCCAGATAGATGAGAAGAAAATGCTTATGTATACGAATGCTCACCAGGTGATGACAGATAGATGAGAAAAAAGTAAATTTTCATCATCTTGCCCAGCTCTGTGTAGCAAGGGCTTGGTGTTGGTGGGACTAACAGTGGACTACAGTTATGATGACTCTTCTTGCAGCTTACAGAAATTGACTCTTCTCACATCTGCCTGTATACCTCTCTATTTCAAAGTGTAAAGGTGGATTTAGACGTGCTGATGAGCATCAGATTGTTGGAAAGGAAGCGCTTCTTCCCGACAGTGGGCTGCTCGTTAAGTGGAGGTGAAGCACTGCATTTACATGCAGCGATCACCTCCACAGTATGAGGATGAGGGATCGCTATTGTCCTCATACAGCTGCATTGTTTGTATGCAGCAGATTGCTATTTACCCAGCACGATAAACAGGTGTTTCACTCAATCAGGTGATCGGCTGCTTCCAGATTGTCAGGACCGAGCGTTCACAGAAACGGTCGTTCCCGATAACCTGCCCTATTATCTGGCTGCTTAAATCCACCTTAAAGTAGTGCTATAATTATGTACTGTCTTTACAGACAACACAGATCTGCAACTAAGACACTTCTCTGATGTGCTATCTGGATTGCAGATAGTCACTTCTCTCTATCTACTGTTTGGCACAATCCCTTCTGAAACTGCCAGGGTGGGGGAGGAATCAAGAGATCAGTGGAGATAAGAGGCATGTGAACTGTGGGGTCTCATATTACAGGGAGTGGGAAAGGGAGGCTAACCATGTCTTCAGTGTACAGGACATCACTCAAGCAGAAGATAACCACCAGGAGCATGGTCATGTGACTGCATGTGAGACTGGCTTACAGAGGCATGTCAGCCACAGACAATATTCTAGTAAGTAATACATTATACTACAGTTAACCCTTTCGCTGCTAGCACCATACATGTACGGTGCTGGAGCGATGGGTAAACATGGCGCCTGCTCGCACATGCAGTGGGTGCCATGGCCGGCGGGTCTCTGCTGTTTCAAACAGCAGAGGACCGCAGCTAAGGACTGCGACTGTCAATAATGCCGATCGCGGTCATTAAAGCCTTTATATACCGTGATCAAGTATGATCATGGTATCTAAACCTTGAAAAACCCGGAAGTGTGCACTTCTTTGTCATTACCGACATCCCAGTGCGGCCAATGGGGATGCCGGCAATTGACTTTAATATGCTGGGTCTCTCTGAAGAGGCCAACATAATAAATGAGCAATTCACATATTACCATGCTCCTGTATGGAGTGTGGTAATATTGAATTAAAAAAATTTGTGAATGTTGTAGCCTCCTATACTGGCTACAAAAAAAAAAAATTTTTTAAAATCTAAAAATTTAAATCATCCCCTTTCCTTAGAATAAAAAATATAAACATCATGGGCAACATTGCGTCAACGAACGCCCGTACTATTAAAATATAAAAATATTTTTCAAATACGGCGAATGGAGTAATGGAAAAAAGTATTAAACAGGCCAATTCGCAGGGGCATGGCTAGGCTGCTGAGAGAAATGGCCGCATGAAAGAGGAGCTCCGACACCGAAGCGACTGCTACATGAGCAAACCCACTTTCAGCATTGGTCTGCCTCCTTATTTTCGGCCCCTTTCAATGCCCAATACCCTCCCTGACATTATGGGGAAGTCGAAGAGGCAGCTGCCTAGACTCAAAGGCAGCAGTCTGGAGGATTACTTTGACAAGGGACCCGCTAAAGATGGCGCCGGGCCCTGCAGAGCGATGTCCCTGCCGGCACCTCCCTGCAGCTTGTCTCCCTCACAAGCATCGTGATCGCTGTCTCCTCAAGGGACCTCCCGTGCATCCAGAGGATGTCAGAGCCCCCACAGACGTCGCGCGCAAGATCCATAATAGCGACCAGACCGTCTTACCGCTGGAACCCCCTTCACTCAGCCAGCAACGCCTGAGAAAGTGGAGAGAGACGGGGGACCAAACTCAGGTCAGTTCAAGCAATAACACTGTTATGCCTGCCACCCTGGCCAAAGTCTACTTCCAGGATTACCCGACCTCAGATAAACCCCTGTCAGAGGACACATTAAAGAACATGCTCCTGGCACAGAAATCCTCCCTGCACGCAGACATAGCAGATTTGATTAACCCTCTCACTGCCAGAGTGCAAGGAGCAGAAGATAAAATCCTCCATGTTAAAAGTTTGCTACTTCCCAGAACTCTGTTATTGATGCCCATAATGATATGGCAGATGAACTAGAAGCCATTAAGTTGAAAATAGCAGACATGGAAGATCGCTGTAGGCGAAATAATGTAAAATTCAGAGGCATCCCAGAAGACACCCCACCTCAAGAACTACAACCCTACCTGAAAGCCTTATATACCACATATTCCTGCACCTGGAATGATGATAATCGACAGGGCCCATAGGGTACCGAAGCCTCCTCATCTAGGTCCCAGCGTCCCAAGAGACACCTTGGCCCGCATCCATTTCTTCCATACCAAAGAGGCATTGATGTCTGCTGCCAAGAAGCAAGGGATACTACCATCGCCTTATCAATCTCTTAAACTCTTTACTGACCTATCTATGGCAACCCTCAGCCAGCGTAGGTCGCTACAACCCATCACATTGGCCCTCCGTGCACACAATGTTCCGTACAAATGGGGATTCCCCTTGAAATTGTTGATCCACAAAAATGGCCAAGTTCACGTCGTCTTTGAAGATAGAAAGAAGCTACTGCACATCTGGCAGATTCCAATGTCTTTGGGGAAACCCCAGAGAAGCCCTCAGTTGAACTGAATTCTTATAATCCATTATGGAACCGTGAGAAAGGATCGCCATACTCTGATCCGTGGCTGGTATTGATATAAGAGGACTCTGGCTGTTGCGCTACTATTCTTCTACCTAGCTCTGAGCAGAAGGGAGCTAAAACACGCGATGGACATCATTTTTCCATTTCGGATTACTTTCATATTATAAAATAAATAGCTCCAAATCCCAAGCGCTACCCATTAATATGCCACAAGATGATGTGACATTGTTGTGGTCCCATTATGACTTAGGGCAGTTCAGATGATTGCCAATCTATCTGGGAGTCAAACTTACTTCACCATGCTCGCTATTATACAAGCAGAATTACGAGCCCCTTCTTTCCACCGTGACAAAATACTTCTCCTCTTTTGCAATGAAATCGGTGTCGTGGGTTGGCAAAATTGCATCATTCCAAATGATGACTCTCCCCAAACTTATATACATGTTCCGAGCTCTTCCCATACCCATTGCATCCACTTTTTTTAACCACCTCAGCCCCTATAGCTTAAACACCCTGAAAGACCAGGCCACTTTTTACACTTCTGACCTACACTACTTTCACCGTTTATTGCTCGGTCATGCAACTTACCACCCAAATGAATTTTACCTCCTTTTCTTCTCACTAATAGAGCTTTCATTTGGTGGTATTTCATTGCTGCTGACATTTTTACTTTTTTTGTTATTAATCGAAATTTAACGATTTTTTTGCAAAAAAAAGAAATTTTTCACTTTCAGTTGTAAAATTTTGCAAAAAAACCGACATCCATATATAAATTTTGCTCTAAATTTATTGTTATACATGTCTTTGATAAAAAAATAATGTTTGGGTAAAAGTTATAGCGTTTACAAACTATGGTACAAAAATGTGAATTTCCGCTTTTTGAAGCAGCTCTGACTTTCTGAGCACCTGTCATGTTTCCTGAGGTTCTAAAATGGCCAGACAGTACAAACACCCCACAAATGACCCCATTTCGGAAAGTAGACACCCTAAGGTATTCGCTGATGGGCATAGTGAGTTCATAGAACTTTTTATTTTTTGTCACAAGTTAGCGGAAAATGATGATTTTTTTTTTTTTTTCTTACAAAGTCTCATATTCCACTAACTTGTGACAAAAAATAAAAAGTTCTATGAACTCACTATGCCCATCAGTGAATACCTTTGGGTGTCTTCTTTCCAAAATGGGGTCACTTGTGGGGTAGTTATACTGCCCTGGCATTCAAGGGGCCCAAATGTGTGGTAAGGAGTTTGAAATCAAATTCTGTAAAAAATGGCCAGTGAAATCCAAAAGGTGCTCTTTGGAATGTGGGCCCCTTTGCCCACCTAGGCTGCAAAAAAGTGTCACACATGTGGTATCTCGGTATTCAGGAGAAGTTGGGGAATATGTTTTGGGGTGTCATTTTACATATACCCATGCTGGGTGAGATAAATATCTTGGTCAAATGCCAACTTTGTATAAAAAATGGGAAAAGTTGTCTTTTGCCAAGATATTTCTCTCACCCAGCATGGGTATATGTAAAATGACACCCCAAAACACATTCCCCAACTTCTCCTGAATACGGAGATACCACATGTGACACTTTTTTTGCAGCCTAGGTGGGCAAAGGTGCCCAAATTCCTTTTAGGAGGGCATTTTTAGACATTTGGATACCAGACTTCTTCTCAAGCTTTGGGGCCCCTAAAATGCCAGGGCAGTATAAATACCCCACATGTGACCCCATTTTGGAAAGAAGACACCCCAAGGTATTCAATGAGGGGCATGGCGAGTTCATAGAAAAAAAAAAATTTTGGCACAAGTTAGCGGAAATTGATTTTTTTAATTTTTTTCTCACAAAGTCTCCCTTTCCGCTAACTTGGGACAAAAATTTCAATCTTTCATGGACTCAATATGCCCCTCAGCGAATACCTTGGGGTGTCTTCTTTCCAAAATGGTGTTATTTGTGGGGTGTTTGTACTGCCCTGGCATTTGAGGGTCTCCGCAATCATTACATGTATGCACAGCATTAGGAGTTTCTGCTATTCTCCTTATATTGAGCATACGTCTGCCAGGACATAGGAGCTCCGCCCAACATCCATACCCACTTAGCTCGTATGCCCTGGCAAACCATATTTCTCCATTCACATCAATCGATGTGGATGAATAAATCATTGCCGGGATTTTTTTTTTTTATATATATATACAAAGTGTTTGCCAAAGTATATGAACACCGCCACCTCCTCAGCTCATATGCCTCGGCAAACGTATCTTTTACTGCAGAGGAGAAATCTCGTCTTGCAGCGCCGCATACACCGACTTGCGTGTAATCTGACAGCAGCGCAATGCTTCTGTCAGAATGCACATCAGTGCTGCAGCTAGTCGATCGGTTGGTCCACCTGGAAGGTAAAAAAAACAAAACAAAAAAGATAAAACCAGGCCGCAACGCAATAAATTTATTAACTTTTGAACAGAACATATAAACTTTTTTTAACTGAACGTTAACTTTTTTACTTACCGGTAATTTTTTTTTTGTTTCGTTTTTTTTACCTTTATAGAACAAACCTCTCCTTCCCCATGGGACAATGTGCAAAGCGCCCAAAGATGTGGCGAAGTACGTTATGCACTTTATCCCAGGTGAAAGGAGAAGTTTGCAGCAGCTGTGAGTAAAAGGGCGCTAATAGCCCTGTGTGCCTGTCCTGTGAGATGCAATCCCTATGCTAGGTGTACCTGTGTGTGGTACTTCCGGAAACACTCTCCTAAGCATAGGGCAGGGTGGTCAGGACAGTCATAGCGGGTGTCACGCCTTATTCCACTCCTGTTACAGACACAACATTTTTTTCGGGGTGGCGGTTGGGTTGAGGTACCAGGAACGACACTGGGGAAATGTCGCTCGTGTAGACGGCTAACTACACTGGTGGTTGGGGCCACGGAACCTCCTGGATACAGGAGGTTCTCGATGATCTCTTCCTGGAATTTGAGGAAGGATCGTGTTCTCCCAGCCTTACTGTAGAGAACAAAACTATTATACAGAGCCAATTGAATTAAATATACAGACACCTTCTTATACCAGCGTCTGGAAACTAAATAGGAAGCCAACATCTGGTCATTGAAGTCCACCCCTCCCATGAGCGCATTATAGTTGTGGACTGAGAGGGGCTTTTCAATGACACGGGTTGCCCTTTCAATTTGGATTGTCGTGTCTGCGTGAATGGAGGAGAGCATGTAAACGTCACGCTTGTCTCTCCATTTCACCGCGAGCAGTTCTTCGTTACACAAGGCAGCCCTCTCCCCCCTTGCAAGACGGGTGGTAACGAGCCGTTGGGGGAAGCCCACGCGACTAGTTCGCGCGATGCCACAGGCGCAAATCTGTTCTAGAAACAAATGCCTAAAGAGGGCCACACTTGTGTAAAAATTGTCCACATAAAGATGGTACCCCTTGCCGAATAAGGGTGACACCAAGTCCCAGACTGTCTTCCCACTGCTCCCCAGGTAGTCAGGGCAACCGACCGGCTCCAGGGTCTGATCTTTTCCCTCATAGATCCGAAATTTGTGGGTATAGCCTGTGGCCCTTTCACAGAGCTTATACAATTTGACCGCATACCGGGCACGCTTGTTTGGGATGTATTGTTTGAAGCCAAGGCGCCCGGTAAAATGTATTAGGGACTCGTCTACGCAGATGTTTTGCTCAGGGGTATACAAATCTGCAAATTTCTGGTTGAAATGGTCTATGAGGGGCCGAATTTTGTGGAGCCGGTCAAAAGCTGGGTGGCCTCTGGGACGGGAGGTGGTGTTGTCGCTAAAATGCAGGAAACGCAGGATGGTCTCAAATCGTGTCCTGGACATAGCAGCAGAGAACATGGGCATGTGATGAATTGGGTTCGTGGACCAATATGACCGCAATTCATGCTTTTTAGTTAGACCCATGTTGAGGAGAAGGCCCAGAAAAATTTTAAGTTCGGAAACTTGGGCTGGTTTCCACCGGAAAGGCTGGGCATAATAGCTTCCCGGGTTTGCGGTTATAAATTGTGTGGCATACCAATTTGTTTCTGCCGCGACACGGGGCCAGGTACGCCTGGTGCTATCAGGGACCTCCACCTCCTCGTCCGAACTTTGGGTCAGAGAGCCACTGCTTTCTACAGGTTCATATTCTGACCCGCTAGATTCGTCAGATGAGGGTTCCCAATCCTCATCCGACTGGGTCAGAATCCTGTAGGCCTCTTCAGAAGAATACCCCCTGTTTGACATTTTGGACTACTAAATTTAGGGGTATTCCCTGAGACTACCCAAGAAAAAAAGCAAGCCTGTCTTACAAAGGGGAGGCTAGCGAAGTACCGGAGGCCGCTGCGGTTGATAAAAAATATCAAAACTGATTTTTTTATCACCGCAGTGCGTGTAAAGTGAATGTGCAGTGATCAAAAAATAATAATTTTTTGTCACTGCGGTGGGGCGGGCGTGGGTGAACGCACGTGTGGGCGACCGATCAGGCCTGATCGGGCAAACACTGCGTTTTGGGTGGAGGGCGAGCTAAGGTGACACTAATACAATTATAGATCTGACCGTGATCAGTTTTGATCACTTACAGATACTATAAAAGTACAAATGCTGATTAGCGATATGCTAATCAGCGAATAAGGGACTGCGGTGCGGTGGGCTGGGCGCTAACTGATCCCTAAACTACCTAACCAAGGGGCCTAAACTAATCCTAAAACCTAACAGCCAATACTAGTGAAAAAAAAAAGTGACAGTTTACACTGATCACTTTTTGTCTTTCACTAAGTGATTGACAGGGAGCGATCAAGGGGTTAATTTGGATGATGGGGGTGATGGAAGGTGATCTGGGGCTAAGGACAGTGTTTGGTGTGTACTTACAGTTCAGTCTGCTCCTCTGCTGGATCCAACCGACGAAAAGGACCAGCAGAGGAGCAGAGAAGCCATATAACAGATCATATTTACTAATATGATCTGTTATATGGCTTGTGATTCGATTTTTTAAAAATCAGCAACCTGCCAGCGACGATCATTGGCTGGCAGGTTGCTGATGCAATTCTCCTCGAACTTTTGCCGGCCCGCGATGCGCATGCGCGGGCCGGCTGTGACCGAAATCTCGCCTTAATCAACCACCTCCAGGACGCGTCGCTGCGTTCAGCGGTCCGGAGGTGGTTAAGAAGGCTCAGGCTATATTGGGTAAATATATTTGGGGTTCATCCAAACCTAGAATTGCCCAAAATCTCATATTTAACAAAAAAGGCCTGGTTCCATATAGAATCTCAGTCCATAGAGAGAGGTACTTTGAAAGACTACCTAATACGGTCACTATGGAATTCAGGGCCCCCCAAAGCTAAATTGCTTACAGTGGCCCATGAGGGTAAACTATGGACCCAAATCCACAGGTTACAAGGGGACTCCCACTCGCCACTCTTCCGACATGCCACAACTCACACATTGGAAACGGTGATACCTGACATTAACTTGTCTGAATGGCGGACGAGGGAAATTCATAGTACTTCCCAACTACTGGCAGCAAATGTAGTCCTTCATTTTGAATCACTTCAGTGGTCTTTTCAACTACCACAGAAAGAACTCTTTAAATACCTGAAGGTCAGTCATTTCCTAACCCGTATAATAAAATCACCCCCTTCGGTGAATACTGACGTTCTTAGACTTTACCAATTCCTTCCTTCTTCAAAAAACACACTACGAGATATATTTACGACTTGCTAGGAGACAAAAATACCTTTGTCAAATCCCCTCCCATCAAACGCTGGGATTCTGAACTGAGCAAATCTTTCACCGAAGAAACATGGATAGCAGCTATAAAATTCCTCTCTTCAAATTTTAAATGTGTTACCCACTATGAAGCAGGGATTAAAATGCTACTGCAATGGTACTTTACTCCCCAAAGATTACACAAAATCTACCCATGCTCCTCCCCCTGCTGTTGGAGGAATTGTGGTAATACAGGTTCTCTATATTACATTCTGTGGGCCTGCCCCAAGCTCTCCCAATTTTGGCAACAGATTTTTGCGTTGATATCGGATATCACATTGGAAACTGTATCTCCACTCCCGGAATTTGCCCTGTTATTTCTTGGCATTCAGACCATGCACCCTAGTTACAGGAGCCATATAGGCCATATACTACTGATGCTAAATTAATAATAACTCGCCATTGGAAACAGACAAAACCACCTTCTTTGTCGGAGGTGATTCATGAGCTGAACACGACATGTCGCTACGAGCATTCTCTTCCTGCTACAGTAATTTCCCCCAACTCCTGTAACATTACATAAACCCCTTGGATGATCAATCCTAACTACTCCCCATAAAAGAACGCACATGCCAACGTTGGCTCTTAGAATAGGCAACTGTTGTCTACTCACGTATTGGATACCTGCTATGTTGTTTCTTACCCTGTATTCTCCTTCCTCCTTCTTTTATTTTCAAAACTTATTCTTATTTGCTGTTATGCACTTTGGGAATGAGACTCCAGGTTCATCTCACCATCTGCGAATGGTGTTCCTGGAGTAAATTTGTTACACGCAAATTCATTCTTATGGATGTTGTACTGCTTACTTTTAATGACATATGAAAATCAATAAAAACGATTTACTAAAAAAAAATTAAAAAAGGCCAATTCGCCATTTTTTCATCACTTCTCTTACCCCCCAAAAAATTATCAAAAAGTCACACAGACTGCAAAACTTTAGCTTTTTACAAAACCTCCCACTGTATGTGTGCAGGGATATTAGACAGTACCAGGCCACTGACAACTACAGAAAATGTTACCCAGCTTTCCCAGGTGCCCGGATGTCATCTTTGTCTATATAGCCAGGAGGCATTTCGCACTGTCTGTCTAGGTAAATCTGACATTCATTAGCGCTGGAGACCAAAATCTTGTGGCGCTGTACACACTGACCATATAGTGTTGCCTTTAAATTGTGCAAGTAACCCAGCTATCCTATGACCCTGAAAGGCAAATCTACCTAGTCATAGCACTAATTAGGAGTGAGGAGGGGGATTTATCCTGGTAGATTTAGTATTCTGCAGTCTATTACACTTCCACATGGTGGTTACCCAGCTTTGCGAGGACCCTGAAGGGCAAATGGCAAATATAAGTAGCTTAGCCTAGATAGGGCACTATTTAGTAGTGAAGAGTATTTATCCTGGTAGATTTCGTATTCTGCAGATTTTATTACAGCTCCACATGGTGGTAAACCAGCTTCCCCAAAAACTTGAAGGGACAAATATGCACTATTTGAGTAAGGCTACTTTCACACTCGCGTCTTGTGCGGATCCGTCAAGGACGGATCCTTTCAGATAATACAGCCATCTGCATCCGTTTAGAACGGATCCGTTTGTATTATCTTTAACCACCTCAGCCCCTATAGCTTAAACACCCTTAATGACCAGGCCACTTTTTACACTTCTGACCTACCCTACTTTCACCGTTTATTGCTCGGTCATGCAACTTACCACCCAAATGAATTTTACCTCCTTTTCTTCTCACTAATAGAGCTTTCATTTGGTGGTATTTCATTGACATTTTAACTTTTTTTTGTTATAAATCGAAATTTAACAAATTTTTTTGCGAAAAAATGACATTTTTCACTTTCAGTTGAAAAATTTTGCAAAAAAAACGACATCCATATATAAATTTTTCTCAAAATTTATTGTTCTACATGTCTTTGATAAAAAAAATATGTTTGGGTAAAAAAAAATGGTTTGGGTAAAAGTTATAGCGTTTACAAACTATGGTACAAAAATGTGAATTTCCGCTTTTTGAAGCAGCTCTGACTTTCTGAGCACCTGTCATGTTTCCTGAGGTTCTACAATGCCCAGACAGTACAAACACCCCACAAATGACCCCATTTCGGAAAGTAGACACCCTAAGGTATTCGCTGATGGGCATACTGAGTTCATAGAACTTTTTATTTTTTGTCACAAGTTAGTGGAAAATGATGATTTTTTTTTTTTTCTTACAAAGTCTCATATTCCACTAACTTGTGACAAAAAATAAAAACTTCTATGAACTCACTATGCCCATCAGCGAATACCTTGGGGTGTCTTCTTTTTTGCAGCCTAGGTGGGCAAAGGGGCCCACATTCCAAAGAGCACCTTTCGGATTTCACCGGCCATTTTTTACAGATTTTGATTTCAAACTACTTACAACACATTAGGGCCCCTAGAATGCCAGGGCAGTATAACTACCCCACAAGTGACCCCATTTTGGAAAGAAGACACCCCAAGGTATTCCGTGAGGGGCATGGCGAGTTCCTAGAATTTTTTATTTTTTGTCACAAGTTAGCGGAAAATGATGATTTTTTTTAATTTATTTTTTTCTTACAAAGTCTCATATTCCACTAACTTGTGACAAAAAATAAAAACTTCCATGAACTCACTATGCCCATCAGCGAATACCTTGGGGTGTCTTCTTCAATCGATGTGGATGAATAAATCATTGCGGGGATTTTTTTTTATATATACAAAATATATATATATACAAAAGCATATGAACACCGCCGCCTCCTCAGCTCATATGCCTCGGCAAACGTATCTTTTACTGCAGAGGAGAAATCTCGTCTTGCAGCGCTGCATACACCGACTTGTGTGTAATCTGACAGAAGCGCAATGCTTCTGTCAGAATGCACAACAGTGCTGCAGCTAGTCGATCGGTTGGTCCACCTGGAAGGTAAAAAAAACAAAACAAAAAAGAAAAAACCAGGCCGCAACACAATAAATTTTATTAACTTTATAATAACTTTTGAACAAAACATATAAACTTTTTTTTTACTTTTTGAACTGAAGTTAACTTTTTTGCTTACCTTTTTTTTTATTTTTATTTTTTTATTTTTTTACCTTTTATAGGACAAACCTCTCCTTCCCCATGGGACAATGTGCAAAGCGCAAATCGCCCAAAGATGTGGCGAAGTACATTATGCACTTTATCCCAGGTGAAAGGAGAGGTTTGCAGTAGCTGTGAGTAAAAGGGCCCTAATAGCCCTGTGTGCCTGTCCTGTGAGATGCAATCCCTATGCTAAGTGTACCTGTGTGTGGTACTTCCGGAAACACTCTCCAAAGCATAGGGCAGGGTGGTCAGGACAGTCAGGACAGAAATAGCGGGTGTCACGCCTTATTCCACTCCTGCTACAGACATGACATCTTTTTCGGGGTGACGGTTGGGTTGAGGTACCAGGAACGACACTGGGGAAATGTCGCTCGTGTAGACGGCTAACTACACTAATGGATGGGGCCACGGAACCTTCTGGATACAGGAGGTTCTCGATGATCTCTTCCTGAAATTTGAGGAAGGATCGTGTTCTCCCAGCCTTACTGTAGAGAACAAAACTATTATACATCGCCAATTGAATCAAATATACAGACACCTTCTTATACCAGCGTCTGGTGCCTCGGGAAACTAAATACGGAGACAACATCTGGTCATTGAAGTCCACCCCTCCCATGAGCAAATTATAGTCGTGGACACAGAGGGGCTTTTCAATGACACGGGTTGCTCGCTCAATTTGTATTGTCGTGTCTGCGTGAATGGAGGAGAGCATGTAAACGTCATGCTTGTCTCTCCATTTCACCGCGAGCAGTTCTTCGTTACACAATGCAGCCCTCTCCCCCCTTGCAAGATGGGTGGTAACGAGCCGTTGGGGGAAGCCCACGCGACTAGTTCGCGCGGTGCCACAGCAGCCAATCTGTTCTAGGAACAAATGCCTGAAGAGGGCGACACTTGTGTAGAAATTGTCCACATAAAGATGGTACCCCTTGCCAAATAAGGGTGACACCAAGTCCCAGACTGTCTTCCCACTGCTCCCCAGGTAGTCAGGGCAACCGACCGGCTCCAGGGTCTGATCTTTTCCCTCATAGATCCGAAATTTGTGGGTATAGCCTGTGGCCCTTTCACAGAGCTTATACAATTTGACCCCATACCGGGCGCGCTTGCTTGGGATGTATTGTTTGAAGCCAAGGCGCCCGGTAAAATGTATTAGGGACTCGTCTACGCAGATGTTTTGGTCTGGGGTATACAAATCTGAAAATTTCTGGTTGAAGTGGTCTATGAGGGGCTGAATTTTGTGGAGCCGGTCAAAAGCTGTGTGGCCTCTGGGACGGGAGGTGGTGTTGTCGTTAAAGTGCAGGAAACGCAGGATGGCCTCAAATCGTGCCCTGGACATAGCAGCAGAGAACATGGGCATGTGATGAATCGGGTTCGTGGACCAATATGACCGCAATTCATGCTTTTTGGTTAGACCCATGTTGAGGAGAAGGCCCAGAAAAATTCTAATTTCGGAAACTTGGACTGGTTTCCACCGGAAAGGCTGGGCATAAAAGCTTCCCGGGTTGGCAGATATAAATTGAGTGGCATACCGGTTTGTCTCTGCCACGACTAAGTCCAAGAGCTCCGCAGTCAAGAACAGCTAAAAAAATCCCAGGGCCGAACCGATCTGAGCTGTTTCAACCCGAACTCCAGACTGGGCGGTGAAAGGGGGAACTAATGGTGCGGCTGAAGTTGGTGACTGCCAATCAGGATTTGCCAGCACCTCAGGGACTCTAGGGGCTCTACGGGCCTGTCTGAGCGGTGGCTGCGACGGGGTAACTACTGCACGTGCCACCGTACCAGCTTCAACTGCCCTTCTGGTGCTCGCCACTTCACCATGTTGTACGGCAGTGCTGGTACTAGGTCCAGGGAGGGCTGCGCTGCTGGTGTATGCCTCACCACGTGATCCGACAGCGCCAGCCCCACTCTGCTGCTCTTGAAGCGGATCCTGCGCAACCTGTGGTCTAGCGACACGGGGCCGGGTACGCCTGGTTCTATCAGGGACCTCCACCTCCTCGTCCGACTTTTGGGTCAGACTGCCACTGCTTTCTACAGGTTCATATTCTGACCCGCTAGATTCGTCAGATGAGGGTTCCCATTCCTTATCCGACTGGGTCAGAATCCTGTAGGCCTCTTCAGAAGAATACCCCCTGTTTGACATTTGGACTACTAAATTTAGGGGCATTCCCTGAGACTACCCAAGAAAAAAAGCAAGCCTGTCTTACAAAGGGGAGGCTAGCGAAGTACCGGAGGCCGCTGCAGTTGATAAAAAATATCAAAACTGATTTTTTTTATCGCCGCAGCGCTTGGAAAGTGATTGTGCAGTGATAAAAAAAATATATATTTTTTGTCACTGCGGCGGGGCGGGTGTGGGTGAACGCACGTGTGGGCGACCGATCAGGCCTGATCAGGCAAACACTGCGTTTTGGGTGGAGGGCGAGCTAAGGTGACACTAATACAATTATAGATCTGACTGTGATCAGTTTTGATCACTTACAGATACTATAAAAGTACAAATGCTGATTAGCGATACGCTAATCAGCGAATCAGTGAATGCGGTGCGGGGGGGCTGGGCGCTAACCGATGCTAAACTACCTAACCAAGGGGCCTAAACTATCCTAAAACCTAACAGTCAATACCAGTGGGAAAAAAAGTGACAGTTTACACTGATCACTTTTTTCCTTTCACTAGGTGATTGACAGGGGCAATCAAGGGGTGATCAAGGGGTTAATTCGGGTGATGGGGGGTGATCTGGGGCTAAGTGTAGTGTTGGTGGGTACTCACAGTGATCTCTGCTCCTCTGCTGGAATTAACCGATGAAAAGGACCAGCAGAGGAGCAGACAAGCCATTTAACACATCATATTTACTAATATGATGTGTTATCTGGCTTTTCATTCGTTTTTTTGAAAATCGCCAGCCTGCCAGCCACGATCATGGGCTGGCAGGCTGGTGACGAACTTGTCCTCTAACTTTTGCCGGCCCGCGATGCGCATGCGCGGACTGGCTTTGAGCGAAATCTTGCGTCTCGCGAGATGACGCGTATATGCGTGACTGTGCGCAGGGCTGCCGCCTCCGGAACGCGATCCTGCGTTAGGCGGTCCGGAGGCGGTTAATATAGCCAAGACGGATCCGTCTTGAACATCATTGAAAGTCAATGGAGGACGGATCCGTTTTCTATTGTGCCAGATTGTGTCAGTGAAAATGATCAGTTTGGCTCAGTTTCATCAGACGGACACCAAAACTCTGCAAGCAGCATTTTGGTGTCAGTCTCCAAAGCGGAATGGAGACTGAACTGATGCATTCTGAGTGGATCCTTTTCCATTTAGAATGCATTAGAATGCAAACTGATCTGTTTTGGACCGCTTGTGAGAGCCCTGATCTCACAAATGGAAAGCCACAGCGCGAGTGTGAAAGTAGACTAAGGTGGGGGATTTATTTAGGGAGACTTATTATTTAACAGTCCCAACTACAGGACCATATACTTAATTTTTCATAAATAGGTTGATTTGGCATTGTACAGTCTGGGTAACAATCTCTATGAGGCGTTAATGGGGGGAAAATGGTTATATAAAACACTATGCATCTATCATATAGTAGAAGGGCAACAATGTTGTCACCCAGCTTTTCCAGGACACTGAATGGCAAGCTGACTACAGTGGGATGCGAAAGTTTGGGCAACCTTGTTAATTGTCATGATTTTCCTGTATAAATCGTTGATTGTTTACGATAAAAAATGTCAGTTAAATATATCATATAGGAGACACACACAGTGATATTTGAGAAGTGAAATGAAGTTTATTGGATTTACAGAAATTGTGCTATAATTGTTTAAAAAAAATTAGGCAGGTGCATAAATTTGGGCACTGTTGTCATTTTATTGATTCCAAAACCTTTAGAACTAATTATTGGAACTCAAATTGGCTTGGTAAGCTCAGTGACCCCTGACCTACATACACAGGTGAATCCAATTATGAGAAAGAGTATTTAAGGGGGTCAATTGTAAGTTTCCCTCCTCTTTTAATTTTCTCTGAAGAGTAGCAACATGGGGGTCTCAAAACAACTCTCAAATGACCTGAAGACAAAGATTGTTCACCATCATGGTTTAGGGGAAGGATACAGAAAGCTGTCTCAGAGATTTCAGAGTGATGTAGAGGAAGCCTTTTCTCCGCCCACAGCACAAAAAGTGCCGCTTGAGGTGGGCTAAAGCACATTTGGACAAGCCAGCTTCATTTTTGGAATAAGGTGTCGTGGACTGATGAAACTAAAATTGAGTTATTTGGCCATAACAAGGGGCGTTATGCATGGAGGAAAAAGAACACAGCATTCCAAGAAAAACACCTGCTACCTACAGTAAAATATGGTGGTGGTTCCATCATGCTGTGGGGCTGTGTGACCAGTGCAGGGACTGGGAATCTTGTCAAAGTTGAGGGACGCATGGATTCCACTCAGTATCAGCAGATTCTGGAGACCAATGTCCAGGAATCAGTGACAAAGCTGAAGCAGCGCCGGGGCTGGATCTTTCAACAAGACAACGACCCTAAACACTGCTCAAAATCCACTAAGGCATTTATGCAGAGGAACAAGTACAACGTTCTGGAATGGCCATCTCAGTCCCCAGACCTGAATATAATTGAAAATCTGTGGTGTGACTTAAAGAGAGCTGTCCATGCTCGGAAGCCATCAAACCTGAATGAACTAAAGATGTTTTGTAAAGAAGAATGGACCAAAATACCTTCAACCAGAATCCAGACTCTCAGTAATTTCTGCAAAAGGAGGATCTACTAAATATTGATTTATTTCTTTTTTGTGGTGCCCAAATTTATGCACCTGCCTAATTTTGTTTAAACAATTATAGCACACTTTCTGTAAATCCAATAAACTTCATTTCACTTCTCAAATATCACTGTGTGTGTCTCCTATATGATATATTTAACTGACATTTTTTATTGTAACAACCAACGATTTATACAGGAAAACCATGACGATTAACAAGGTTGCGCAAACTTTCGCATCCCACTGTATATGAAGGGATTTATCACTACATAAATTGGATACATTTGGAACTCAGCAGTCTGGGAAAGCTAGTTAACAAACTCTGCAGATGTAATGTGTAATGTAAACCACACTTAGTACATACATTCTGTATACACAATATCTATAAATATAATGTCAGTACTACTGTGAATATTTACTATATATGTAGTAAGATCTCTAGCATACCATTATATGCTACCCAACTTTCAAAGCAAATGAAAGGCAAATCTGCACAATTATGCAGTGAAGGGAGGTTTAGGCAGATTAGCAGTGTGTTCCATGGCTGGTACTTTGTACATACTACAGATGGTACTATGGCTGGCACTGTTATCTATATATATAAAAAAGGACGTGTGTATGTATGTATGTATGTTCTGCGATCACACAAAAACGCAACCGATTTCAACGAAACTTGGTATACACATCCCTTGCTACCTGGAAAGAAATTTTGTGGGGGGTCTTAGCTCCTGCAGTTTCGGCACTGGCCACTTCTTGGTCTGTACAGATCACATTACTGCAGATATCTGCTCATCATTACAAGAAGGATTAGAATTATAGATTTCAACTATATATAGATAACACAGAATCTAACATTCACAATAGGTGATTGTCAAAGCTTATCTACAGTAGTGGCCAAAAGTTTTCAGAATTACACAAATTTTGTTTTTCACAAAGTATGCTGCTTCAGTTTCTATGGTGGCAATTTGCATTAACTTTAGATTGTTATGAAGAGTAAAATAATAACAGTAATAACTAATAATAGTTTGTAAGGCTGAAAAAAGACATCTGTCCATCCAGTTCAGCCTGTTATCCTGCAAGTTGATCCAAAGGAAGGGAAAAAACCCCATGAGGTAGAAGCCAATTTTCCTCATTTTAGTGAGAAAAATTCCTTCTCGACTCCAATCAGGCAATCACAATAACTCCCTGGATTGACACTTCTCCAGAATCTAATAACTGTAACCAATAATATTATAACCTGTAATATTATTACACGCCAGGAATACAGGCCCCACTTGAACTCTTTTAGTGAGTTCACCATCATTTGTAAAGGTTTGCATAACAACCCAGCCAACCTAGGTCACACGACACATAGAGCACAACTGCACTGCTACATGCATCCATCTTGGATGGATTTTTTTGTCACCGCCGTGTCGCAGTCGCAAAATGTCGCAGTGCGACACCATAGCCTATCATTATAAAAATTGTTGTCGTCGTGCAGCCCTAGCCTTAAAGGGGCAGGGCACTGTGAAGGTCACTGTTAAAGGGGTGGGCACCGTGTAGGTTACTGTTAAAGGGGCGGGCACTGTGGAGCTTACTGTTAAAGGAACGGGCACTGTGGAGGTCACTGTTAAAGGGGCGGGCAGTGTGGAGGTCACATAAAGGGGCAGGCACTGTGGAGGTCACTGTTAAAGGGGCAGGCACTGTGGAGGTCACTGTTAAAGGGATTGGCACTGTGAAGGTCACTTAAGGGGGAGGGCACTGTGGAGGTCACTGAGAAAGGGACGGACACTGGGGAAGTCACTGTTAAAGGGGCAGACACTGTGGAAGTCGCTGTTAAAGGGGCGGGGAGCTGTATAGGTTACTGTTAAGGTGGCGTGCCCCTGAGAAGGTCAATGTCAAATGAGTGAGGGGCTGTGAAACTCACTCTAAAAGGGGTGGGCTGCTGTGAAGATCAAAGTTAAGGGGCGGGCTGCTATAGAAGTCCCATTGTAAGGAGGCGGAGCACGGTGGGGGGGGGGGCAGTGTTAAGAAGTGAGGGGTAGGGGAGTTCACTGTTAAGGGGGCAGGGTCCTGTAGAGGTCACAGTTATGGGAGATACTATGGATATCTTTTAACGACACACAAACATTAAATTAAATAGATTAAATATACCAGTGCGAAGCCGAGTCCTTCTGCTAGTCCTCCAATAAAATGGCCACACTCACTGTGTAGAAACAATTATCCAGACTAAACCCAGTCCCCTCCTCCTAAATTTCCTGGCTCATGTGCACTAGCATCAGAGGGCGAGCGGTTGGGTAGGGAGGCATGGCTACAGCCTGAGAGAACAATTCATAGCTTTTCTAGTTTTCATGTTATGCAGTTGTGATATCTGACAAAACAAGAGCAAATGACAAAGACACATAAAGAGATTACTGTATTTTTCAGACTCTAAGACAATATAGGATTTCGAGATCGGACTTAAGAGCAGACCCCCAAATCAGATCCTCATTCATTATCACAACTCAGATCAGACACTCATCAGACCCCCATTTTTCATCAGACCTCAGATCAGACCCCCAAATCAGACCCCCAAGCTCCATCAGCCTCAGTTCAGGCCCCCCCAAGCTCCAATAGCCTCAGATCAGACCCAATTAGCCTCAGATCAGACCCCCAAGCAGACCCTACCAGCTTCAGATTGCACCCCCTAGCATCTCGCAAAACCCATCAAAAGTCAGACCAGACGCTACAAAATAAATAAAGTTTCCTTGCTTGCTCCGGATGGCACCACAGATACAGGACTCACCACTCCAACGGTTCTTCCGGGTCCCGCTTTGTACTGTTAACTGACGTGGCACAGCGTCAGGTCATTGTGAATGCCTTCGTGCACTACGTCCTGCCACTGTGCACGGTCAGGACACCACAATGGGACCTAGAAGAAGACCAGGGACGGTGAGTGCATACAGTGCAGGGCTGCCATCACCTCCCGCATGCTAATGACTGCTTCCATGATGGCATTCGGACTAGAAGATGCACTGCCACTTTCCCCCCATTCTTTGGAGGAAAAAAGTTTATAGTCTGAAAAATGCTGTAAGTTTTGTTGGTTGTTCTTTTTTCTTTGTTTTGATTCTGGGTTTAGTGGCCCTTTAACCAATTTGCACACAATTGTTTACGTTCAGAAAAAAACTCAACCTTCAAGATAAATGTGTTCAGCATTATACAGTAGTTAAGATCATACATTACCTGGCTGGGGTGCTGTATCTTTCCAGGATTGCTGCTGCCTTCTCACCACTAACTCCACTCATCTGCATCAGCTGTCGAGCAAACACTTCTTTCACAGTCTGTGCCTGTATGTAAAATAAGGTGTGTTATACAGGGATGAGCTAGACAGACCACGAGGAACAGGATGAACTGCAGCTGGATAAGATAAGATTTTGTTATTGGTAGGTCTCCAAAGTTACTATTACATTCTTTTATACACTTAAAGGGAATGTGTCAACAGAAAATAACCTACAGTTTAAAAAATGTTTTAACATAAAAAAAAATTATTCAAATAATTTTTGGTGATATTATTTTTATATTTTCCAGATCAGTATCAATATTTAAACAAAAAACATAAAATCCTGCAGTTTCGGCACTGGCCACTTCTCAGCCTGTACAGATCACATTACTGCAGATATCTACTCATCATTACAAGAAGGATTAGAATGATAGATTTCAACTACATATAGATAACACAGGATCTAACATTCACAATAGGCGATTGTCAACGCTTATCTACAGTAGTGGCCAAAAGTTTTCAGAATTACACAAATTTAGTTTTTTACAAAGTATGCTGCTTCAGTTTCTATGGTGGCAATTTGCATTACCTTTAGATTGTTATGAAGAGTAACATAATAACAGTAATAACTAATAATAGTTTGTAAGGCTGAAAAAAGACATCTGTCCATCCAGTTCAGTCTGTTATCCTACAAGTTGATCCAAAGGAAGGGGAAAAACCCCATGAGGTAGAAGCCAATTTTCCTCATTTTAGTGAGAAAAATTCCTTCTAGACTCCAATCAGGCAATCACAATAACTCCCTGG
Organism: Bufo bufo; assembly: GCF_905171765.1. Taxonomy (NCBI): domain Eukaryota; kingdom Metazoa; phylum Chordata; class Amphibia; order Anura; family Bufonidae; genus Bufo; species Bufo bufo. Next base: position 80,004,467 of record NC_053398.1, on the reverse strand, counting down.
ATTGACACTTCTCCAGAATCTAATAACTGTAACCTATAATATTATAACCTGTAATATTATTACACTCCAGGAATACAGGCCCCACTTGAACTCTTTTAGGGAGTTCACTATCATTTGTAAAGTGGCAGGACTATGTTCTCGTCCTGTGATTCTATGCCTCTTTTAATGCACCCCATAATCTTATTGGCCTTGGCAGCAGCTGCCTGACACTGGTTTCTACAGTTACGTTTGCTATCCAGAACGACGAGACCTATCTGGCGGTATTCGAAAAAAGGTAGCCGTGAGGGAGAAGTTACCCCGAGACCAATGGTCTGAGGTCGTCGCTCTGTTACTGGCGTCTGGACACCAGCAGGTGTTTTTTGACCTACCAAATGATCAAGTGGCCGACTACCCGACCTTAACCACCTCAGCTCCCCTAGCTTAAACACCCTTAATGACCAGGCCACTTTTTACACTTCTGCACTACACTACTGAAGTGTAAACGGCCTCGGTCATGCAACTTACCACCCAAATGAATTTTACCTCCTTTTCTTCACACTAATAGAGCTTTCATTTGGTGATATTTCATTGCTGCTGACATTTTAACTTTTTTTGTTATTAATCGAAATTTAACGAATTTTTTGCAAAAAAATGACATTTTTCACTTTCAGTTGTAAAAATTTTTAAAAAAAACGACATCCATATATAAATTTTTCTCTAAATTTATTGTTCTACATGTCTTTGATAAAAAAAAAATGTTTGGGTAAAAAAAAAAAATGGTTTGGGTAAAAGTTATAGCGTTTACAAACTATGGTACAAAAATGTGAATTTCCGCTTTTTGAAGCAGCTCTGACTTTCTGAGCACCTGTCATGTTTCCTGAGGTTCGACAATGCCCAGACAGTACAAACACCCCACAAATGACCCCATTTCGGAAAGTAGACACCCTAAGGTATTCGCTGATGGGCATAGTAAGTTCATAGAACTTTTTATTTTTTGTCACAAGTTAGCGGAAAATTATGATTTTTTTTTTCCTAACAAAGTCTCATATTCCACTAAATTGTGACAAAAAATAAAAACTTCCATGAACTCACTATGCCCATCACGAAATACCTTGGGGTGTCTTCTTACCAAAATGGGGTCACTTGTGGGGTAGTTATACTGCCCTGGCATTCTAGGGGCCCTAATGTGTGGTAAGTAGTTTGAAATCAAAATGTGTAAAAAATTACCTGTGAAATCCTAAAGGTGCTCTTTGGAATTTGGGCCCCTTTGCCCACCTAGGCTGCAAAAAAGTGTCACATATCTGGTATCGCTGTACTCAGGAGACGTTGGGAAATGTGTTTTGGGGTGTCATTTTACATATACCCATGCTGGGTGAGATAAATATCTCGGCAAAAGACAACTTTTCCCATTTTTTTTATACAAAGTTGGCATTTGATCGAGATATTTCTCTCACCCAGCATGGGTATATGTAAAATGACACCCCAAAACACATTGCCCAACGTCTCCTGAGTACAGCGATACCAGATATGTGACACTTTTTTGCAGCCTAGGTGGGCAAAGGGGCCCACATTCCAAAGAGCACCTTTAGGATTTCACAGGTTATTTTTTACACATTTTGATTTCAAAATACTTCCCACACATTAGGGCCCCTAAATTGCCAGGGCAGTATAACTACCCCACAAGTGACCCCATTTTGGAAAGAAGACACCCCAAGGTATTCCGTGAGGGGCATGGCGAGTTCCTGGAATTTATTTTTTTTTGTCACAAGTTAGCGGAAAAAGATTTTTTTTCTTTTTTTTTTTTTCTTACAAAGTCTCATATTCCACTAACTTGTGACAAAAAATAAAAACTTCCATGAACTCACTATGCCCATCACGAAATACCTTGGGGTGTCTTCTTTCCAAAATGGGGTCACTTGTGGGGTAGTTATACTGCCCTGGCATTCTAGGGGCCCAAATGTGTGGTAAGTAGTTTGAAATCAAAATGTGTAAAAAATGACCTGTGAAATCCAATAGGTGCTCTTTGGAATGTGGGCCCCTTTGCCCACCTAGGCTGCAAAAAAGTGTCACACATGTGGTATCGCCGTACTGAGGAGAAGTTGGGCAATGTGTTTTGGGGTGTCATTTTACATATACCCATGCTGGATGAGAGAAATATCTCGGTCAAATGCCAACTTTGTATAAAAAAATGGGAAAAGTTGTCTTTTGCCGAGATATTTATCTCACCCAGCATGGGTATATGTAAAATGACACCCCAAAACACATTGCCCAACTTCTCCTGAGTACGGCGATACCAGATGTGTGACACTTTTTTGCAGCCTATGTGCGCAAAGGGGCCCACATTCCAAAGAGCACCTTTCAGATTTCACAGGCCATTTTTTACAGATTTTGATTTCAAACTACTTACCACACATTAGGGCCCCTAGAATGCCAGGGCAGTATAACTACCCCACAAGTGACCCCATTTTGGAAAGAAGACACCCCAAGGTATTTCGTGATGGGCATAGTGAGTTCATGGAAGTTTTTATTTTTTGTCACAAGTTAGTGGAATATGAGACTTTGTAAGAAAAAAATGAAAATAAAAAATCATCATTTTCCGCTAACTTGTGACAAAAAATAAAAAATTCTAGGAACTCGCCATGCTCCTCACGGAATACCTTGGGGTGTCTTCTTTCCAAAATGGGGTCACTTGTGGGGTAGTTATACTGCCCTGGCATTTTAGGGGCCCTAATGCGTGAGAAGTAGTTTGAAATCAAAATCTGTAAAAAATGACCTGTGAAATCCGAAAGGTGCTCTTTGGAATGTGGGCCCCTTTGCCCACCTAGGCTGCAAAAAAGTGTCACACATGTGGTATCGCCGTACTCAGGAGAAGTAAGGCAATGTGTTTTGGGGTGTCTTTTTACATATACCCATGCTGGGTGAAAGAAATATCTCGGCAAAAGACAACTTTTCCCACTTTTTTATACAAAGTTGGCATTTGACCAAGATATTTATCTCACCCAGCATGGGTATATGTAAAATGACACCTCAAAACACATTGCCCAACTTCTCCTGAGTACGGCGATACCAGATGTGTGACACTTTTTTGCAGCCTAGATGCGCAAAGGGGCCAAAATTCCTTTTATGAGGGCATTTTTAGACATTTGGATCCCAGACTTCTTCTCACGCTTTAGGGCCCCTAAAATGCCAGGGCAGTATAAATACCCCACATGTGACCCCATTTTGGAAAGAAGACACCCCAAGGTATTCAATGAGGGGCATGGCGAGTCTATATAATTTTTTTTTTTTTGGCACAAGTTAGCGGAAATTGATTTTTTTTGTTTTTTCTCACAAAGTCTCCCTTTCCGCTAACTTGGGACAAAAATTTCAATCTTTCATGGACTCAATATGCCCCTCAGCGAATACCTTGGGGTGTCTACTTTCCGAAATGGGGTCACATGTGGGGTATTTATACTGCCCTGGCATTTTAGGGGCCCTAAAGCGTGAGAAGTCTGGAATATAAATGTCAAAAAAAATTTACGCATTTGGATTCCGTGAGGGGTATGGTGAGTTCATGTGAGATTTTATTTTTTGACACAAGTTAGTGGAATATGAGACTTTGTAAGAAAAAAAAAATTTCTGCTAACTTGGGCCCAAAAAATTTCTGAATGGAGCCTTACAGGGGGATGATCAATGACAGGGGGGTGATCAGGGAGTCTATATGGGGTGATCACCCCCCTGTCATTGATCACCCCCCTGTAAGGCTCCATTCAGATGTCCGTATGTGTTTTGCGGATCCGATCCATGTATCCGTGGATCCGTAAAAAACATACGGACGTCTGAATGGAGCCTTACAGGGGGGTGATCAATGACAGGGTGGTGATCAATGACAGGGGGGTGATCAGGGAGTCTATATGGGGTGATCACCCCCCTGTCATTAATCACCCCCCTGTAAGGCTCCATTCAGATGTCCGTATGTGTTTTGCGGATCCGATCCATGTATCCGTGGATCCGTAAAAAACATACGGACTTCTGAATGGAGCCTTACAGGGGGGTGATCAATGACAGGGGGGTGATCAATGACAGGGGGGTGATCAGGGAGCCTATATGGGGTGATCACCCCCCTGTCATTGATCACCCCCCTGTAAGGCTCCATTCAGACATCCGTATGTGTTTTGCGGATCCGATCCATGTATCCGTGGATCTGTAAAAAACATACGGACGTCTGAATGGAGCCTTACAGGGGGGTGATCAATGACAGGGGGGTGATCAGGGAGTCTATATGGGGTGATCACCCCCCTGTAAGGCTCCAGTCAGACGTCTGTATGTGTTTTGCGGATCCGATCCATGTATCCGTGTATCCGTAAAAAACATAGGGACGTCTGAATGGAGCCTTACAGGGGGGTGATCAATGACAGGGGGGTGATCAATGACAGGGGGGTGATCAAGGAGTCTATATGGGGTGATCACCCCCGTCATTGATCACCCTACTGTAAGGCTCCATTCAGACGTCCGTATGTGTTTTGCGGATCAGATCCATGTATCCGTGGATCCGTAAAAAACATACGGACGACTGAATGGAGCCTTACAAGGGGGTGATCAATGACAGGGGGGTGATCAATGACAGGGGGGTGATCAGGGAGTCTATATGGGGTGATCAGGGGTTAATAAGTGACAGGGGGGGTGTAGTGTAGTGGTGTTTGGTGCTACTTATTACTGAACTGCCTGTGTCCTCTGGTGGTCGATCCAAGCAAAAGGGACCACCAGAGGACCAGGTAGCAGGTATATTAGACGCTGTTATCAAAACAGCGTCTAATATACCTGTTAGGGGTTAAAAAAATCGCATCTCCAGCCTGCCAGCGAACGATCGCCGCTGGCAGGCTGGAGATCCACTCGCTTACCTTTCCGATCCTGTGTGCGCGCGTTCACAGGAAATCTCGCGTCTCGTGAGAGGACGCGTATATGCATCCAGGAGGAATGAATCGACCGCCTCCAGGACGCGTCCCTGCGTTCGGCGGTCCGGAGGAGGTTAAAGGGTGAGATTCTGGCAAGACTAGGGGTGAATGTATTGGTCCGGGTCCAGCGAGTGCATCAGTGGGAATTTAAGGTCCCACTGCTATGCTGGACCGTCTGTTAGCTGATGTGTTCTGGAGGGCTTTGCCGTACCCTCTCCAGCAATGGATCGACCAGGCGTCCAATGCCAGCAAAACCCGCTCGGGATGTACCCAGCTCCGATGGTCTGTTGGCGGTGTCAAGAGCCTGGTCACATAAGGGCCGACCCCATGGACGCTAACTATGGCTAACGCCCCTCAATGTATGCCAGGAGGTTGTCTGCAACCGGTACACCCAAGACAATAGTCACCTGTGCCAGGTGCAAGTGGGAGATACTTTGGCGGTGGCGCTGCTGGACTCAGGGAGCTGCCCTGGTGCGGCCCGCTGAGTATACTGGTCAAAAAGCCGGCGTCATGTGCATCCATGGAGACTTAAAAGACTATCCCACCGCCCTGGTGTCTCTATCCACGGTGGCCGGTCGGTGGACTCATAAGGTGGCCGTCGCCACAAAGTTACATTATGAACTAATAATTGGGAGAGACTTCCCCGATTTCCCCGTCACTGTGGCCTGAGGCAAGAGTCACCAATACCCATGAGACAGGAATAACCCTAGCAAAGTGGCTCGGCTCAGGGGGGAGACCAGAAACCTGGTAACCTGAGACTGAAGGGCCAGCGGTAGGGGTGACCGCCACTTCGGTGGAAGAGGGGGAGACAACCCAGAGGATTTTCCGCCAGGTCCGGAGTTGGCAGACCTCAACGTCTCTGGAGATAATTTTGGTACAGCACAGCACTAGGACCCGATTCTATCTCGAGCCTGGGAAAATGTGGTAGTAGTTGAGGGTGAGCCGCAACAACCGGGGGCCGAGTCTATGTTTCCCTGTTTTGTGGTTCAACAAGAGATGCTGTAACGGGTAAATCAACTACGGGGTGAGCATATTGAACAGTTGGTGGTGCCCAGGGTGTATCGCAAGCTCGTGTTGGAGTTAGCCCACCAACATGTTCTTGGGGGACACCTGGACGTGGAGGATACTGGAAAGTTACAAGACCTATATACAAAGATCGAACTAGATCGAATTATCACAGATTTCTTCATACAAGCGCTTTTACATATAATCCAATTTAATTAGCAGCCGGCGAATTCGAGTCCGATCACGTGACCCCTGACGCGAACCTCGTCATACCGACCTAGCTACGCGAGACATCAGGTATCCACGTGGGACGCCAAGAGCCGGAGACCACAGCTGCTACACAGACGGATCGTGTACCTCAGCCTACACTGTTAGGGTAAGTGTACTCCAGGCTACTGACAGTGCGGGACGCCGCACCGAGGTCTTGGAGCTCCATTTCCTACACAAGCAACTTGTATTTACAAGATAAGATTTATTACCTACAATACACAAAGTTGAAATCTACGCTCTATGTTTGGAAAATACCCTTACAACATTGAAACTTTGGAAACATTGTCACTAAGACATTACATTGTTTCCTCATACCAGAGTTCCTAATCTGGACTTTCAATATTAAGTGGACTGAGAACACTGGTACAAATTCAGATACAGCGCAGGCACAACGCTCCATTAGCCTGTTAGCTGCTATACTGACATCACGCCACTAACAATACTTGCCCTAGTGGCATATATACTGCGCAACACCAGCGAGTTCTATTTGGGAGAACCATTTTATAAATTTTTTATTATTGATTACTGCAAGATTGAAGTTTTTATATACCATTTTATATTGGGCGCCTAATTATATATTTCAAGATTTATGCATTTATGTACAATACTGTTGTTTATTAAATCATTATAATATACTACAGTGTTCAGCTATATTCCATATAGAGAGTGCCTGCTACATTTTTTACTTACTACTAGTTATATCATTGGATAGGGTGATCCATACAGCAGTTTTGCACCTCACTCATTTTTTCTGAATAGTGGAGCCCCCTTCAAATTACAACCTAATGGACATTGTACTCCATCCACATCATCGGTACGTTTCGGCGTACCTGAACGATATCGTTATTCACAGCACTGACTGGGAAAGTCAACTACCTAAAGTACAGGCTGTAGTGGACTCCCTTAGGAAGGCTGGCTTAACCGCTAACATAGAAACATAAAATGTGTCGGCAGATAAGAACCATTTGGCCCATCTAGTCTGCCCAATATACTGAATACTATGAATAGCCCCTGGCCCTATCTTATATAAAGGATGGCCTTATGCCTATTATTTATTATTAAAGCGCCATTCATTCCATAGCGCTGTACATATGAGAAGAGGTATACATACATAATACAGACAATTGCACTAAACATAAACAAAACGAGTTACAGACTGGTACAGAAGGAGAGAGGGCCCTGCCCGTGAGGGCTTACAATCTACGTAGTATGGGAGAAGGACACAGTAGGTGTGGGTGAAGTTGGTCATGGCGGTATGGAGGCAGCAGGGTCACAGGTTGTAGGCTTGTCTGAAGAGGTGGGTTTTCAGGTTTCTTTTGAAAGATTCCACTGTAGGTGGAATGCATGCTTAAACTCCTTCACTGTATTTGCAGCTAACACTTCTGCAGGAAGGCTATTCCATGCATCCACTACTCTTTCAGTAAAGTAATGCCCCCTCTTATCCCCTCTGTCTCGTCTTTCTTCCAAGCTATACATGTTAAGGTCCTTTAACCTTTCCTGGTAAGTTTGATCCTGCAATCCATGTACTAGTAAAGTAGCTCTTCTCTGAACTCTCTTTAAAGTATCAATATCCTTCTGGAGATATGGTCTCCAGTACTGCGCACAATACGCCAAATGAGGTCTCACTAGTGCTCTGTAGAGCGGCATGAGCACCTCCCTCTTTCTACTGGTAATGCCTCTCCCTATACACCCGAGCATTCTGCTAGCATTTCCTGCTGCTCTATGACATTGTCTGCCTACCTTTAAGTCTTCTGAAATAATGACCCCTAAATCCCTTTCCTCAGATACTGAGGGTAGGACTGTATCACTAATTTTATATTCTGCTCTTGGGTTTTTACGCCCCAGGTGCATTATCTTGCACTTATCAACATTAAATTTTAGTTGCCAGATTTTTGACCATTCCTCTAGTTTTCCTAAATCCTTTTCCATTTGGTGTATCCCTCCAGGAACATTAACCCTGTTACAAATCTTTGTCTTATCAGCAAAAAGACACACCTTACCATCGAGGCCTTCTGCAATTTCGCTGATAAAGATATTAAACAATATGGGTCCCAGAACAGATCCCTGAAGTACCCCACTGGTAACAAGACCATGAATATACCTGAATATACTCCATTGACTACAACCCTCTGTTGTCTGTCCCTCAGCCACTGCCTAATCCATTCAACAATATGGGAGTCCAAGCACAAAGACTGCAATTTATTGATAAGCCTTCTATGTGGGACAGTATCAAAAGCCTTACTAAAGTCCAGATAAGCGATGTCTACTGCACCTCCGCCATCTATTATTTTAGTCACCCAATCAAAAAAAATCAAAAAGATTAGTTTGACATGATCTCCCTGAAGTAAACCCATGCTGTTTTTCATCTTTCAATCCATGGGATTTTAGATGTTCCACAATCCTCTCCTTAAATATGGTTTCCATTAATTTCCCCACTATTGATGTCAGGCTTACTGGCCTATAGTTGCACGATTCCTCCCTACTACCTTTCTTGTGAATGGGCACAACATTTTCTAATTTCCAATCTTTTGGGACGACTCCTGTTACCAGTGATTGGTTAAATAAATCCGTTAATGGTTTTGCTAGTTCACCGCTAAGCTCTTTTAATAGCTTTGGGTGTATCCCATCAGGCCCCTGTGACTTATTTGAATTAATTTTAAACAGCTGACTTAGAACCTCTTCCTCTGTAAAGACACATGCATCAAAATATTGATTAGTCTTCCTCCCTAACTGAGGTAGTTTCCCTTAATTTTCCTTTGTAAAAACTGAACAGAAGTATTCATTGAGGCAGTCAGCTAGTTCTTTATCTTCTTCCATATACCTTCCTTCTTTTGTTTTTAATTTGGCAATTCCTTGTTTTAGTTTCCTTTTTTCATTTATGTATCGGAAGACTGTCTTATTGCCTTTTTTCATTGACTGAGCTAATTTCTCTTCTGCCTGTGCTTTAGAAGCTCTTATAACTTGCTTGGCCTCTCTCTGCCTAATCTTATAAATTTCCCTGTCATCCTCGTTTATTTTATTTTTTTATAATTACTAAATGCTATCTTTTTGTTTTTAATGATTTTGGCAACTTCTGCTGAGTACCACAGTGGTCTCTTCCTTTTTTTTGCTTTTACTGACGAGCCTAATGCAATTTTCTGTTGCCTTCAATAGTGCCACTTTTAAGTAGTCCCATTTCTGCTGGACTCCATTGAAACTTTTTCAATCTGATAGGGACTCGTGTAATACTAATCTAATTTTAGAAAAGTCAGTTTTTCTAAAATCTAAAACTTTTGTTTTTGTGTGGTGTGACTCAGTCACTGTACTTATAGTAAACCACACTGACTGGTGATCACTAGATCCCAAGCTTTCCCCTACAGTAATATCAGATACCAAATTCCCATTTGTGAATACTAAATCTAAAATGGCTTCCTTCCGGGTTGGCTCCTCAACTACTTGCTGCAGAGATAATCCCAGTAGGGAATTTAGAATATCTGTACTCCTGGCAGAACCAGCTATTTTAGTTTTCCAATTTACATCAGGAAGATTAAAGTCTCCCGTAATGATAACTTCCCCTTTCAATGTCATTTTACTATTTCCTCAACTAGTAGATCATCTAATTCTTTGACTTGGCTACGTGGTCTATATATCACACCTACACGAGTTACTTTATGATTATCAAGCTGCAACGTAACCCAAACTGACTCTAAATTGGTCTCGCTAACTTGTATTAAATTACATTTTATGCTATCTTTCACATACAGGGCCACCTCTCCCCCTTTCTTGCCTTCTCTGTCTTTCCTATATAAAGAGAACCCTGGTATTATTATATCCCAGTCATTACTCCCATTGAACCATGTCTCAGTAACAACCACTAAATCTATATTCTCAGATGCCATTATAGACTCAAGTTCATTGATCTTAATCCCTAAACTGCGAGCATTTGTAGACAAGACTCTGAGCTTGTCATTTCTTAACTCAATGTGCTACTGGCATTGTTCCAGGGGGCAGTCGGACTTCTGGATTATCACTCTTTTGCCCCACTTTCCTAGTTTAAATGCTCCTTAGCAAATACTTTGAACTGTTCACTGATGACATTCGTTCCCTTAAGAGAAAGATGCAAACCATCTTTCTTGTACGGTTCTTTTCCATTCCAACGAGAGCTAACATGAGACACAAAGCCAAACTCTTGGTTCAGACACCATTCACCAAGCCATACATTTAATTCCTTAATGCACATCTTCCTGTCATGCTGAAGGTTATGCACAGGCAAACCGGCAGAGAATGAAACAGTCGATGCAACCTCCCCTATATCATTACCAAGTGTGTGAAAAGCTTCCTTCACCTTTAAAACCTCATTGCAAGCCAGATCATTTATCCCAAGATGGACAATAACATCCACCTCCCTTTCCTGCTTTGCTTGCCTAACAATATTAAGGATACATCGTCTGTCCCTGCTAGCGGTAGCACCAGGGAGACATCTCACAAAACCATTTTCCTCAAACTTCACACCTCTTATGATAGAATCACCCACCAACAGCTGCTTTCTATCAGTCCTCACCTTATCCTTTTTGTCTTTGGCTGCAGTCTTGCATACTTTAGGCATAGGAGATGATTGTTCCTCACTCACTGTGCCTGAGCCATCCTCCATGTTACGCTTGCACTCTGAAAGTGCTGCAAATGAATTATGGAAAGCCACAGACTGTGGGACATGTCTTCTATCCACAACTCTAAGTCTACCAGAACCTGCGGTAACCCATCTTCCATTTCTAGGGGGCCTCTGTGGCAGTGGCATTGCAACATTCCAAGCCTGAGTTTGTTTAACAGTTAATTTACAAACCTCAGATTTCAAAAATGCAATTTCCTGCTGCATTATGGAGAGCTGTCTACAGATCAGACAGTATCCAAACCTCTGAAGAGTGGAACCTGAAATAAAAGCACAACAATTCCTGCACAGAACCAGGTCTGCCATTTTAAAGAGGGGAAAGATTTTAAAACAAACTTTTTTTAGGTTATAGCCACCTCCAGATTACATCCTGAGTATCTCCTGAATATCTCAGATGCACTTAGTAATGCTGCACTTTGAGAATGCTGCAAGCTATAATTAGGCAAGCTAATACTATGTTGCTATATATACACACACTTCCACAAAAGCTTCTCCCCCAACAACAAATTTAACACCTTAAACACCGAATGCTCATTTGCAATCAGACAATAGCAAAAACCTGTCTAACAAATTTCCTACCTGTTTTGAAGCACAGTGTCTGAGTAGTCACCAAAAACACAGCTGGGTCTGAGAACGCAACTAAACGCAACTGACTTGCATTATTCCTTCTCATGTGTATAATCTTACATTTGTCAGTGTTAAACCTCATCTGCCATTTATCTGCCCAAGCCTCCAATCTATCCAGATCCATCTGTAGCAGTATACTGTCCTCTTCCGTGTTAATTACTTTACACAGTTTAGTGTCATCTGCAAAAATTGATATTTTACTGTGCAGCCCCTCTACAAGATCATTAATAAATATTTTGAAGAGAACAGGGCCCAATACTGACCCCCGTGGTACCCCACTAGTGACTGGGACCCAATCTGAGTGTACCGTTAATAACAACCGTGTTTTCTATCACTGAGCCAGTTACTCACATGCACACATTTCCCCCCAGTCCAAGCATTCTCATTTTATATACTAACCTTTTATTTACATCCAGTGTTGCATTAATTTTTCACCAAGATCTTGCATTGATGATGGTTGAGTCTCACTGCTGCGCAAAGCCTTGTCCAGCACATCCCAAAGATTCTCAATGGGGTTAAGGTCTGGACACTGTGGTAGCCAATCTATGTGTGAAAATGATGCCTCATGCTCCCTGACCCACTCTTTCACAATTTGAGCCCGATGAATCCTGGCATTGTCATCTTGGAATATGCCCGTGCCATCAGGGAAGAAAAAAATCCATTGATGGAATAACCTGGTCATTCAGTATGTTCAGGTAGTCAGCTAACCTCATTCTTGGAGCACATACTGTTTTGAACCTAGACCTGACCAACTGCAACAACCCCAGATCATAGCACTGCCCCCACAGGCTTGTACAGTAGGCACTAGGCATGATGGGTGCATCACTTCATCTGCCTTTCTTCTTACCCTGATACGTCCATCACTCTGGAACAGGGTAAATCTTGACTAATCAGACCACATGACCTTCTTCCATTGCTCCAGAGTACAATCTTTATGCTCCCTAGAAAATTGAAGCCTTTTTTTCTGGTTTGCCTCACTGATTAGTGGTTTTCTTATGGCTACACAGCTCTTTAGTCCCAATCCCTTGAGTTCCCTTCGCATTGTGCATGTTGAAATGCTCTTACTTTCACTATTAACCATAGCCCTGAGTTCTACTGTTGTTTTTCTTCGATTTGATTTCAAACGTTTAAGTGATCGCCGATCACAATCATTCAGGATTTTTTCCCCGCCACATTTCTTCCTCGAATACGATGGGTCCCCACTATCCTTCCAGTTTTTAATAATGCGTTGGACAGTTCTTAACCCAATTTTAGTAGTTTCTGAAATCTCTTTAGGTGTTTTCTCTGCTTGATGCATGCCAATGATTTGACCCTTCTCAAACAGACTAACATCTTTTCCACGACCACAAGATTTTTCTTTCGACATGGTTGTTTAAGAAATGAGAAGCAACTCATTGCACCAGTTGGGGTTAAATAACTTGTTGCCAGCTGAAAGATAATCGCCCATGCAGTAATTATCCAATAGGAGGCTCATAACCATTTGCTTAGTTAAATCCAGGTGGCGACTTTTTTTTGGACAGGCAGTGTATTTGAGAAGGATTTTGAGGGGTAGTTTTACCCTCTTTGGCATTGAGCTTCTCTGACTGCAGTTTGGATGTCTTTATCTTTCTTTTACGTACTCTATTTTTTATTAATAGTTTTTTAGTGCTTCTTCACTACCTTCCTGTTTTAGTGATTTACCGTAAATGCTTTCGTTTCGTCATTTATTTCCTCCTTTACATTTCTATTTATCCACATTGTTTTTTTTCCCCTGTTCCTAACCCCTTTTTATGTACCTCTCAAAGTGAAAATGTAGGATGCTTTTATCCCATATTTTTTGTGTCTGCACTTTGATTTTTGAGGGCACTTACTGAGGCTAATGGCCTCTCTACGCTGATCAAATTTTACTTTGTTAAAATTTGACTTTTTTGTGCCTCCCTGACAAAACACACTATTGAATGTTAATCGGAAGTTTATTATATTCTCGTCACTATATCCCAGGTGTCCCCCAACCTGCACATGTTAGGTGGATTGGTTAATACCAAATTCAGTATTGGATCCTTTACCAGTTGGGAAAAGCAGTTGTCTTCAACCAAGACCCACAGGTTTCATTTTTCCAGTCTAGATCTGGATAGTTGAAATCCCCCATAATAATGACCTCATTGTGATTTGCCACCTCCTTTATTTCCTTTAGTAGTAGATTTTCTGTTGACTCTGTTATATTACGTGGCTTATAACAAACCCCTATCAGTATTTTATTGGTTTTTCAAACCACAGTGACTCCACATGTTCATTACCCTCACTTATATCTTCCCAGAGTGTGAGATTTAAACAGGACTTTATATAAAGTCTGAACAGACTTTATATAATGATCTGAACAGACTTTAACGCTATAAGGCCTCTGCTGGTCTCCTGCAGAGAACAGCCTGCTGGAGCTCTCTGGATAAGGCATAGCCGTAAATGCAATGCCTGCAGAATCCATTGACTACAAATATGTCAGAATATAGCTGGACAAAACCCCTCCTTACTGGAACTGATATTCCCTTGGCTGGCAAAGTTAGTATCTTGATGTAGCAGTGCTACCCCTGAATAAAAGAGGTTGTTCCATCTTGGACACTGGGGGGATATTTCTAGTATGAGAACACACTGAACATGCCCGGCAGCCTTCCATTCATTTCTATGGGAGTGCCAAAAATAGCCAAGTGCACCACATTTCATTTTCAGACATCGCATTGAAATGAATGTGATGAGCACAAATTTTCAAAGACCCCCTGGACCCAGGAAAAACTAGTTATATAATTCAAATAGTCTAGTTGCCTAGACTAATAGACTCCCGTTTCTGGTCAGTATAAAATATAACGTTTATTTATTTCATTGTTAAAAATATAACATAAAGCGGGAGAACAAAGGAAAACTTTAAAATCCTAGGTGTAGCAGGATCCCTGGGCTGAGTAAGGGGTTAATTTTCACCCATATACTCTGCGTACCCTTAACATATATACATATCCACTTTTTGCTTTATATTCTCGCATTATATTTTTCCTTTGTGGAGTTTTATGTTTAAGGGTCCCTTAGTGGTTATCACTCATTGTTTTCTTCTCAAAATATCTTTAAGCATGTCACTCCACCATTTCTGGTCGCGGTTCAGAGGGGTCTGCAGATACTCCTCTCCGCGACAGGATCCCTGCCTAACCTAATCTAAAAATTTAAAGGCTAGAGCGCCCCCTAATTTTATACTGACCAGAAACGGGAGTCTATTAGAATGTGATGAGCACCGCGCAAGCACGGCCACAGCTCCATTAACTTGTATGGGGCTTACAGAAATAGCCGAGCCAGCATTCAGCTATTTTCGGCACTCCCGTAGAAATTAATGGAGTGCAGCCGAGCATGCGCGGGGTGCCCTCTGTCACTTTGCAGCCTCTGTTCTAAGGATAGGTGCGGGTCCCACCAGTGGTGGGACCCGCACCTATCAGACATTGAGTGCATATCCTAGTGATAACATCCCCCTCATCTGCCAAATTGACACACTACACCACATTCTGTTATCCAACTAGCTACCTGTACCTCTATACTGCCACCGTCCCCCAAATTTACCCCAGCGAATGTGAGCAGCAAAGTCCTTTCCATATTGTCAAGACATCTCAGTTTGCAATTTGATTATTTAAATCTAGAATATGGGCTACCAAGCATGTAAATCAATTACATTTTGCACAGCAATATGCACCCACAAATGGCTGCATACATTGAACCATTGAACAAACAAGATGTGCACTGGACTGCATGGTCAATCATGAAGCACATATTAACTTATTAAGATTACAACAAAAATCAAGGTAAGTTATACACTGCAATGAAAACGATAAACAAGTGAATAAATGTAGTTCCATCCTAAAGTCCCTGAATCTAAGTCACGCTTAAGACATAACACACTGTACATGAAAACACAACTCACAGTCTGCTTAGGCTTAGGTATCTGATATTACTCTAGGGCAGTGGTGGCGAACCTATGGCACTGGTGCCAGAGGCGGCACTCGGAGCCCTCTCTGTGGGCACCCACACCCTGGAAAAAGTCTGACTGTACCAATATGCCTTAGACCTTTCCTGCCATTCATCAGCGCAGGACGCACCATGAACAGGCAGCGCACTGAATGTACGCAGGCTATTATAGCTACTACATGATAAAGTACATGAAAGATATACTATATTGGACTGTAGGATTCTGGTTAACTTGCCGCGTTGGCACTTTGCGATAAGTAAGGGGGTTTTGGGGTTGCGGTTTGGGCACTCAGTCTCTAAAAGGTTCGCCATCACTGCTCTAGGGGAAAGCTTGGGATCTAGTGATCACCAGTCAGTGTGGTTTACTTTAAGTACAGTGACTGAGTCACACCACACATAAACAAAAGTTTTAGATTTAAGAAAAACAAACTTTTCTAAAATTAGATTAGAGGTATACGAGTCCCTATCAGATTGCAACAGCAGCTTTCTAACATTGGTCTGGCATCACGAGACAAGCAAAGGAAATAAAAACCTTTAACGTCTGTGGCCTCCCATTTTTTGGAACATCACTGAGGTAGGTATAGTGGTCTGAAAATTGTCGGTTTGGACCTGATCCGTAATAATATTAGGGGAGCACCTGTATCACAACAATTACTCAGATCTGAATCCAGGTGGATTTTCAACCTGGGTTCTCTTACACCGCAGGGTTTAAATGAGGAATTAACTTTTTCAGTTTTTTATGCACAATAAAGGATTATATCCAACTTTGTAATTTAATTCGTTTAACACGATTGTTCACTTTTGTTTATTCACTTTTCTTTTTGTATTCTAGGTTTTCCAGCACTTTGGATTGATAGCACTGTCTGGAATTATGACACAGGTACATCACACTTTCAGGGTAGATAGATTTATTTTTCGGTTCGGATCCTTTCCCTTATCTATATCTTGGACCCACACATGGAATTGCGGTTATGGACATTTTGGAAGGGACCTTGGAAGTCAAACTCTCCCCCTCCCCTCTCTATTTTGAACATGGACCTCTCTTGATTATTTACCTTATTCTATCATGGATCCTCCTAACAGTCTATATGCATTGGACACTTTATGAATTGTATATGTATTTGAATGTTTTTGCCTCCTTTTTCTGCTTTTTTCCTCGTTTCCATATTTTTTTTGCATTTATACCATGGAATTACAGTTATGGACATTTGTGAAGGGACCTTGGAAGCTAACCCCTTTTTGATTATGGACCTCTTTACTTTTTATCTCACTTTATTATAGACCCTTCTAACAATTCATATGCATTGGACATTTTCTGAATTTTTCTGTAATCAATTGTATATGTTTTTGTATTCCATTTCTGTCTGCTTTTTCTATTTTCTTCTTCCTTCCCCTTTTCTTTCTCCCCGATGCAGACACATGAATTTTTTAAGGTTCCACAAAGGGTCTTTTTTTTCCCAATATGGTATTGATATTGGAGCCAGTTTGGACATATTTATTAGAATGTCTATGTTAAAAGTTGATCGCAGGCGACTGTTTTCATGAAAATTTGGTTTTGTGTATTATGAATTTATTATATCTACTCAATGATTTACTATATTATTTATGTTTTTATTCTAGTATAATCTTTAGGGATAAAGGAAATCTGGGTCTACTAATTATCAATAATCATAAAATCCCTGTGTGAGTGCGCTATGTACGTGTGTGTCTCACCAGTTTTGAACTGGGCAAGAGCGGTGCGGCATCCAATCAGGACACAGCGCTCCACACGGACACATCGCTACATACAAGTTTCCCTGCAGCATGACTGCCCATAGATACCTCCGAGATCTCAGCTCCCCTGCCGCCGTCCCCTCCTGCCACAGCTCCCCTGCCGCCGTCCCCTCCTGCCACAGCTCCTCCTCTGCCGTCAGCTCCTGCCACAGCTCCTCCGCTGCCGTCAGCTCCTGCCACAGCTCCCCCGCAGCCGTCCGCTTCTCTATCGGCTCAGGAGATGCAGAGCGCGCAGCACCCCCCCCCCCCTCCTCTTTCAGGATGGCAGTGGGCAAAATTGTTAGTTGTAATGTCCAGCTAACACTCTGCTTGAAACGGCTGACATCGGTGCTGGCACCGATGTTGGCCATTTAACCCCTTCCATGCCGTTGTCCTTAGGGATTGCAGTAAGGAGGGGCTAACCATCAGGCCGCTGCTATGCTGTGGCAGCGGCCGATGCTTGAAGGGTAAACTGAGGGAGGTAAACTGTAAACTGTGGCAGCGTCCCAATGGTTAGCATGGCAACCGGACACCTTCACAGGCTTCCGGCTTGCCATGGTATAGCTAAGCATGATCAGGCTCCCGCTAAAGGCAGGAGCCTGATCAGGCTTAGTGTGAGCTCAATACGCTGCAGTACACCATATAGTGTACTGCAGTGTATTGTAAGCCATCAGACCCACTGGATCTTTAAGAACCAAGTGGGTCTGGGTCCAAAAAATGTAAAAAAAGTGAAAAAAGTAAAAAATAAAATAAAAATTCCTATATCCACACATAATTGGTTAAAAATGTAAAAAATAAAAAAACACTGAACATCGCCGCGTCTGTAAGGACCTGATCTATAAAAGGATCATGTTACTTTTACCGCATATTGAACACCATAAAAAAAGAAAAGAAAAACTATGATGGAATTGCAATTCTGCCATTAGCACTTCCCAAAAAATGGTATAAAAAGTGATCAAAAAAGTCATATGTATCTAAAATTAGCACCAATTAAACCGTGACCTCATCCCAGAAAAATGAGCCTCTACATAAGCCAATTGTCCAAAAAATAAAAAAAACTATGTCTTTCAGAAAATTGTTTTATCCCCAGGACTCCATCATCTATTTATCCCCAGGACTGTGACTGACAAAGGGACACCCTCTGCGCCTCGAGGAAAGAAGGTTTGTACACAAACATAGAAGAGGATTCTTTACGGTAAGAGCAGTCAGACTATGGAACTCTCTGCCTGAGGAGGTGGTGATGGTAAGTTCAATAAAAGAGTTCAAGCGGCGCCTGGATGTATTTCTGGAGTGTAATCATATTACAGGCTATAGCTACTAGAGATGGGTCGTTGAACCAGGGAATTATCTGAATGCCTGAATGGAGTCGGGAAGGAATTTTTTTCCCCCTTAAGTGGGGAAAATTGGCTTCTACCTCACAGGGGATTTTTTGCCTTCCTCTGGATCAAATTGCAGGATAACAGGCCTGAACTGGATGGACAAATGTCTTTTTTAGGCCTTACTATGTAATATGTTACTATATGAGACACAAAAAAGATTTTTTTTCAAACATGCTTTTAATAAATAAAATAAAGTAAAAAAAATGCACATATTAGGTATTGTCATGTCCGTAACGACCTGCTCTATAAAAAATAGCATGTGATCCAACCCATCTGGTGAACACCATAAAAAATAAAAAAGTGCCAAAAAAATATCAATTTTTTATCACCTTACATCACAAAAAGTGTAATACCAGGTAATCAAAAAGTCATATGTGCCCCATAATGGTACCAATCAAACCGTCATCTCATCACGCAGAAAATGACCTAAGACAATCGCCCAAAAAAGAATAAAAAATATGGCTTTCAGAAAATGGAAACACAAAAACATAATTTTTTTCAAAAATGCTTTTATTGTGTAAACTAAAATAACAAAATGCACATATTAGGCATCGCTGTGTACATAACAACCTGCTCTATAAAAATAGTATGTGATCCAACCCGTCTGGTGAACGCTGTAAAAAATTTAAATAAAAAATGTGCCAAAAAAGCCTTTTTTTTTTAATCACCTTACATCACAAAAAGTGTAATACCAAGCGATCAAGGCCAGCAGTCTCAGCAGCAGCCAGTGCCAGCAGTCTCAGCCACCAGCCGCAGTCTCAGCCACAGCCAACACTCAGTGCCAGCAGTCTCAGCCACAAGCCACAACCAGCAATCTCAGCCACAGCCACCAGTCTCGGCCACCAGTCAGTGCCAGCAGTCTCAGCCACAGCCACCAGTCAGTGCCAGCAGTCAGTTTCTACTAATGTTTATGCACTACTGTTCTAGCGCCCATTATTGTAACGGGCTTCATGTCTAGTTTAGTATAATTTTATTATATATATGCACATACAGTTGCAAGAAAAAGTATGTGAACCCTTTAAAATGATATGGATTTCTGCACAAATTGGTCATAAAATGTGATCTAATCTTCATCTTAGTCACAACAATAGACAATCACAGTCTGCTTAAACTAATAACACACAAAGAATTAAATGTTACCATGTTTTTATTGAACACACCATGTAAACATTCACAGTGCAGGTGGAAAAAGTATGTGAACCCCTAGACTAATGACATCTCCAAGAGCTAATTGGAGTGAGGTGTCAGCCAACTGGAGTCCAATCAATGAGATGAGATTGGAGGTGTTGGTTACAGCTGCCCTGCCCTATAAAAAACACACACCAGTTCTGGGTTTGCTTTTCACAAGAAGTATTGCCCGAATGATGCCTCGCACAAAAGAGCTCTCAGAAGACCTACGATTAAGAATTGTTGACTTGCATAAAGCTGGAAAGGGTTATAAAAGTATCTCCAAAAGCCTTGCTGTTCATCAGTCCACAGTAAGACAAATTGTCTATAAATGGAGAAAGTTCAGCACTGCTGCTACTCTCCCTAGGAGTGGCCGTCCTGTAAAGATGACTGCAAGATCACAGCACAGACTGCTCAATGAGGTAAAGAAGAATCCTAGAGTGTCAGCTAAAGACTTACAAAAGTCTCTGGCATATGCTAACATCCCTGTTAGCGAATCTACGATACGTAAAACACTAAACAAGAATGGATTTCATTGGAGAAT
Source organism: Bufo bufo (assembly GCF_905171765.1). Taxonomy (NCBI): domain Eukaryota; kingdom Metazoa; phylum Chordata; class Amphibia; order Anura; family Bufonidae; genus Bufo; species Bufo bufo. Next base: position 79,984,190 of record NC_053398.1, on the reverse strand, counting down.
ACCACAGAGGAAGACACTGCTGTAAAAAAAAAACATTGCTGCACGTTTACAGTTTGCACAAGAGCACCTGGATGTTACACAGCAGTACTGGCAAAATATTCCATTTAGTGATTTCGATTTTTGCCTTCCCTGTATGAATGGATGAGTGGATGGTTTCCCTCCCCTTTCCTTCTCCCTACAATTTAATCATGGTAATTTAAAGATATATTCTAGTATGAAATGATCTTGAGATTATATTTGTATTTTATGAATTTACCTATGAGCTGAAATGAAGATAATCGAGAGGTATGCCGAGTTATGGATAGCTAGCTTTAGCTCAATGACTGGTAGTTGTTTACAATAGTTGTATTCAGGACCTGGGAGTACTTTTTAGCTATGGTTGAAGGACCTGGGAGATGGTCACATGTCCATGATGTCAGGACCATGTGACCGGTGAGCGATCATGTGATTGGGGGATGACGCGGGTGGAGCATGCTCTGTATGACTGCCACCCGGAAGTGCTGGAATCAGGTCACATTTTGATGACCAGGGAGCGCTGAAGGAGGCAGTCTTGCAACATGGGCGGTTCGCGCCGGAACACACCCCCAGTACAGATGATCATGGTGAGTGATAATTAATCCCTCCTTTTTAGCCTTTATATGCCCAAGTTTGTCTTCGTGTGTTTATACCTCCTGACGAAGCCTACGTGGCGAAACACATGTCGAGGTTGAAGCAGTGGGGGAGTCGTGTTACCATTCTACAGCAGCAACATGGGTAGGTAACTTGGCAGCTGGATCAGGGTGGGACGAGAGGCTTGCAGTTCATTGTTATATGACATCTTCATTAGTAGTATTGCACCGTCCATTGACACCTCACAGCATCCTTGGACAGATGTTGTGAACAATAGTCAGGTAGTTGTTTTATACTAGGGATTAGCAATTGCACCCGCAACTACACTTTTGTTCACGGCCTCTGGTAAATTGTTGTTCTCTGCTGTTTATGGTCACATAATCCCCCATTGTGATTCTCCACATTGTATAGCCCTTTGTGGCTCAGTCTCCATGTCCTGTCCCATTTGAGCATTACCTGTAATGATCATGTGATTTATATTGAATAAAATGAGATTTTTTTACCTTGTAAAAATCTTTGCTCTTTTTTTGTACAAGTTGCAGTAGGTTGGGGAGTGAGGTACTGTTTTTGGGTTATTGTAGGCTCTAACTGGCAAAATATTCTGTGGACAAATTAAACCAAAGTTGAGTTGTTTGGAAGAAACACACAACACTATGTGTGGAGAAAAATAGGCACAGCACACCAACATCAAAACCTCATCCCAACTGTGAAGTATGGTGGTGGGGGCATCATGGTTTGGGGCTGCTTTGCTGCGTCAGGGCCTAGACGGATTGCTATCTTCAAAGGAAAAATGAATTTCCAAGTTCATCAAGACATTTTGCAGGAGAACTTAAGGCCATCTGTCCACCAGCTGAAGCTCAACAGAAGATGGGTGTTGCAACAGGACAACGACCCAAAGCATAGGAGTAAATCAACAACAGAATGGCTAAGGCTACTTTCACACTAGCGTTCGGGGCTCCGCTTGTGAGCTCCGTTTGAAGGGGCTCACAAGCGTCCCCGAACAGATCCGTCCAGCCCTAATGCATTCTGAGTGGAGGCGGATCCGCTGAGAATGCATCAGTCTGGCTCCGTTTGTCCTCCGCTCCGCTCAGCAGGCGGACACCTGAACGCAGCTTGCAGCGTTCGGGTGTCCGCCTGGCCGTACGGAGGCAAACGGATCCGTCCAGACTTACAATGTAAGTCAATGGGAAGGGATCCGTTTGAAGATGACACAGTATGGCTCAATTTTCAAACGGATCCGTCCCCCATTGACTTTCAATGTAAAGTCAAAACGGATCCGTTTGCATTATCATGAACAAAAAAAAAAATAATAATAATTTAAAAAAATTTTTTTTTTTTGTTCATGGTTATGCAAACGGATCCGTTCTGAACGGATGCAAGCGTTTGCATTATAGGAGCGGATCCGTCTGTGCAGACACCAGACGGATCCGCTCCTAACGCAAGTGTGAAAATAGCCTTAAATAGAAGAAAATACGTCTTCTGGAGTGGCCCAGTCAGAGTCCTGACCTCAACCCGATTGAGATGCTGTGGGATGACCTCAAGAAAGTGATTCACACCAGACATCCCAAGAATATTGCTGAACTGAAACAGTTCTGTTAAGAGGAATGGTCAAGAATTACTCCTGACCGTTGTGCACGCCTGATCTGCAACTACAGGAAACTACAGTTTGATTGAAGTTATCGCTGCCAAAGGAGGTTCAACCAGTTATTAAATCCAAGGGTTCACATACTTTTTCCACCTGCACTGTGAATGTTTACATGGTGTGTTCAATAAAAACATGGTAACATTTAATTTTTTGTGTGTTATTAGTTTAACCTTGTTAAGACCTACAGTGGTTATGGTACTGCAGTCTTCTATTCCTTTCCCAATAGCTGAGCATATGTGATTATAGCTACCATAGGAAATAGCGGAATAGGGTCGATGAATGCAGCTTCCAAGATGATTCTCCCCAGCAAATGGAATATTCCCCAACCATGAGCCTAGACTTCATGAAGGGTGTAACAGGAATACTTTTTATTGATAACACACTGGCTTTTATGAGAAATCCACCTGCAAGAGGATCTCCCACAGTAAACAAAGGACAATAACCAATTAACATACAGAGTTACGGTAACCCCCGCCCTCTCTCTGCCTGGGAGCTATTGAGATAAGTTAAGGGATAAACCAATTATCTCCAGGCAGAGAGCACACAATTCTCCCAAATGTTAGAACACCCTTTTCCCCACAATTTACATATCCCCTGATAGCCCCATCTGGGGGACCAACATATCCAAATTTCACCCAGATCGGGTTCTTATAAAACATGGAAGTCACAAGTTACTGACCACACACGAGGCTCCTGCCCAAAACAGTTCCATGAATTCCGCGTGTGCGGTCGATCAATTCACAAAAAGGTAAAAACCGAATAAAGTCTATTTTCTTCACAATACTCCCCCTTAGTTCCATGGGTCGGCATACCCGCCTAGACCCTGCTGGGTTGGCTTGGGGATGTCTGGGTACCAAAATTCGGTTTGGCTGGAAAGCCCATCCGCATTGCTGTTGCCTGGGCGGTATTGTAGTGTAAAATTGTAGGGCTGCAACGCTAGACTCCAGCGCAGCAACCAGGGATTGTCTCGGTTGAGCCAAATGAGGGGGTTGTGGTCAGTGAGTAGGGTAAAGGCACGGCCATAAAGGTACGGTTGAGGTTTCTTTAAGGCCCATACAAGAGCCAGGCATTCTTTTTCCACGGTGGCATAGCTGACCTCCCGAGGTAATAACTTACGGCTGAGGTATGCCACCGGATGCTCCATGCCATCGCCCCCCACTTGGCTCAGTATGGCTCCCAGCCCAAACATGGAGGCATCTGTATGAACGAGAAAGGTTTTGTTAGGGTCTGGGGCCGCCAATACTGGGGCTTCGCTCAAAGTAGTCTTAAGTCTCTGGAACGCCGTTGCACACTCCGGGGACCAGGCTACCTGTTTGGGTAGGGACTTTTTGGTCAGGTCGGTGAGGGGTTTTGCTAGGGTGCTATACTCAGGGACAAACTTTTTATAATACCCTGCGGTGTCTAGGAACGACAATACCTGCGTCTTGGTGAGGGGCTGGGGCCAATTGGCTATGGCCTCTACTTTCGCGGGTTCGGGGCGCTGTTTCCCAGACCCTACTCTATGCCCCAGGTATTGGACCTCTGCCATGCCCACATGGCATTTCTCAGGTTTCCGGGTGAGACCGGCTTCTTGTAACCTCCCAAATACCGTAGCCAAGTGCGTCAGGTGCGCCTCCCATGTGCCGCTATAGATGGCAATATCATCTAGGTAGGCACATGCAAAGTCCTGCATTCCCTCCAGAAGTCGGTCCGCCATTCGTTGAAATGTAGCCGGGGCATTCTTCATCCCAAAAGGCATAACCCGAAATTGGTATAGCCGGAATGGGGTGACGAATGCCGACTTCGGTATGGCGGCCGAGTCTAGCGGAATCTGCCAATACCCTTTGCACAGGTCCAGGGTAGTTCGAAAGTGCCCGCTGGCAATGCGATCGAGCAATTCGTCGATCCGTGGCATGGGGTATGCGTCAGTGATCGTCTGGTCGTTCAGTTTTCTGGTAATCAATACAGAAACGAGTCGTACCATCTCGCTTCGGTACTAGAACCACCGGGGACGCCCAGGGACTTTGGGAAGCCTCAATAACCCCTAACTCCAAAATTTCTTGGATTTATTTCCACATGCTGGTCCGTACGGCTGCCGGGATACGGTACGGCTGTTGCCGTAATGGGGTCTCCCCCTACGTCTCCACCCGGTGTACTGTGCGGAGGTGTACCCGGGTAGGACCGAGAACAGCCCACCGTACTCCCACAGCAGTTGTTTTGCGTCTGCCTGCTGTGTGGGATCTAGTTTCTCCCCCAACCCGACCTGCTCTAGGGTACCTTGGTTAGCTGCCAGTAGGTTGGGTAAGGGGAGTCCCTCACTATCATCAGTGGACGGGGCACAGATGGCGGCCACGTCCTCGGTGCGCTCAAAGTACGGTTTCAACATGTTCATATGAAAGGCTCGTCTGATCCTTTCATCCGAACATTTGGCCACAATATAGGTGGTGTTGCTAATTCGTTCCACCACTTTAAATAGCCCCTGCCCTGCTGCCTGTAGCTTGTCCTTTTTGGATGGTCTGAGGGCTAATACTTTTTGCCCTACTTCCAGGTTCCTATATCGTGCTCCCCGGTCATACCATTGTTTCTGTCGTTTCTGGGCCGCCCGCAGGTTCTCCCAAACTGATTCGGTCAGTGCCCGCAGGCGGTCCTGGAACTCCAGTATGTATGTCAACACTGGGATCCCTTCATCTCCTGTGTTGCCCTCCCAGTGCTCCTGTATGAGGTCCAGGGGTCCCCGGACTTTTCTCCCATATAGGAGTTCGAAGGGGGAGAACCCGGTCGACTCCTGGGGCACTTCCCGGTAGGCAAACAGGAGATGGGGTAGAAATTTCTCCCATTATTGACCGTAGGACTCTGTGAACGCTGTGAGCATCTGCTTAAGCGTGCCGTTGAATCGTTCACAGAGGCCGTTGGTCTGGGGGTGGTAGGGGGAGCTAAATAACGGTTTCACCCCGCAGCTCTGCCATAACTGTTGAGTGACAGTTGCCGTGAACTGTGTTCCCTGATCGGAGAGTATTTCCCGGGGGAATCCTACTCGGGAAAAGATCCTGACTAGAGCCTCTGCTACCCGTCTCCGCCTCAATGTTTGAGAGCGCCACAGCCTCAGGGTACCTGGTGGCGTAGTCCACCACCGTGAGGATGTAGCGCTTTCCGGAGGAGCTGGGTTTGTTGAGGGGCCCTATCAGGTCTACTGCCACTCTGTAGAATGGTTCCTCTATTATAGGTAGGGACTGTAACTTGGCCTTGGGGTGGTCCCCCCATTTCCTTATCCTTTGACATGTGTCACATGTCCTGCAGTACGTCTGCAAGTCTTTTGATATCCCTGGCCAGAAGAACGTCTGGGTAAGGCGGTCCATAGTTTTCTTGATACCCAGATGTCCGGCTAGCGGGATATCATGGCTGAGCTTTAGAAGCTCTGCTCTGTATTTCTGGGGTACGACTAGCTGCCTTTTTATAACTTGGGCTGCCCCACTTCCCACTCCCCCTGTGACCCTATATAGCAGTCGCTTGTCCCAGTGGAAGTTCTCTTGGGCATTACCTTCCTTAGGGGTACCTACGGCCTTCCTGTAACCTGCTAAGGTGGAGTCTGACTGCTGGGCTTGGCCAAAGTCTTGGGGAGTGCCCCAGAAGGGAATAGGGTTAGGGCATACTACAGGGATTTCGGTTCCTACCTGTGGTTCCTCGGAGTGTGTCTGTCCAGGTCGGCGGGCTTGCGCCCTGGTAGTCACAGGGCAGGTACCAGCGGGATCTGGGGTAAGCAGCTGTGAAGTTAGGCACCCCAAATCGTTCCCCCAACAATACTTCCGCAGGTAGGCCAGGCATAATGCCTACTTCCATCTGCTTGGCTCCGGTGCCCCAATTTAACTGCACTCGGGCTGTGGGTAGTTTGTGGATGGCGCCTCCTGCCACTCTTACTGCAACAGTCCTGTTGGTGCGCGCTTTTGCAGATACGGTGTGAGGCTGCACCAGAGTAAGGGTGGCCCCAGAGTCATGTAGTTCATCAGCCTCCTTTCCATCTATGGTGACCCATTGTCTGTGGTGCACCTGGTTGTCCCCCTCGGCTTGGGCTAGGTCCACCTCATGTAGTATGGCCCATTGCTCAGATTCAGGGCTGTGGTCTTCCAGCGGCTCATGTTGATAGTGATAAGCGGCTCCCCTCGGTGGCGGTGGTGATGGCCACTCCCAATTGTCTCTGCTCCGCTGATGGCAATGTATTTTGTAGTGCCTTGGTGACATACCAATGGCGGTCTCCGGTTAAAATGAGGCTGTGTCGTGGGTGGTACCGCCTTCGGTCGGTGGTGGGTCACAGGACCTGGCGTTGGAGCGCTGGAACTTACCAGATGGCGGTTCCCACTAGCCTCTCCTTTTCTTCCCTCGTGATGCTCGTCTGCCAGCTTGGCCGCTTCCTCAATTGTGGCCGGCCTTCTGTCTCTGACCCAGTCCCTGGTGTCTGCAGGTGTGTGGTCAAAAATTGTTCTAGCAAGAGGAGTTGTAGCACCTCCTCTAGCATTGTGGCCTGGCAGCCTTGTATCCAGTCTTGGGCTGCCCGTTACATCCTAAAAGCCCATTCGGTGTAGGAGTCTCGGCCCCCTTTCCATAATGCCCGAAACTTTGCTGTAAGTCTCTGGGGTCATGGCATATCTGGCTAGCAGAATGTCCTTTACCCTGGCGTAGTTGTGTATGGCTGTATCAGGAACTGCTCGGTACGCCTCTGCTGCTCGGCCCGTGAGTTTGCTGCTTAGAATCGCGGCCCATTGCTCTGATTCCAGACCCTCCAAAGCGCATTGACACTCGAAATCTTGTAGATATGTGTCAATTTCCATTTGAAAAACTTTTAAAAGCAGCATAGTTAATCTTTCTCCGCTGTCCTCCATTTATAGATCCAGCTAAGGAAGCGGTGTCTCCTTGGTTTAAGCTTGCCTGTTGTGCTCTGCGTTCTGCGCTCACCTGCGCCAGGACTTGCGTCACCATGTCCGGTGTGGGATTTGGCCCATATAGGTTTAGCCTCTATGGGCCAAACCAATTTACATATCCCCTGATAGCCCCGATCTGGGGGACCAACATATCCAAATGTCACCCAGATCACCCAAATCATTGAGCAGGCACCTTGGGTCAGTGCGCGGGGGGGGTCCTGTGACTTCAGACCTGCGGTTTGCGGCTTTTACGGGAGTTGCGGCAGGCGGTCGAAGGTGCCATCGGGTCCCCATGCAGCTGCATTCCTTAGGCATCAGCGCTGCCTTCCGGTGACGAGCCTGTGAGATCCAGCCCCCAGCCAAAGTGGGACAAAAAATAAAGTGAAAAAAAAAATTGAAAAAAAGAAAGTTTTCCCCCTCAAAAAATTAAGTTTCAAGAAAAAAAAAGAGGCATTTCCCCTAAATAAAGTAAAAAAATTAAAATTGGCAAAAAATAGGGGGAAAAAAAGTTTAAATATTAGGTATCGCCGCGTCCGTATCGACCGGCTCTATAAACATATCACGTCAGATGAACACAGTAAAGAATTAAAAATAAAAACTGTGCTAAATAAATAAAAAAATTTCACCTTACATCACAAAAAGTACAACAGCAAGTGATCAAAAAGGCGTATGCCCACCAAAATAGTACCAATCTAACCGTCACCTCATCCCACAAAAAATTAGCCCCTACCTAAGACAATCGCCCAAAAAATAAAAAAAACTATGGCTCAGAATATGGAGACACTAAAACTTTTTTTTTTTTTAATCGTTAATTTCTAACGATAATTTGTTTTCCCTTAGTCCTAACAGCATCATAGATGGGGTTAACCATCCCCCGTGGACTGGTAGGACCAGTGGAATTTTAATGAGCCCAAGTAATAAACTTAATGAAAAACTTAAGCCTCCCCTATAAAAGAGGGAATCACCCCCAGCCCATTGTGTTATAGCAAAAAATAAATAGCCTTACTAGGGTGGGAAATTTGTGTGCTGCTGTTAGGACTAAAGGAAAAAAAATGATCGTTAGAAATTAACGATTCCCTTACGTCCTACCAGCAGCACAGATGGGGAGATAGCAAGAAGAACCCCTAGGGAGGGCCATCATGCCTGGCAGACCCAAGTATAGTCTGCCAAAAGGCCGAGTACTCAGCTAATCTGGCATCTAGTCTATAATGGGAGATGAATGTTGATTCAGAGCTCCAGGAGGCAGAGTTGCAAATCATGTCGAGCGGAAGAAGACTCCTCTCTGCAAAAGAAGTAGCTACAGCCCTAGTAGAATGGGCCTTTACAAACCCCGGAGGGTCTACAGATTGGGAAACAAAGGATTCCCTAATAGCCTCCTTAATCCATCGACTGATGGATGGTTTAGATGCCTTATGGCCTTTAAACTTACCGGCAAACAGGATTAGAAGATTTTCATCTCTCCTGAACTCCTTTGATCTATCCACATAGATCCGGAGGCATCTCGAGACATCCAGAGGATGTATAGCAGGCTCCTCGGAGGAGGTAGAAGGTGTAGAAAGAACCGGGAGGGATATCACCTGGTTGATATTCTGGAACGAAGGAACCTTAGGCCTAAAGTACGGGAGAAATCTTAGAAGGACCCTGTCTTGCAAAAAAAATGGTATAGGGCTCTTGCGCTGAGAGAGCTTGAAGCTCAGAGACCCTCTTGGCCGAAGTGACTGCAAGGAGAAATACAAGTTTCCATGTGACAAACTTGAAATCTACCTCCTCCAAAGGCTCAAAGGGGGGGGGGGGATGCTAACCCCTTGAGAACTACTGATAAATCCCACTGAGGAATGGGTTTCAGTACTGTAGGCTTTAATCTTCCAGATCCTTTAAGGAACCGTTTGATGAGCGGGTCCTGAGAAAAAGACTTGTTGAGACAAGCTAATATGGCTGAAACTTGAGGCACGGATAGGAATTCTGCCGTGTTCTGTATTCAGGATCTTCTTTCTGGAGTCAATCGGAGAGACATCCCAACGGAGTCAATTATGAAGCCTAAATATCTTACTGAAGTCGACAGGCTCACGTTCGACTTCTGTCAGTTGATGATCCACCCTAGGCGGAACAAAAAGGAGATCGCTACATGAAGATGGTGGGTCAGGACCACAAAGGAAGAGTCTTTCAAAAGCCAATCGTCCAGACAAGGAATGATGGTCAGTCCTTGGAGTCTTAGAGCCGCCACCACAGAAACTACCACCTGAGTGTGAGGGGCAGAAGAAATGCAGAAGGGAAAGGCAACGAACTGAAGGTATCTGGTGACACCCGACACCTGGACCGCGATCCTGAGATATTTCCTGGAAGCAGGATGAATCGGGATGTGCAAATACGCATCCTTGAGGGCCATGGTTGCCATCACAGCTCCAGGATTGAGAACGTGAACCACTGACCTGATGGTCTCCATACGGAACCTTACTTTCCTTACATATCGATTGAAGAATCTCAAATCGATAATCATCCGAAGATCCACTGACTCCTTGGGAACCAGAAATACTCGTGAGTAAATCCCTAAGGCCCGTTCCCCTGCCGGAACCTCCTCCAGAGCCCCCTTGTGGATGTAATCCTGAATGTAAGTCTCCAGAACCGACTGCCTTGCGGCCTGTAAAAGTTTGGTTCTGATGAACCTGTCCGGAGGAAGAGAAATAAGATTGATTAAGTATCTCTCTGAGATGACATTCAGGACCCAGGGATCCGAAATCTCTCGGATCAAAATGTCCTTGAAGTGGCAGAGACGACCTCCGAAGGGAAGATGAGGTAGGGGAGTGGGGAAATCTTCTGGCAGGATGGCGGGAGTCATCCAAGAGCCTCGAGGAGGCCCGTAGTCGAACCTCTTCGCTGCGCTCCCCAGTCCCTCCGGGGTCTTGACTGCTGGTCAGACCTACCACCACGGTTTTGTATGCCCTGCCCTCGAAAGGACTGTTGGGGAAGACTCTTCCCCTTTTTATCTGACAGGCCTTCCATAATCTTATCTAACTCCGAGCCGAACAAACGGTTGGGCTCAAAGGAAAGGCTACATAAATTATATTTAGAGGAATTGTCAGCGACCCAAGGCTTAAAGGGAACCTGTCACCAGTTTTATGGTGTCCTAACTAAGGGCAACATAAATAAGTGACTGATTCTCTTAGCACAATGCTGGGTCACTTTCTTTAATTGACCCAGTCAATCTACCAACATCTTGTATTGAAAAGCTCCAGCTGATAATGATGAGTCATGAATATTCATGAGCTCCTGACTCTCCCCGCCCACCTGCTGCTGAATGACAGTTTGTTTCCATAGGAATCAGCAGCAGGTGGGCAGGGGAGTGGCTATAGCTCTGAATTAAATATACGCTGGACTCAATGACATCACGCCGGACTCCAATCAGCTCATTAGCATCCGGCATGTGGCATCTTTGTGTGTATATTATGAGGTAACCATCTGTCACACCAGTAAGTGAATACATCTAAGGCACTTTTTAGCAGTTAATGATTGTATATAATTAGTTAGATTATAATCAAATATCCACATGACAGGTTCCATTTAAGCCACAAAGGCCTGCGGGTCGCTGACACCAGAGCTATGGATTTGGCCGCCAACTTCAGCTGTTGTTGCGCTGTATCACACAGGAAATCCATCGCCAGGTTGACAGTCTTGAAAGCCGCCAGAATGTCGTCCCGAGACACCTTCTGATCCACATCCATCTGAATCTGGTTTAGGCGAGACCGGAGGAAGGTAGAAACTTCTATAGCAGCGATGGCTGTAGACGGGGAAGCTGCAGATGCCGTATAACTTCTCTTGAGAGTGCACTCTGCTCTCCTATTAAGGGGATCCTGCAGACTAGACACATCGTCCGCAGGAACCAGAGTGCGCTTGAACAATTTGGCAATAGCCATGTCCACCTTGGGAATGAAACCCCACGATTCCACCAAGGGTTTAGCCATCGGAAACATGGTTTTGAATCTCTTGGTTAGAACCGGACCTTTTTAGGGTTTCTTCCACTCTGAACGCATGACAGAGAGGAGGGTCTCATCCGCTTTAAAGACACGAAGTGCCCGACCAGCGGGATCAGAGGGCTCCCCCGGGTCAACATTATGGTCCCCTGACCCGATGGACTTAACCACCCCAGGACCGCCGTACGCAGGATTGCGTCTTTGCGGCGGTCCTGTTGTTCTGGGTGGACGCGCCGGTGCGTCCTCTCGCGAGACGCGAGATTTCCTGTGAACGCGCGCACACAGGCGCGCGCGTTCACAGGATCGGAAGGTAAGCGAGTGGATCTCCAGCCTGCCAGCGGCGATCGTTCGCTGGCAGGCTGGAGATGTGATTTTTTTAACCCCTAACAGGTATATTAGACGCTGTTTTGATAACAGCGTCTAATATACCTGCTACCTGGTCCTCTGGTGGTCCCCTTTGTTTGGATCGACCACCAGAGGACACAGGTAGCTCAGTAATATGTTGCACCAAGCACCACTACACTACACCCCCCCCCCCTGTCACTTATTAACCCCTTATTCACCCTTGATCACCCCTGATCACCCCATATAGACTCCCTGATCACCCCCCTGTCATTGATTACACCCCTGTCATTGATCACCCCTCTGTAAAGCTCCATTCAGATGTCCGCATGATTTTTACGGATCCACTGATAGACTGATCGGATCCGTAAAAATCATACGGACGTCTGAATGCAGCCTTACAGGGGAGTGATCAATGACTGTGGTGATCACCCCATATAGACTCCCTGATCACCCCCCTGTCATTGATTACACCCCTGTCATTGATCACCCCTCTGTAAAGCTCCATTCAGATGTCCGCATGATTTTTACGGATCCACTGATAGACTGATCGGATCCGTAAAAATCATACGGACGTCTGAATGGAGCCTTACAGGGGCGTGATCAATGACTGTGGTGATCACCCCATATAGACTCCCTGATCACCCCCCTGTCATTGATTACACCCCTGTCATTGATTACCCCCCTGTAAAGCTCCATTCAGATGTCCGCATGATTTTTACGGATGCACTGATAGATGGATCCGATCCGCAAAACGCATACGGACGTCTGAATGAAGCCTTACAGGGGCATGATCAATGACTGTGGTGATCACCCCCCTGTCATTGATTACCCCCCTGTAAAGCTCCATTCAGATGTCCGCATGATTTTTACGGATGCACTGATAGATGGATCGGATTCGCAAAACGCATCCGGACGTCTGAATGAAGCCTTACAGGGGCATGATCAATGACTGTGGTGATCACCCCATAAAGACTCCCTGATCACCCCCCTGTCATTGATTACACCCCTGTCATTGATCAACCCCCTGTAAAGCTCCATTCAGATGTCCGCATGATTTTTACGGATGCACTGATAGATGGATCCGATCCGCAAAACGCATCCGGACGTCTGAATGAAGCCTTACAGGGGCATGATCAATGACTGTGGTTATCACCCCATATAGACTCCCTGATCACCCCCCTGTCATTGATTACACCCCTGTCATTGATCAACCCCCTGTAAAGCTCCATTCAGATGTCCGCATGATTTTTACGGATGCACTGATAGATGGATCCGATCCGCAAAACGCATCCGGACGTCTGAATGAAGCCTTACAGGGGCATGATCAATGACTGTGGTGATCACCCCATATAGACTCCCTGATCACCCCCCTGTCATTGATTACACCCCTGTCATTGATCAACCCCCTGTAAAGCTCCATTCAGATGTCCGCATGATTTTTACGGATGCACTGATAAATGGATCAGATCCGCAAAACGCATCCGGACGTCTGAATGAAGCCTTACAGGGGCGTGATCAATGACTGTGGTTATCACCCCATATAGACTCCCTGATCACCCCCCTGTCATTGATTACACCCCTGTCATTGATCAACCCCCTGTAAAGCTCCATTCAGATGTCCGCATGATTTTTACGGATGCACTGATAGATGGATCCGATCCGCAAAACGCATCCGGACGTCTGAATGAAGCCTTACAGGGGCATGATCAATGACTGTGGTGATCACCCCATATAGACTCCCTGATCACCCCCCTGTCATTGATCACCCCCCCTGTCATTGATCACCCCCCCTGTCATTGATCACCCCCCCTGTCATTGATCACCCTCTGTAAGGCTCCATTCAGACATTTTTTTGTCCCAAGTTAGCGGAATTTTTTATTTTTTTTTCTTACAAAGTCTCATATTCTACTAACTTGTGTCAAAAAATAAAATCTCACATGAACTCACCATACCCCTCACGGAAACCAAATGCGTAAAATTTTTTAGACATTTATATTCCAGACTTCTTCTCACGCTTTAGGGCCCCTAGAATGCCAGGGCAGTATAAATACCCCACATGTGACCCCATTTCGGAAAGAAGACACCCCCATGTATTCCGTGAGGGGCATATTGAGTCCATGAAAGATTGAAATTTTTGTCCTAAGTTAGCGGAACGGGAGACTTTGTGAGAAAAAAATTAAAAATATCAATTTCCGCTAACTTGTGCCAAAAAAAAAAAAATTCTATGAACTCGCCATGCCTCTCATTGAATACCTTGGGGTGTCTTCTTTCCAAAATGGGGTCACATGTGGGGTATTTATACTGCCCTGGCATTCTAGGGGCCCCAAAGCGTGAGAAGAAGTCTGGTATCCAAATGTCTAAAAATGCCCTCCTAAAAGGAATTTGGGCACCTTTGCGCATCTAGGCTGCAAAAAAGTGTCACACATCTGGTATCGCCGTATTCAGGAGAAGTTGGGGAATGTGTTTTGGGGTGTCATTTTACATATACCCATGCTGGGTGAGAGAAATATCTTGGTCAAATGCCAACTTTGTATAAAAAAATGGGAAAAGTTGTCTTTTGCCAAGATATTTCTCTCACCCAGCATGGGTATATGTAAAATGACACCCCAAAACACATTCCCCAACTTCTCCTGAATACGGCGATACCACATGTGTGACACTTTTTTGCAGCCTAGGTGGGCAAAGGGGCCCATATTCCAAAGAGCACCTTTAGGATTTCACAGGTCATTTACCTACTTACCACACATTAGGGCCCCTGGAAAATGCCAGGGCAGTATAACTACCCCACAAGTGACCCCATTTTGGAAAGAAGACACCCCAAGGTATTCCGTGAGGGGCATGGCGAGTTCCTAGAATTTTTTATTTTTTGTCACAAGTTAGTGGAAAATGATGATTTTTTTTTTTTTTTTTTCATACAAAGTCTCATATTCCACTAACTTGTGACAAAAAATAAAAACTTCCATGAACTCACTAGGCCCATCAGCGAATACCTTGGGGTCTCTTCTTTCCAAAATGGGGTCACTTGTGGGGTAGTTATACTGCCCTGGCATTCTAAGGGTCCAAATGTGTGGTAAGGAGTTTGAAATCAAATTCTGTAAAAAATGACCTGTGAAATCCGAAAGGTGCTCTTTGGAATATGGGCCCCTTTGCCCACCTAGGCTGCAAAAAAGTGTCACACATCTGGTATCTCCGTACTCAGGAGAAGTTGGGGAATGTGTTTTGGGGTGTCATTTTACATATACCCCTGCTGGGTGAGAGAAATATCTTGGCAAAAGACAACTTTTCCCATTTTTTTATACAAAGTTGGCATTTGACCAAGATATTTATCTCACCCAGCATGGATATATGTAAAATGACACCCCAAAACACATTCCCCAACTTCTCCTGAGTACGGAGATACCAGATGTGTGACACTTTTTTGCAGCCTAGGTGGGCAAAGGGGCCCATATTCCAAAGAGCACCTTTCGGATTTCACATGTCATTTTTTACAGAATTTGATTTCAAACTCCTTACCACACATTTGGGCCCCTAGAATGCCAGGGCAGTATAACTACCCCACAAGTGACCCCATTTTGGAAAGAAGAGACCCCAAGGTATTCGCTGATGGGCATAGTGAGTTCATGGAAGTTTTTATTTTTTGTCACAAGTTAGTAAAATATGAGACTTTGTATGAAAAAAAAAAAAAAAAAAAAAAAAAAATCATCATTTCCCACTAACTTGTGACAAAAAATAAAAAATTCTAGGAACTTGCCATGCCCCTCACGGAATACCTTGGGGTGTCTTCTTTCCAAAATGGGGTCACTTGTGGGGTAGTTATACTGCCCTGGCATTCTAGGGGCCCAAATGTGTGGTAAGGAGTTTGAAATCAAATTCTGTAAAAAATGACCTGTGAAATCCGAAAGGTGCTCTTTGGAATATGGGCCCCTTTGCCCACCTAGGCTGCAAAAAAGTGTCACACATCTGGTATTGCCGTACTCAGGAGAAGGTGGGGAATGTGTTTTGGGGTGTCATTTTACATATACCCATGCTGGGTGAGAGAAATATCTTGGCAAAAGACAACTTTTCCCATTTTTTTATACAAAGTTGGCATTTGACCAAGATATTTATCTCACCCAGCATGGGTATATGTAAAAAGACACCCCAAAACACATTCCCCACCTTCTCCTGAGTACGGAGATACCAGATGTGTGACACTTTTTTGCAGCCTAGGTGGTCAAAGGGGCCCATATTCCAAAGAGCACCTTTCGGATTTCACAGGTCATTTTTTACAGAATTTGATTTCAAACTCCTTACCACACATTTGGGCCCCTAGAATGCCAGGGCAGTATAACTACCCCACAAGTGACCCCATTTTGGAAAGAAGAGACCCCAAGGTATTTCGTGATGGGCATAGTGAGTTCATAGAAGTTTTTATTTTTTGTCACAAGTTAGTGGAATATGAGACTTTGTAAGAAAAAAAAAAAAAATAAAATCATCATTTTCCACTAACTTGTGACAAAAAATAAAAAGTTCTATGAACTCACTATGCCCATCAGCGAATACCTTAGGGTGTGTACTTTCCGAAATGGGGTCATTTGTGGGGTGTTTGTACTGTCTGGGCATTGTAGAACCTCAGGAAACATGACAGGTGCTCAGAAAGTCAGAGCTGCTTCAAAAAGCGGAAATTCACATTTTTGTACCATAGTTTGTAAACGCTATAACTTTTACCCAAACCATTTTTTTTTTACCCAAACATTTTTTTTTTATCAAAGACATGTAGAACAATAAATTTAGAGCAAAATTTATATATGGATGTCGTTTTTTTTTGCAAAATTTTACAACTGAAAGTAAAAAATGTCATTTTTTTGCAAAAAAATCGTTAAATTTTGATTAATAACAAAAAAAGTAAAAATGTCAGCAGCAATGAAATACCACCAAATGAAAGCTCTATTAGTGAGAAGAAAAGGAGGTAAAATTCATTTGGGTGGTAAGTTGCATGACCGAGCAATAAACGGTGAAAGTAGTGTAGGTCAGAAGTGTAAAAAGTGGCCTGGTCTTTCAGGGTGTTTAACCACCTCCGGACCGCCTAACGCAGATTCGCGTTCCGGAGGTGGCAGCGCTGCGCACAGTCACGCATATACGCGTCATCTCGCGAGACGCGAGATTTCGCTCCAAGCCGGCCCGCGCATGCGCATCGCGGGCCGGCAAAAGTTAAAGAACAAGTTCGTCACCAGCCTGCCAGCAACGATCATTGGCTGGCAGGCTGGCGATTTTTAAAAAATCCAATCACAAGCCATATAACAGATCATATTAGTAAATATGATCTGTTATATGGCTTCTCTGCTCCTGTGCTGGTCCTTTTCGTCGGTTGGATCCAGCACAGGAGCAGACTGAACTGTGAGTAGCACCAACACTACACCTTAGCCCCAGATCACCCCCCTGCACCCCAATTAACCCTTTGATCACCCCTTTGATCGCCCCTGTCAATCACCAGTGAAAGGAAAAAAAGCGATCAGTGTAAACTGTCACTTTTTTTTTATCACTAGTATTGGCTGTTAGGTTTTAGGGATAGTTTAGGCCCCTTGGTTAGGTAGTTAGCGTCAGTTAGCGCCCACCCCACCGCACCGCAGTCACTTTTATTCGCTGAATAGCGTATCGCTAATCAGCATTTGTACTTTTATAGTATCTGTAAGTGATCAAAACTGATCACGGTCAGATCTATAATAGTATTAGTGTCACTTTAGTTCGCCCTCCACCCAAAACGCAGTGTTTGCCCGATCAGGCCTGATCGGTCGCCCACACGTGCGTTCACCCACGCCCGCCCCACCGCAGTGACAAAAAATATATATTTTTTGATCACTGCACATTCATTTTACACGCACTGCGGCGATAAAAAAATCTGTTTTGATATTTTTTATCAACCGCAGCGGCCTCCGGTACTTCGCTAGCCTCCCCTTTGTAAGACAGGCTTGCTTTTTTTCTTGGGTAGTCTCAGGGAATACCCCTAAATTTAGTAGTCCAAAATGTCAAACAGGGGGTATTCTTCTGAAGAGGCCTACAGGATTCTGACCCAGTCGGATGAGGAGTGGGAACCCTCATCTGACGAATCTAGCGGGTCAGAATATGAACCTGTAGAAAGCAGTGGCTCTCTGACCCAAAGTTCGGACGAGGAGGTGGAGGTCCCTGGCAGCACCAGGCGTACCCGGCCCCATGTCGCTAGACCACAGGTTATGCAGGATCCGCTTCAAGAGCAGCAGAGTGGGGCTGTCGCTGCCGGATCACGTGGTGAGGCATACACCAGCAGCGCAGCCCTCCCTGGACCTAGTACCAGCACTGCCGTACAACATGGTGACGTGGCGAGCACCAGAAGGGCAGTTGAAGCTGGTACGGTGGCACGTGCACTAGTTACCCCGTCGCAGCCACCGCAAAGACAGGCCCGTAGAGCCCCTAGAATCCCTGAGGTGCTGGCAAACCCTGATTGGCAGTCAACAACTTCAGCTGCACCTGTAGTTCCCCCTTTCACCGCCCAGTCTGGAGTTCGGGTTGAGACGGCTCAAATCGGTTCGGCCCTGGGATTTTTTGAGCTGTTCTTGACTGCGGAGCTCTTGGACTTAGTCGTGGCAGAGACCAACCAGTATGCCACACAATTTATATCCGCCAACCCGGGAAGCTTTTATGCCCAGCCTTTCCGGTGGAAACCAGTCCAAGTTTCCGAAATTAAAATTTTTTTGGGCCTTCTCCTCAACATGGGCCTGACAAAAAAGCATGAATTGCGGTCATATTGGTCAACGCACCCGATTCATCACATGCCCATGTTCTCTGCTGCTATGTCCAGGGCACGATTTGAGGCCATCCTCCGTTTCCTGCATTTTAGCGACAACACCACCTCCCGTCCCAGAGGCCACCCAGCTTTTGACCGGCTCCACAAAATTCGGCCCCTCATAGACCATTTCAACCAGAAATTTGCAGATTTGTATACCCCCGAGCAAAACATCTGCGTAGACGAGTCCCTAATACATTTTACCGGGCGCCTTGGCTTCAAACAGTACATCCCAAGCAAGCGTGCCCGGTATGGGGTCAAATTGTAGAAGCTCTGTGAAAGGGCCACAGGCTATACCCACAAATTTCGTGTCTATGAGGGAAAAGATCAGACCCTGGAGCCGGTCGGTTGCCCTGACTACCTGGGGAGCAGTGGGAAGACAGTCTGGGACTTGGTGTCACCCTTATTCGGCAAGGGGTACCATCTTTATGTGGACAATTTTTACACAAGTGTGGCCCTCTTTAGGCATTTGTTTCTAGAACGGATTTGCGCCTGTGGCACCGCGCGAACTAGTCGCGTGGGCTTCCCCCAACGGCTTGTAACCACCCGTCTTGCAAGGGGGGAGAGGGCTGCCTTGTGTAACGAAGAACTGCTCGCGGTGAAATGGAGAGACAAGCGTGACGTTTACATGCTCTCCTCCATTCACGCAGACACGACAATCCAAATTGAGCGAGCAACCCGTGTCATTGAAAAGCCCCTCTGTGTCCACGACTATAATGCGCTCATGGGAGGGGTGGACTTCAATGACCAGATGTTGTTTCCGTATTTAGTTTCCCGCAGAACCAGACGCTGGTATAAGAAGGTGTCTGTATATTTAATTCAATTGGCGCTGTACAATAGTTTTGTTCTCTACAGTAAGGCTGGGAGAACACGATCTTTCCTCAAATTCCAGGAAGAGATCATCAAGAACCTCCTTTACCCAGGAGGTTCCGTGGCCCCATCCCCCAGTGTAGTTAGCCGTCTACACGAGCGACATTTCCCCAGTGTCGTTCCTGGTACCTCAACCCAACCGTCACCCCGAAAAAGATGTCGTGTCTGTAGCAGGAGTGGAATAAGGCGTGACACCCGCTATTTCTGTCCTGACTGTGCTGACCACCCTGCCCTATGCTATGGAGAGTGTTTCCGGAAGTACCACACACAGGTACACCTAGCATAGGGATTGCATCTCACAGGACAGGCACACAGGGCTATTAGGGCCCTTTTACTCTCAGCTGCTGCAAACCTCTCCTTTCACCTGGGATAAAGTGCATAACGTACTTTGCCACATCTTTGGGCGATTTGCGCTTTGCACATTGTCCCATGGGGAAGGAGAGGTTTGTTCTATAAAGGTAAAAAAAACTAAACAAAAAAAAAATTACCGGTAAGTAAAAAAGTTAAAAAAGTTTAAAAAAGTTAATATGTTCTGTTCTAAAGTTAATAAAGTTATTGCTTTGCGGCCTGGTTTTTTCTTTTTTGTTTTGTTTTTTTTACCTTCCAGGTGGACCAACCGATCGACTAGCTGCAGCACTGATGTGCTCTTTGGAATATGGGCCCCTTTGCCCACCTAGGCTGCAAAAAAGTGTCACACATCTGGTATCTCTGTACTCAGGAGAAGGTGGGGAATGTGTTTTGGGGTGTCATTTTATATATACCCATGCTGGGTGAGAGAAATATCTTGGCAAAAGACAACTTTTCCCATTTTTTTATACAAAGTTGTCATTTGACCAAGATATTTATCTCACCCAGCATGGGTATATGTAAAAAGACACCCCAAAACACATTCCCCACCTTCTCCTGAGTACGGAGATACCAGATGTGTGACACTTTTTTGCAGCCTAGGTGGGCAAAGGGGCCCATATTCCAAAGAGCACCTTTCGGATTTCACTCGTCATTTTTTACAGAATTTGATTTCAAACTCCTTACCACACATTTGGGCCCCTAGAATGCCAGGGCAGTATAACTACCCCACAAGTGACCCCATTTTGGAAAGAAGAGACCCCAAGGTATTCGCTGATGGGCATAGTGAGTTCATGGAATTTTTTATTTTTTGTCACAAGTTAGTGGAATATGAGACTTTGTATGAAAAAAAAAAAAAAAAAAAAAATCATCATTTTCCACTAACTTGTGACAAAAAATAAAAAATTCTAGGAACTCGCCATGCCCCTCACGGAATAGCTTGGGGTATCTTCTTTCCAAAATGGGGTCACTTGTGGGGTAGTTATACTGCCCTGGCATTCTAGGGGCCCAAATGTGTGGTAAGGAGTTTGAAATCAAATTCTGTAAAAAATGACGAGTGAAATCCGAAAGGTGCTCTTTGGAATATGGGCCCCTTTGCCCACCTAGGCTGCAAAAAAGTGTCACACATCTGGTATCTCCGTACTCAGGAGAAGGTGGGGAATGTGTTTTGGGGTGTCATTTTATATATACCCATGCTGGGTGAGAGAAATATCTTGGCAAAAGACAACTTTTCCCATTTTTTTATACAAAGTTGTCATTTGACCAAGATATTTATCTCACCCAGCATGGGTATATGTAAAAAGACACCCCAAAACACATTCCTCAACTTCTCCTGAGTACGGGGATACCAGATGTGTGACACTTTTTTGCAGCCTAGGTGGGCAAAGGGGCCCATATTCCAAAGAGCACCTTTCGGATTTCACAGGTCATTTTTTACTGAATTTGATTTCAAACTCTTTACCACACATTTGGGCCCCTAGAATGCCAGGGCAGTATAACTACCCCACAAGTGACCCCATTTTGGAAAGAAGAGACCCCAAGGTATTCGCTGATGGGCATAGTGAGTTCATAGAACTTTTTATTTTTTGTCACAAGTTAGTGGAATATGAGACTTTGTAAGAAAAAAAAAAAAAAAAAAAAAATCATCATTTTCCGCTAACTTGTGACAAAAAATAAAAAGTTCTATGAACTCACTATGCCCATCAGCGAATACCTTAGGGTGTGTACTTTCAGAAATGGGGTCATTTGTGGGGTGTTTGTACTGTCTGGGCATTGTAGAACCTCAGGAAACATGACAGGTGCTCAGAAAGTCAGAGCTGCTTCAAAAAGCGGAAATTCACATTTTTGTACCATAGTTTGTAAACGCTATAACTTTTACCCAAACCATTTTTTTTTTACCCAAACATTTTTTTTTTATCAAAGACATGTAGAACTATAAATTTAGAGCAAAATTTCTATATGGATGTCGTTTTTTTTGCAAAATTTACAACTGAAAGTGAAAAATGTCATTTTTTTGCAAAAAAATCGTTAAATTTCGATTAATAACAAAAAAAGTAAAAATGTCAGCAGCAATGAAATACCACCAAATGAAAGCTCTATTAGTGAGAAGAAAAGGAGGTAAAATTCATTTGGGTGGTAAGTTGCATGACCGAGCAATAAACGGTGAAAGTAGTGTAGGTCAGAAGTGTAAAAAGTGGCCTGGTCTTTCAGGGTGTTTAAGCACTGGGGGCTGAGGTGGTTAAGCACTGGGGGCTGAGGTGGTTAAGTAACTTTTGCGTCTTATCAGGGGGAATGAAGCATGAAGTAACTCCTTTGATGGATCCATCAACATAGGTCTTCACCCATTGATACATATCCTGCATTGTAGGTTCAGTGGAAGGTTGGACCCCCGGACGGCAGCCGTCACACCTGGAGTAGGGACAGCTATCCTCCAAAAGTGCGCTACAATCATAGCAAGATAAATGTATCCGCTTGGAACCCGCCTTTCTGCAATCCTAATCCTCTAGAGAAGACATCACTGAGGGAAAAAAGACAAGTAAAACATTTATAAACAACCAATAAATGTTTCAGGAGAAAAGGTAAAAGAAAGGCAGACCGGCGGAAGCTGAAAATGAGGACCAGAAGAAATAAGGCACCAATAAGTGGAGGAACACCAGCTTATAGGACTCTGGGAGCTAGCTAAAAAAGCATGCGCAGCCAGAGACCGACCTGGTGTGCAATGCTTCCTTAAATAGGGGAGGGGATGGGCCCAGAACCGAGCCCCCGCCCCCAGAGGAGAAACACATATTAGCAAAATAAAAAGTTTCACCCCCAAGAAGGAACACAATAAATCCTCCAACAGGAGGAAAAATCGCTAATTATATATATAAAAAAATAAAAAAAATCGCAAAAGGACGCGAAATCGCGTTGCGAGGAAAACTCCGGAAGTGACGTCAGAGACTCCAACGTCACTTCCGGAAGATGACAACGCCCAGCGGCCGCAAGGAAGGTGACCAAGGACGCCAACCAACACACTGCAGCGAAGCGCCGCAGCGCAGCGTCGGCAACAGGTAAGCTGCCGGTCAAGATTCTTAGTAAAAGGCGGAGGCACAGCCCGCTGATAAACTGAAAAAAAAACACCGCCTAGTCCACCTGTTTCAAAAATGAAATCATTGTGTAAAACTTACATAAATAAAAAAAATTGTATACATACACCCTGTACAGAATTATTAGGCAAATGAGTATTTTGACCACATCATCCTCTTTATGCATGTTGTCTTACTCCAAGCTGTATAGGCTCGAAAGCCTACTACCAATTAAGCATATTAGGTGATGTGCATCTCTGTAATGAGAAGGGGTGTGGTCTAATGACATCAGCACCCTATATCAGGTGTACATAATTATTAGGCAACTTCCTTTCCTTGGGCAAAATGGGTCAAAAGAAGGACTTGACAGGCTCAGAAAAGTCAAAAATAGTGAGATATCTTGCAGAGGGATGCAGCACTCTTAAAATTGCAAAGCTTCTGAAGCGTGATCATCGACCAATCAAGCGTTTCATTCAAAATAGTCAACAGGGTCGCAAGAAGCGTGTGGAAAAACCAAGGCGCAAAATAACTGCCCATGAACTGAGAAAAGTCAAGCGAGCAGCTGCCAAGATGCCACTTGCCACCAGTTTGGCCATATTTCAGAGCTGCAACATCACTGGAGTGCCCAAAAGCACAAGGTGTGCAATACTCAGAGACATGGCCAAGGTAAGAAAGGCTGAAAGATGACCACCACTGAACAAGACACACAAGCTGAAACATCAAGACTGGGCCAAGAAATATCTCAAGACTGATTTTTCTAAGGTTTTATGGACTGATGAAATGAGAGTGAGTCTTGATGGGCCAGATGGATGGGCCCGTGGCTAGATTGGTAAAGGGCAGAGAGCTCCAGTCCGACTCAGACGCCAGCAAGGTGGAGGTGGAGTACTGGTTTGGGCTGGTATCATCAAAGATGACCTTGTGGGGCCTTTTCGGGTTGAGGATGGAGTCAAGCTCAACTCCCAGTCCTACTGCCAGTTTCTGGAAGACACCTTCTTCAAGTAGTGGTACAGGAAGAAGTCTGCATCCTTCAAGAAAAACATGATTTTCATGCAGGACAATGCTCCATCACACGCGTCCAAGTACTCCACAGCGTGGCTGGCAAGAAAGGGTATAAAAGAAGAAAATCTAATGACATGGCCTCCTTGTTCACCTGATCTGAACCCCATTGAGAACCTGTGGTCCATCATCAAATGTGAGATTTACAAGGAGGGAAAACAGTACACCTCTCTGAACAGTGTCTGGGAGGCTGTGGTTGCTGCTGCACGCAATGTTGATGGTGAACAGATCAAAACACTGACAGAATCCATGGATGGCAGGCTTTTGAGTGTCCTTGTAAAGAAAGGTGGCTATATTGGTCACTGATTTGTTTTTGTTTTGTTTTTGAATGTCAGAAATGTATATTTGTGAATGTTGAGATGTTATATTGGTTTCACTGGTAACAATAAATAATTGAAATGGGTATATA
Organism: Bufo bufo; assembly: GCF_905171765.1. NCBI lineage: Eukaryota > Metazoa > Chordata > Amphibia > Anura > Bufonidae > Bufo > Bufo bufo. The sequence continues at coordinate 79,960,187 of NC_053398.1, read as the reverse complement.
TTTGTTTTTTGTTAAGTTGCCTAATAATTATGCACAGTAATAGTCACCTGCACACACAGATATCCCCCTAAAATAGCTAAAACTAAAAACAAACTAAAAACTACTTCCAAAAATATTCAGCTTTGATATTAATGAGTTTTCTGGGTTCATTGAGAACATGGTTGTTGTTCAATAATAAAATTAATCCTCAAAAATACAACTTGCCTAATAATTCTGCACTCCCTGTATTAGGTATCGCCGCGTCCGTGACAACCTGCTCTATAAAAATACCATATGATCTAACCTGTCAGATGAATGTTTTTTCAAAAAAAAAAAAAACGGTGGCAAAAACAGCTATTTCTTGTTACCTTGCCTCACAAAAAGTGTAATATAGAGCAACCAAAAATCATATGTACCCTAAACTAGTACCAACAAAACTGCCACTCTATCCCGTAGTTTCTAAAATGGGGTCACTTTTTTGGAGTTTCTACTAGGGGTGCATCAGGGGGGCTTCAAATGGTACATGGTGTCAAAAAACAAGTCCAGCAAAATCTGGCTTCCAAAAACCGTATGGCATTCCTTTCCTTCTGTGCCCTGCCGTGTGCCCGTACAGCAGTTTACGACCACATATGTGGTGTTTTTGTAAACTACAGAATCAGGGCCATAAATATTGAGTTTTGTTTGGCTGTTAACCCTTGCTTTGTACAAACCGGATTCCAAAAAAGTTGGGACACTATACAAATCGTGATTAAAAACTGAATGCAATGATGTGGAGGTGCCAACTTCTAATATTTTATTCAGAATAGAACATAAATCACGGAACAAAAGTTTAAACTGAGAAAATGTACCATTTTAAGGAAAAATATGTTGAATCAGAATTTCATGGTGTCAACAAATCCCCAAAAAGTTGGGACAAGGCCATTTTCGCCACTGTGTGGCATCTCCCCTTCTTCTTACAACACTCAACAGACGTCTGGGGACCGAGGAGACCAGTTTCTCAAGTTTAGAAATAGGAATGCTCTCCCATTCTTGTCTAATACAGGCCTCTAACTGTTCAATCGTCTTGGGCCTTCTTTGTTGCACCTTCCTCTTTATGATGCGCCAAATGTTCTCTATAGGTGAAAGATCTGGACTGCAGACTGGCCATTTCAGTACCCGGATCCTTCTCCTACGCAGCCATGATGTTGTGATTGATGCAGAATGTGGTCTGGCATTATCTTGTTGAAAAATGCAGGGTCTTCCCTGAAAGAGATGACGTCTGGATGGGAGCATATGTTGTTCTAGAACCTGAATATATTTTTCTGCATTGATGGTGCCTTTCCAGACATGCAAGCTGCCCATGTCACACGCACTCATGCAACCCCATACCATCAGAGATGCAGGCTTCTGAACTGAGCGTTGATAACAACTTGGGTTGTCCTTGTCCTCTTTGGTCCGGATGACATGGCGTCCCAGATTTCCAAAAAGAACTTTGAATCGTGACTCGTCTGACCACAGAACAGTCTTCCATTTTGCCACACTCCATTTTAAATGATCCCTGGCCCAGTGAAAACGCCTGAGCTTGTGGATCTTGCTTAGAAATGGCTTCTTCTATGCACTGTAGAGTTTCAGCTGGCAACGGCGGATGGCACGGTGGATTGTGTTCACTGACAATGGTTTCTGGAAGTATTCCTGAGCCCATTCTGTGATTTCCTTTACAGTAGCATTCCTGTTTGTGGTGCAGTGTCGTTTAAGGGCCCGGAGATCACAGGCATCCAGTATGGTTTTACGGCCTTGACCCTTACGCACAGAGATTGTTCCAGATTCTCTGAATCTTCGGATGATGTTATGCACAGTTGATGATGATAGATGCAAAGTCTTTGCAATTTTTCGCTGGGTAACACCTTTCTGATATTGCTCCACTATCTTTCTGCGCAACATTGTGGGAATTGGTGATCCTCTACCCATCTTGGCTTCTGAGAGACACTGCCACTCTGAGAAGCTCTTTTTATACCCAATCATGTTGCCAATTGACCTAATTAGTGTTAATTGGTCTTCCAGCTCTTCGTTATGCTCAAATTTACTTTTTCCAGCCTCTTATTGCCACTTGTCCCAACTTTTTTGGGATTTGTTTGATCTGTCATCTACGTTCTATTACAAATAAAATATTGACATTTGCCATCTCCACATCATTGCATTCAGTTTTTATTCACAATTTGTTTAGTGTCCCAACTTTTTTGGAATCCGGTTTGTAATTGATCTAACCAGATACAGAGTGCTCTAGCGACACAGGTTGTGGACACATTTAGATGGAACAAGGAAGTAGCCATTTCTCATGTTTTCTTGATCAACCCCTCTGCTTTTTTATCCATAGGGTCTTTAAGTTGTTCTGCAGTCCCAATTTTCTATCTCTGCTTCATTGAACGAGACCCCTAGGAAATATAGATCTTTTTCTCAGAGTATTCCATTCCTTATTTATTAGGCTATGAATATTTTCATGGATTGGGAAAGCTCTCTTTTGTTTTTCACCAAGACCTCCGAACATAGTATCCTGAATTGATTTTGCTTTCTTACTTGCTCAATTTCCATGGTACTACATATGGCTCCAATTAATGGGTCTAAATCCTCAGAAGAAAAGAAAAACTTTTTGTCTTCCTCTTCAGAGGATGAATCTAGGTGTTCACCTTCCTCTCTATCTGAAAAAAACGCATTAGACGAATCTTCTGAATTAGAAGATGGAGGCTCTCTAATCCTTTTCTTAGATTTCTTCTTAGATAAGGATCTGGATAATCCAGACATAGCAGATTGGATTTCCTACTTAACCATAGATCTTATATCATTCATCAAAACAGGAGATTTATCCTGCACAATCTTTGATGTACAAGAAGAACACACAGGTTTTTTTTATATACTAAATCCTGCTTTTTGTTGCAAATAGCAGCCATACATTTTTGTTTTAAAACAGCTTCCTTTTCTCCCTAAGAAATGAGAAAGATATAAGCCGTGATAAGAACCAGCATATAAGAAGGAAGATAAATGGGCCCCAGATCCTGATTACTCACGGTTTGAAGAGATGCTGGACCTGTATTAGCTGGGCTGCAATCCATACTAGACACAGAGAGGGGATCTGCAACCTTTCCGGCCACTGTCCGTGACAGCCTCTGCCACGCTGAAACTGGAAGTGACGCTATCCTCGTCACTTCCGGTAGAACGCAGGACAAGAAAAGGGCAAAGTGAGGGCAAATACTATTTGTTTCTAGCCTCCCCGCTAGCTGCTTGAAGAAATCCTCGCCCCCCCCCTGCATGCGGACTTACCTGCGGCCTGCCGGAAGACTGCGCCGCCTGCACTGGAAGTGCCCACATCCAAAATGGCGCTAAACTCCATGCGCCCTCTTCCAGTGTCACTGGATGCGATCAGCAGGGAGCAAGTATTGGGCTTTACACATCGTGCATCGGCCCCAACAGCAGTTATTCTTCGGCCAGGAAGGTAGGAAGCTAGGGGCTTTGCCTTCCTTAACTGCTCCGCTCCACAATAGATAGGCTTCACAAACAGATAATCACCGCCTGTTCTCTCCACAAAACACTGAGGAGTTAGGTAGGGAGGGGCAATTTAATCTTTCTACGTGTTTTTCCTGTCCCTGATAGGGCGGGGCTAAGCTCAAGGGTGCAGTCGTGGAGACAACTAGGGGAACTCCCCAGATCTTAATCCCATTGAGAACCTGTGGTCAATCCTCAAAAAGCGCGTGGGCAAACAAAAACACAGAGATTGTGATAAACTTCAAGCACTGATTAGGTAAGAATGGGTTGACATCATTCAGGATGTGGCCCAGAAGCTGATATCCCGCATGACAGGGAAAATTGCAGAAGTCTTGAAAAAGAAGGGTCAACACTGTAAATATAGAGTTTTGCATAAACCTGATGTATTTGTCAATAAAAGTAAAAAAAAAAATCTGAAATGCTTATAATTGTACTTTGGTATACCATAGGAATATCTGACAAAAAGATGTTAAAACACAGAAGCAGCAAACTTTGTGAAAACTGAAATTTGTATCAATCAATATCTCTCCAGATCCTCCGATACATGTGTATGCTTGGCCTCAGACAAGCATGCGTATGTTATGAATAAAGAAGGAAGACAAAAGTCTCTACCAGACACCTCTGGCAGTGGCTTATCTGGCAGTATAAAAAAAATTGGGCAGTTGAAATACAACATGCCTGATACTTATCTCCCTGACCTTTCAAAGTCCTACAGAAGTTCCACCACTAACTCATAGCAAAGAGGATGTGGCTAACCGAACCCTCACTAAAGTGCCCCATCACCTTCATATGGTATGTCTCTATGGTACTGTCACGGGGTAGAGTCGCGGGTATAAAGATAGAGCGGAGGTGCACCCCTGAGCTGCCACCCTGTCCCTGCCTACTTGCACCACCCGCCCTAGGTGACAGGGCGCAACTGGGCGACAGTCCCTGACCTGAGTAAGTGCAAGCAGAGAGATAGAGACAGCAGGGAAGCGGACAGCCAATGAGAGGTAGCACTAGAGCGGACAGAGAGGTGAAACAAGCAAGGTACCACCAAAAACGGAAGGGTGAGGCGGGTCAACTAGCAGGGGTCAGTCCAGGAGGTCACGTCAGTACAAGAGAAGAGGCAAAGACAAAATCCAAAAGCAAGCCGAGGTCAAAATCCGAGAGGTAGCGTCAAGGTTCAGGGAGCAGGCAGAAGAGGTGTCAAAAAGCAGATCAAGGGTCAAATCCAAAGGTAAGCTAAAGAACAATAATAATACACAGCCTAAGGGATCAAAATCACAGGCAACCTGTAGCCAGCAGGTTGCCTGTATTTGTACTGGGGAGTGATGGTCATGTGACGTGGCCAGCGTCACATGACTGACAGACAAACAAGTCGAGCACCGAGTGATCAGCTCGGCGCTCAAGGCAGAACTAGGAGCAGGGAGCCTCCCAGCTAGCAAAAGCCGCCCTGGGAACGAGGCTGAACACAGATCCTCGCTCCCGAAGCTAAGCAGCAGGTCTGCGGCTGATGGGAGACCGAGTGCGCCTTCCGCGCCCCGTTACAGGTACTTACACCTTTACAAGTAACAAATAAAGAAGCTGTTCATTTTTTTCACTAGAATGAGTTGACAGTATGGTAAAGTCCCTATTACAGCCCAGCTGTTTCATGCACTCCATGCATGCTCAGACATCTACTGTGGTTGTTACTTTAAAACCTGACACATAAGAAGTGATATATCTATGCGAGTCTCACAGAACTATCAGATAAAGGGGCACAGGATGATCAGAATAAGGCTCCTTTAACATCTGCGTTTTTGCTGTCCAGTTTTGAGATCCGACATGGGATCTCAAAACCACAGCAAAAAGCATCTGTTTGAATATGACCGGCTGCATCCGTTTAGAACGGATCCGGTTGAATTGTATCGAAAATGAAGTAACCGGATCCGCCACTAAAACCATTGTAAGTCAATGGGAGCCGGATCTGGGTTTTTCATGTTCTACCACTCATCATTCAGTATATAAGCATGTGTTCTCAGAAAAGTGATGATGCACGCACATATGCCTATGCAAATTTACTTTACCTTATTCTTCATAGCCCCTTCATTAAAGTCTCTGAACTCCATGAGGATGCAACTTTGGTCATCATAGTGAAACGCTCGGTTACATTTACTGGCTTCCTCTTTGGTGCAGCTCATTAAAGTCTTGTTCTGTAAGAATTCCAATTAAATATGGAAAAATACATACACACAAACACCATATATTTGTTGCCATATGAAAGCAGAAAAATATATTATTGAATGAGGATTAGTTTTCATGTACAGCAATACATGTATGTTAATGCCACCCAAGTTACTTTCCATTAAAGGGAACCTGTCATCAACTTTATGCTGACCTCACTGAGGGCAGCATAAATTAGTAACAGAAATGCTGATATCAGCGATGTGCCACTCGTGAGCTAATAGTAAGTGGTTGCTGAGAACCAGCATAATAATCATTGCAGCCAGGGCCTTGAAAAGAGTCAAATCTACCTGAGAAGAGTCATGGTTATTATAATCTCCTGCTCTCCCGCCCATCTGCTGATGATTGTCAGTTTTCTCCTAGAGAGAAAGTGAGAAAACTAGGTAGAAAACATGTAGGCAGGGAAAACAGGAATTTATGAATAACCATGACTCTTCTCAGGTGGCCGGGAGTCTTTTTCAGGCCCAGTCTGCAATTATTGGGATGTTGGTTCTTAGCAACCATTTACTTTTAACCATCTCCCGACCACCTAACGCAGGGATGCGTCCTGCGGGCGGTCGGTTTGTTCCTCTTGGACGCATCGGCGCGTCATCTTGCGAGACGCGAGATTTCCTGTGAACGTGCGCACACAGGAGCGCGCGTTCACAGGATCGGAAGGTAAACGAGCTGATCTACAGCCTGCCAGCGGCGATCATTCACTGGCAGGCTGTAGATGCGATTTTTTTTTAACCCCTGTAAGGTATATCAGACGCTGTTTTGTTAACAGCGTCTGATATACCTGCTACCTGGTCCTCTGGTGGTCCCTTTTGCTTGGATAGACCACCAGAGGACACAGGCAGCTCTGTAAAGTAGCACCAATCACCACACTACACTACACTCCCCCTGTCACTTATTAACCCCTGATCACCCCATATAGACTACCTGATCACCCCCCTGTCATTGATCACCCCCCTGTAAGGCTACATTCAGACGTCCGTATGTGTTTTGCGGATCCACGGACACCGCGGATCCGAAATGGGGTCATTTGTGGGGTGTGTTTACTGTTCTGGCATTTTGGGCTGGGCTAAATTGTGAGCCTGTAAAGCCTAAAGGTACTCATTGGAATTTGGGCCCCTTTGCACACCTAGGCTGCAAAAAAAGTCACACATGTGGTATCGCCGTACTCAGGAGAAGTAGGGCAATGTGTTTTGGGGTGTATTTTTACATATACCCATACTGTGTGTGAGAAATATCTCTGTAAAATGACAACTTTGTATAAAAAAATGGGAAAAGTTGTCTTTTACAGAGATATTTATCTCACCCAGCATGGGTATATGTAAAAATACACCCCAAAACACATTGCCCTACTTCTTCTGAGTACGGCGATACCACGTGTGACTTTTTTTTGCAGCCTAGGTGCGCAAAGGGGCCCAAATTCCAATGAGAATCTTTACGATTTCACAGGGCATTTTTTACGCATTTGGATTCCAAACTACTTCTCACGCTTTAAGTATAAATACCCCACAAGTGACCCCATTTTAGAAAGAAGACACCCCAAGCTATTCCGTGAGGGGTATGGCGAGTTCATGTAAAAAAAATTTTTTTGTCACAAGTTAGTGGAATATGAGACTTTGTAAGAAAAAAAAGAAAAAATAATCATTTTCCGCTAACTTGTGACAAAAAATAAAAAATTCCAGGAACTCACTATGTCCATCAGCGAATACCTTAGGGTGTCTACTTTCCGAGATGGGGTCATTTGTGGGGTGTTTCTACTGTCTGGGCATTGTAGAACCTCAGGAAACATGACAGGTGCTCAGAAAGTCAAAGTGCGTAAATTCACATTTTTGCACCATAGTTTGTAAACGCTATAACTTTTACCCAAACGAATAAATATACACTTATTGCATTTTTTTTTTATCAAAGGCATGTAGAACAATAAATTTTGAGAAAAATTTATATAGAAATGTAGTTCTATTTGAAAAATTTTACAACAAAAAGTGAAAAATTTCATTTCTTTGCAAAAATTTCGGTCAATATCAAAAAAAGTAAAAATGTCAGCAGCAATGAAATACCACCAAATGAAAGCTCTATTAGTGAGAAGAAAAGGAGGTAAAATTCATTTGGGTGGTAAGTTGTATGACCGAGCAATAAACCGTGAAATTAGTGTAGTGCAGAATTGTAAAAATTGGTCTGGTCATTAAGGGGGTTTAAGCTAGGGGAGCTGAGGTGGTTAAATGACAGACCAGCGAAATCAACTCACCTGTCTCTTCTTTATGCTGCTGTTAGTATGGGCAGCATAAAGTTGATGACAGGTTCCCTTTAAAGACATAAACGGTAGTAAATAGAATATTATTAACCTGTTTGTAAAATAATTTGATGGCTCGGTGTCATCAGAAATAGAAACTTCTAGAAGTTATACTAGTTACAAATGTTGTTCTTGCAAAATACAATTAAATCTAATTGGATAAATATCAATAAGAACAAAAGGCAGACACACATGCAGTAGCAGGTCCTTTACTTCAGCCTGCCATGATGCTTTTTAGAATGATGGCAGAACAAAGACGACAAGTAATATAAGATTTCCAGCTCTTACCAAGTACAATGTCTGCAGATACCGTGTCATTATGGTCAGATATGCAGCAGACTCCCGTACATCTTTTGTACGCTTGATGAAGAATCCATCTATTACCTAAAATAATGATTAATGGCTCATTAGCTAGTGCTTGTCCTCAATAGATAAGCAGTCGTTAAGTGCTGAATGTTGGGGCAGTTTATTTGGAAGTATTTTACTCCTAAGTGTGCTTAGAGTCAGGGGCGTTGCTATAGGGGGTACAGAGGTAGCAGTCTCTATAGGGCCCAAGGGGGTCCAAAGACCCTTGTGCCACATAAGACGACACCAGCATTATAGAAAGTGCATGCTGGTTAAGTTACACCTCTGGCTGGAGGGAAGGGGTTAGGTCAAGAATTTGGCATGGGGTGTGCCATTTAGATTTTTGCCTCATGCAGCACAACGTCTATATGCTTCCCTGCCCATGGCCACAAATCACTGAGGGAACCCTTGGACCAGGACCCATAAGTCTTTAGCTACGCCCCTGCTTACAGTTTAACATGACTAAATCAAGTGAACATTTCTACAAGCAACGATGACTAGTAGCCATCTGCAGCCTAGGGGTCTTCAATAATTGACATTAAATATAGAGGAAATGGATAAAAGCATAATTATACAAAATAAAAGCACATTACCAGGCTCCACATCAGATTCTGTATTGCATGTATTACCTGTGTATTCACGATAGCTTGCTGTAAGGTACTTTCAGGAATACTTAGGTGCTGTGCTGACCCATAATCTTCCACTAGATATATTGGGCGATGCAGACCGCATCTCTTTAGCCGGAACTACATAGATTAAAGTAAAATCAGATGAAAGGCCACCAGTCTAAACCTATTCATTTATTTAGTGCTCCTGTGAAAACGATATACTCAGTGGTTAAAAGGGTTGTCTCACTTCAGCAAATGGCATGCATCATGTAGATAAAGTTAATACAAGGCATTTTCTAATGTATTGTGATTGTCCATATTGCCTCATTTGCTGGCTTGATTCATTTTTCCATCACATTATACACTGCTTGTTTCCAGGGGTTGTGGTCACTTCTGCAGCACAGACATGAGGTGGCCAGGACGGGAGCTTCTGTGCATGTGTGCCTATGTGCACTCCCAAGGACCCAGCCACCACAGCTGGTCAATTTAATGATACAGTCAAACACTGTTCTGATATGCAACTGTTCAGTGTTCTTTTAGTGTGATATAAAACTACAAGTATTTATTAATATGTTATTTATTGCCTGCAGTTTATTCCATATTGTATAAATGATATGTCTTTCCTTCTCGGAAATGCTTAGCTTTCTGGTTCATAAGTTACAAAAAAGCCTAACGGAAAAACTACATTATACATTCCCTTTGATGCATAAAGTTACAGAACATTGAGATTATATTGGAAAAAATAGGTCCTTCTAAAGTGTAATCAGGGCTGTATTTGCAGCGAGGCACATGAGGGCAGGTGCCTAAGGCAGCGAAATTTAGGGGGCAGCACTATAAGTAACTGTGATGTGGCTCTTTACAAAGCATCAGAAATAGACCTTTCTACTAGTTGTCAAACTAAATCCATAAAACCATACAACTTGCCTTCTGTTCCCGAAAGCGACCATCTATAATACTTCCACAAAGGTCATCCATTCTCTTTCTTTCAATGACATAATCCAGCACTACCTCCCGCGCTTGTGGGATTCTTAGTTGTCCTGTGAAAATATATGTTTAATCCATATTTATAATGCAGATTATATTGTGGCCAACTGATGAGCAATATGGTCAGGAGAGGACAATGAGATATTGGATGCCAGTTAGATGACCCCAGAAACCATCATCAATTTCTTCGTGGCCCGATAATGCACACCAATAGTAAGAGTGTGCTTTAACTGAACAGTTCCTTTTCAGTTTATAGGAAATATCTCCAAAACTGCAATGATAGCACAGAAGCCATTATTATTTCACTGGTATTATTTATATGTATATACACACACAGTGTATATATATATATATATATATATATATATACATACACACTCACCTAAAGAATTATTAGGAACACCTGTTCTATTTCTTATTAATGCAATTATCTAGTCAACCAATCACATGGCAGTTGCTTCAATGCATTTAGGGGTGTGGTCCTGGTCAAGACAATCTCCTGAACTCTAAACTGAATGTCAGAATGGGAAAGAAAGGTGATTTAAGCAATTTTGAGCGTGGCATGGTTGTTGGTGCCAGACGGGCCGGTCTAAGTATTTCACAATCTGCTCAGTTACTGGGATTTTCACGCACAACCATTGCTAGGGTTTACAAAGAATGGTGTGAAAAGGCAAAAACATCCAGTATGTGGCAGTCCTGTGGGCAAAAATGCCTTGTGGATTCTAGAGGTCAGAGGAGAATGGGCCGACTGATTCAAGCTGATAGAAGAGCAACGTTGACTGAAATAACCACTCGTTACAACCGAGGTATGCAGCAAAGCATTTGTGAAGCCACAACACGCACAACCTTGAGGCGGATGGGCTACAACAGCAGAAGACCCCACCGGGTACCATTCATCTCCACTACAAATAGGAAAAAGAGGCTACAATTTGCACGAGCTCACCAAAATTGGACTGTTGAAGACTGGAATAATGTTGCCTGGTCTGATGAGTCTCGATTTCTGTTGAGACATTCAACTGGTAGAGTCCGAATTTGGCGTAAACAGAATGAGAACATGTATCCATCCTCTGATGGCTACTTCCAGCAGGATAATGCACCATGTCACAAAGCTCGAATCATTTCAAATTGGTTTCTTGAACATGACAATGAGTTCACTGTACTAAAATGGCCCCCACAGTCACCAGAACTCAACCCAATAGAGCATCTTTGGGATGTGGTGAAACGGGAGCTTCGTGCCCTGGATGTGCATCCCTCAAATCTCCATCAACTGCAAGATGCTATCCTATCAATATGGGCCAACATTTCTAAAGAATGCCACGTAGAATTAAGGCAGTTCTGAAGGCAAAAGGGGGTCCAACACCGTATTAGTATGGTGTTCCTAATAATTCTTTAGGTGAGTGTATATATATATATATATATATATATATATACACACACACACAGTGTATGTATGTGTATATATATATATATACACACACACATACATACAGAGTGCCTACAATTTAGTTGAGACCAATCATCTGTTGCATACGAAAGGAAAAAAAAAACGCGACACATCCAAGTACAGTGAAAAAAATAGTGTCCTTTATTCACCCGAGTAGCCACGTTTCAGTCCTCTTACTGGGACTATTATCAAGCAAGTGAATACTTACAAATGCCGAGTATAGTATAGTATGATACATGATTTGTACAAAGAGTGATTAAACATACATTATACCAAAGACATAATTGTGTTTTCCAAGTTAACCCATTAAGGACACTGAGATTTTCCATTTTTGCGTTTTCGTTTTTCACTCCCCACCTTCCCATAGTCCTAACTTTTTTATTTTTCCATTCACATAGCCTTATGAGGGCATATTTTTTACGGGACAAGTTGTACTTTCTAATGGCACCATTTACGGTTGCATACCATGTAAGGAAGCGGGGAAAAAATTCCAAATGGTGTAGAATTCGGAAAATAACGCAATTCTGAAAAAAGGTTTTTATTTTTTTTTACACTGTACACTATGCGGTAAAATTGACCTGTTATCTTCATTCTCCAGGTCGGTGCGGTTACAACGATACCACACTTGTATAATTTTTTTTATAACCATATTCTGACCCCTATAATTTTTTTTGTAGTTATGTGTAAGGGGCTGTGTGAGGGCTAATTTTTTGCGGGACGATCTGTTCTTCTCAGTGATACCAATTTGAATTGTATGCAACTTTTTGATCATTTTTTATAAAAATAATTATCGGGTAGTTGAAGTGACAAAAAAATAGCAAATTGGCTGTTTTTATTTTTTTCCCCCCGTAACGCCATTTGCCGTATGCCATTAATATTGTTATATTTTAATTGTATGTGCATTTTCGCATGAGGCAATGCCCATGATGTTTATTTTTTTTATTGTTTAAGTATTTTTATTTTAAGGAAAGGGGGGTGATTTGAACTTTTTTTTTACTTTTTATTTATTTATATTTTTCTTAAGTCACCTTGGGTGACAATAACTGGGAATCATTCGATTGCCCATTGTGTTCATTGATGGTTAAATAGCCATCAATGAAAACATAATTTGCACTATACCAATACAATGCTGCCACCTAGTAGCCTGTATTGGTATATTCCTGAAATAGACACCAAAGCCTGCTTGAGGCTTCGGTGTATTTCAGACATATAACAGGTTCCCCAATCTCAGTCGGGGAAAGCTGTTACCTGAGCAGAAGTAGGTGACTTTCGCTTCCGGACTGATCAGATGCCGTGGTCACATTTGACCACGGCATGTGAAGGGTAAAATGTATGCCTTATGGCTGATCGCATACATGTTCCGTGGGTCTCTGCTATTTAAAGGGTTTCTGTCAACAGAATTAACCCTATTAAACTAGTTGACATTAGCGATGTACTAATGTCAGCTGAACCTAACTAGCCTATTCCTACTTTTATCTATGCCCCCGTTACTCCAGAAATATAACTTTTATAATATGCTATTTAGCCTCTAGGAGCAGGGGGGAGGGGGCGTTGCCCCTGCTCCTAGAGGCTCCGTTCTCCCACCTCTGGCCATGCCTTGCTACACTAGATTGACAGGGCCAGGCAGCGTTGGTCTCCTACTGCCAACCCTGTCTGCCGTGTAAATCTTGCGCCTGCGCCGTCCCGTTCAGTATTCGGCACAGGCGCAGTGAGTGAAGGGCATACTGAACAGCGCGAGATTTCCCCAGCGCACAGGCCGGTAGTTGGAGGCGAACGCTGCCTAGTGTAGCAGGGCGTGGCCAGAGGTGGGAAAACTAAGCCTCTAGGAGCAGGGGCAACGCCCCCCTGCTCCTAGAGTCTAATTAACATATTATAAAATTTATATTTCTGGAGTAACGGAGGCATAGATAAAAGTAGGAATAGGCTAGTTAGGTTCAGCTGACATTAGCACATCGCTAATGTCAGCTAGTTTAATAGGGTTAATTCTGGTGACAGAAACCCTTTAAAATAGCAGAAACCCTGCGGCTATGGTGCCCTCAGCTCGCACAAGCGGGCGCCATGTTTGGGGACCGGACTTCCGCCGGAGGTCCTTAACCCCTTAAGGACACAGCCTTTTTACACCTTAGGACCAGGCCATTTTTTTAAAATCTGACCAGAGTCCCTTTAAGTGCTGATAACTTTAAAACGGTTTGACTTATCCAGGCCGTTCTGAGATTGTTTTTTCGTCACATATTGTACTTCATGACACTGGTAAAATGGAGTCAAAAAAAAAATTTTTTTTGCACCAAAAAATACCTAATTTAACAAAAACTTGAAAAAAATTTGCAAATTTCAAAGTTTCAGTTTCTCTACTTCTGTAATACATAGTAATACCCCCAAAAATTGTGATGACTTTACATTCCCCATATGTCTACTTCATGTTTGAATTGTTTTGGGAATGATATTTTATTTTTTGGGGATGTTATAAGGCTTAGAAGTTTAGAAGCAAATCTTGAAATTTTTCTGAAATTTACAAAAACTCAATTTCTAGGGACCAGTTCAGGTCTCAAGTGACTTTGCGAGGCTTACATTATAGAAACCACCCAAAAATGACCCCATCTAAGAAACTACACCCCTCAAGGTATTCAAAACTGATTTTGCATACGTTGTTAACCCTTTAGGTGTTGCACAAGAGTTATTGGCAAATAGGGAGGAAATTTGAGAATTTCATTTTTTTGTCAAATTTTTCATTTTAACCCATTTTTTCCACTAACAAACCAAGGGTTAACAGCCAAACAAGACTGTATCTTTATTGCCCTGACTCTGCCGTTTACAGAAACACCCAATATGTGGCAGTAAACTAATGTACGGGCACACAGCGGGGCGTAGAGGGAAAGGTGCACCGTTTGGTTTTTGGAAGGCTGATTTTTATGGACTGGTTTATTTACACCATGTCCCATTTGAAGCCCCCTGATGCACCCCTAGAGGAGAAACTCCCTAAAAGTGACCCCATCTAAGAAACTACACCCCTCAAGGTATTCAAAACTGATTTTACATACGTCGTTAACCCTTTAGGTGTTGCACAAGAGTTATTGGCAAATGGCGATGAAATTTGAGAATTTCATTTTTTTGCCTAATTTTCCATTTTAACCCATTTTTTCCACTAACAAAGCAAGGGTTAACAGCCAAACAAGACTGTATCTTTATTGCCCTAACTCTGCTGTTTACAGAAACACCCCATATGTGGCCGTAAACTACTGTACGGGCACACAGCGGGGCGTAGAGTGAAAGGTGCGCCGTTTGGTTTTTGGAGGGCTGATTTTGCTGGACTGTTTTTTTGGCACCATGTCCCATTTGAAGACCCCCTGATGCACCCCTAGATTATAAACTCCATAAAAGTGACCCCATCTAAGAAACTACACCCCTCAAGGTATTCAAAACTGATTTTACAAACTTTGTTAACCCTTTAGGTGTTGCACAAGATCTGTTTTGGCAGATTTTCCATTTTAATATTTTTTTTCCAGTTACAAAGCAAGGGTTAACAGCCAAACAAAACTCATTATTTATGGCCCTAATTCTGTAGTTTACAGAAACACCCCATATGTGGTCGTAAACAGCTGTACGGGCACACGGCAGGGCGCAGAAGGAAAGGAACACCATATGGTTTTTGGAAGGCATATTTTGCTGGACTGGTTTTTTTGACACCATGTCCCATTTGAAGCCCCCCTGATGCACCCCTAGAGTAGAAACTCCAAAAAAGTGACCACATTTTAGAAACTACGGGATAGGGTGGCAGTTTTGTTGGTACTAGTTTAGGGTACATATGATTTTTGGTTGCTCTATATTACACTTTTTGTGCGGCAAGGTAACAAGAAATAGCTTTTTTGGCACCGTTTTTTTTTTTGTTATTTACAACATTCATCTGACAGGTTAGATCATGTGGTAATTTTATAGAGCAGGTTGTCACGGACGCGGAGATACCTAATATGTATACAATTTTTTTTATTTATGTAAGTTTTACACAATGATTTCATTTTTAAAACCAAAAAAATGTTTTAGTGTCTCCATAGTCTAAGAGCCATAGTTTTTTCAGTTTTTGGGCGATTATCTTAAGTAGGGTCTCATTTTTTGCGGGATGAGATGACGGTTTGATTGGCATCTATTTTGGGGTGCATATGACTTTTTGATTGCTTGCTATTACACTTTTTGTGACGTAAGATGACAAAAAATGGCTTTTTTTACACCGTTTTTATTTTTATTTTTTTACGGTGGTCATCTGAGGGGTTAGATCATGTGATATTTTTATAGAGCCGGGCGATACGGACGCGGCGATACCTAATATGTATACTTTTTTTTTATTTATGTAAGTTTTACACAATGATTTCATTTTTGAAACAAAAAAAATCATGTTTTAGTGTTTCCATAGTCTAAGAGCCATAGTTTTTTCAGTTTTTGGGCGATTATCTTGGGTAGGGTATGATTTTTGCGGGATGAGATGACGGTTTGATTGTTACAATTTTGGCGTACATGCGACTTTTTTGATCACTTTTATTACCTTTTTTGGGAAGTAAGGTGGGCAAAATTTCAATTTCATCATAGTTTTTTATTTTTTATTTTTATGGTGTTCACCGTTCGGGTAAAGTAACATGACCGTTTTATAGATCAGGTCGTTACGGACGCGGCGATACCAAACATGTGTAGGGAATTTTATTTTTTTTATCAGTGATAAATGTGTTTTTTGATTTTTACTTTTTTTTCACTTTTATTCACTTTTTTTTTGACCCAGACCCACTTGGTTCTTGAAGATCCAGTGGGTCTGATGTCTGTATAATACAGTACAGTACAATATATATTGTTCTGTACTGTATTTTACTTACACTGAACAGATCTATGCCTTTCAGCACAGATCTGTTCAGCACCATGGACAGCAGGACGCCTGAGAGGCGTCCTGTTGCCATGGGAACCTTCCCCGTCTGCTCAGTACTGCTCAGAACTTCGCAGACGGGGAAGGGTAAGGAGGGGATCTCTCGGGGGGCTCTCTGGGGGCTCTCTCCATCGGGGGGCTGCAAAGGCACAGCAGCCCCCCGATGGGAGAGGGAGGGAGCTCCCTGCGCTGTTAACCTTTTCCATACAGCGGTCCGTACGGACCGCTGTATGGAAAGGGTTAAACGGCTGACATCGCATCGCAGATGTCAGCCGTTTATACCAGGGTGCCAGCAATGTGCTGGCACCCTGGTATCCCCACTAGACACCAACGATTATACAAGGGGAGGCGGGCGGGGGATCGCGATCCCGCCTGCCGCACCGCCCGCCTCCCGCACCGCCCGCAACCCTCCCCCTGCACCTCCCGCCACCATAAAAATCATTCGGGGGTGCAGGGGGGGGGGTGAATAAAACTTTTTTTTTAGGCATATAAAGTTTCTGACCAGAAACTTCAGAAATCGCAGCAAACCGCAGGTCTGAATTGACCTGCGGTTTGCCGCGATCGCCGACATGGGGGGGTCACGGGACCCCCCCGCGCATTTAGCCTAGGTGCCTGCTCAATGATTTGAGCAGGCACCGGGTTCCGATCACTGCCAGCCGCACGGCAGTGATCGAAAATACACAGGGCGTACATGTACGCCCTGTGTCCTTAAGTACCAGGGCACAAGGGCGTACCTGTACGCCCTATGTCCTTAAGAGGTTAAGGGGTTAAAGTGCAAGCATGCATATACTTGTGATAGTAATACATAATATCAATTACCCATTATAAACATGGAGCCAATTATACATGTGATTATGATCATCTGAGCAATTGTGATTGCCCATAGCAACATAGGGTAGCTTACCTGCAAACCGCTCAACAGGCAAAAAATTGAGATGTAAACAGCGCTCACAGTGTGAGTTTTAATGGCGCTTGCAGCGTGTGTGAATATAAATAGCACATTAGCGCCTTTTTGAGCCAGCAAAACAGAATACCAAGTCAACTATTAAAAAAATATAAAAATAACAATACATGCACACGACCGTATGTATTTTGCAGACTGCAAAACATGGATCTGTAAAAAAAATAAAATGAATGACATCCGTGCTTTTTGCGGATCCATTGTAACAATGCATGTCCTTGTCCGTAAAACAGACAAGAATAGGATATGTTTTATGTTTTTGTGGAACTGACAGACAGAAACGGAATGCACACAGAGTCACTTTTGTTTTGTTTTAGCAGACCCATTGATATGAATGGTTCCGCATACGATCCGCAAAAAAAAAAACACGGAAAGAAAATATGTTCGTGTGCATTAACCCCGATAGAGACATTAGCAAACCAACAGCAAAATATTAAATCAAATAAACAATTCTAGGAACTAGTCACGTCCGACCGCAAGGCTAAAGAAACCAATGCAGGGCCAGGTGCTGTCGTGGTCTACCGCAGTTACATAATTAACCCATACAGGCATCGTTCACACGGGGTGCTATACATGCACCCGCTTAGTAGACATCTAGCCTGCTAAACAGACATATTACTGATGCTCCAGTTTAAAAGTTAATATGCTCCGTTAGACAAAAAGTATTGTGTAACCCCTTGTAGGAGCACTACCGCACCTGTAATTCAACCCAAATGGCTGCCCAGTCTGTATGACTGCCTCGCGGTACGAAAGGTGCTAAATATCATACATTCAGTAAGAACCATATATAACAATATAATCACTGGTATCATAATACATAGTAGTCTATTAAGTATTACCCCAAAAAAATATTAAGAAAAAAAATAACGGAAAACAAAATTAACCTCTTAAGGTCCCGCGCCGTACATGTATGGCGCAACTGGAGACATGACGTAAGGACCAGTGCTGTACATGTACGGCACAAGGTCCGCCGGGCGCTAGGGCACGGTTGCGGGGGAATCGGGGCACCATGGCTGCTCTTACCAGTAGGCAGCCATGCTAGGTAAGGGCAGCATGGAGCTTCACCGCTCCCCTTCAGCTGCAAGCGCTCCGATTGGCCAGTCAATGAAGACCGACACATCGAAGTGCTGGAAGCTGTATACAGCAGTGGGGCGGGGTGGGGTTCAGGGGGAGGTGACCAGTGCTGAAGGCAGGGGACACCAGTGTTTGGAGTCAGCCAGCGCCAATAGCAGCGCTATAGCTGCACAGGAAAGGGCAGAACCTCCCTGCATGCAGCCATTCTAGCTGGTGACGGCATGCAGAGAGGTTCTGTGCTGCTTTTGGCTTGCTGGGACTTGTGGTGCACACCACTGCGCTTTAACTGAATCCTGCTGAAAGAAGAAAAAAAAGAACATCATCTGGAATTGTTGCACTGATTTTTTTTTTCATTTGCAGCTGCTCCAGATACCTAACCCACCTTCCATCCCTGTCCCTCCCCACCCCCCCAGTCCATTTGGTCTGTGCGTTTTTTTTTTTTTTTTTTTTACAATTTTTCAGCTCTGCACTACTTTTTCTGTATGCAAGCTGTGACAGCCAAGTGTTGTTCAGTGCATACCTGCCTGATCAGCACCTGGGGATTATTCTTTACGCTTTTTATTTTTTTTCACATCAGTGTTGATTTTTTTGCCAATTTTTCCTTTTTTGGGTTTAAAAAGAAGAAATTGTAGTTAGGGCTTTATATAAATATATATAGAGTTCTATATACCGTATTTTTTGCTTTATAAGATGCACTTTTTTCCCCCAAAAGTGGGCTGATCTCAGGTTTGATGGGGGGGGGGGGGGGGGGGGGTCTGACAATGAGGACTGATTTGAGGTCTGATAGCAGTCTGGTCTGAAATAAAGGGATAACTGGGGTCTGATGGGGGTCTCACATTGATGGCTGATGTGAGGTCTGATGGGGGTCTCACATTAAGTGCTGATATGAGGTGTGATGGGGGTCTGAAATAAAGGGCTGATATAAGGTCTGATGGGGGGGGTCTGACAATGAGGGCTGATTTGAGGTCTGGTCTGAAATAAAGGGCTGATCTGAGGTCTGATGGGGGTCTCACATTGAGTGCTGATATAAGGTCTGATGGGAGTCTGAAATAAAGGTATGATATAAGGTCTGATGGGGTCTGACATGGAGGGCTGATATGTGGGTCTGATGTGATGTCCTGAAATGGGGGTCTGATCCAATGTCTGGATATTTATGGGGGTCTAATCTGAGGATCTGATATGAGGTCTGATGAAAAATATTTAGTTTCTTATTTTCCTCCTCCTCGGGTGCGTCTTATAAAGCGAAAAATACGGTATATAGATATAAGTTAATTTTTAGCCAGTGTTCACTTTCTTTAACACTGTAGTGAATTTTTATACTACAGTTTTTGCATGCACGATTTGTGTGCGTGCGTGCTGCAGAGCACCGATCAGTAGTGTTCTCATTTTTGTTTTGTTTTTTAAATTGTGTGAAAAAATACCTGATACCAGTGATTATATTGTTATATATGGTTCTTACTGAATTTATGATATTTAGCACCTTTCGTACTTTATAGTCCTGGACCGCGAGGCAGTCATACAAACTGGGCAGCCATTTGGGTTGAATTACAGGTGCGGTAGTGCTCCTACAAGGGGTTACACAATACTTTTTGTCTAACAGAGCATATTAACTTTTAAACTGGAGCATCAGTAATATGTCTGTTTAGCAGGCTAGATGTCTACTAAGCGGGTGCATGTATAGCAACCCGTGTGAACGATGCCTGTATGGGTTGATTATGTAACTGCGGTAGACCACGACAGCACCTGGCCCTGCATTGGTTTCTTTAGCCTTGCGGTCGGACGTGACTAGTTCCTAGAATTGTTTATTTGATTTAATAATTTGCTGTTGGGTTGCTAATGTCTCTATCGGGGCTAATGCACACGAACATATTCTCTCTCCGTGTTTTTTTTTTGCGGATCGTATGCGGAACCATTCATATCAATGGGTCTGCTAAAACAAAACAAAAGTGACTCTTTGTGCATTCCGTTTCCGTCTGTCAGTTCCACAAAAACATAAAACATATACTATTCTTGTCCGTTTTACGGACAAGGACATGCATTGTTACAATGGATCCGCAAAAAGCAAGGATGTCATCCATTTTTTTTTTTTTACAGATCCATGTTTTGCAGACTGCAAAATACATACGGTCGTGTGCATGTATTGTTATTTTTATATTTTTTTAATAGTTGACTTGGTATTCTGTTTTGCTGGCTCAAAAAGGCGCTAATGTGCTATTTATATTCACACACGCTGCAAGCGCCATTAAAACTCACACTGTGAGCGCGGTTTACATCTAAATTTTTTGCCTGTTGAGCGGTTTGCAGGTAAGCTACCCTATGTTGCTATGGGCAATCACAATTGCTCAGATGATCATAATCACATGTATAATTGGCTTTAAAAAAAAAAAAAATGCAGTTAGTGGTAGTTAGTTATATATATATATATATATATATATAAAATCCCAAATATTGCAGCAGCACAGTCAGACGTTGTGCACTGGGTGCAATTCCTCACAGAGGCCGGCCCCTCCTCCAAGATATATACTTTACAAATGACGAGGCAGCACTTCCAGCTTTAGGTGGCAGGGTGAAGACCCCAAAACTTTAATCCCAGCAACGTTTCGGCCTACTCAATGAGGCCTTTATCAAGCTACATAACAGTGCATACAACCAGGTATATATACAGTATACCCACAATTCAATACCAAATAATTACAATCAGTGATTACACATGTCATCAATCAAGTCACATGATCTCTAACTCCATCGTCACGTGACATTTGTGCGTGGTAAACATTTACAAAAGAATCATACAAAGGTATAAAAATTACAAATAGTGATCATCCATGATTACAATAGATATGTGCATTTCAACTTATATATGTACATACATCTAGTTTAAACAGAGTTTATGTTCCCTGCATACATAACCCCAAGATGTACATAAAGTGCATATGTGCTCCGTGCATAAAGGGTTAAAATCTTTTATTCGTGATGCAGCTGCATCATATCTAAACTTAAAAACAACATGCTGAAGCTCACCGTCCATGGACCCATAGAATCAGCCGGCGTTGGCGTCCCTCAGTCTGAAGCGCGCATGCTCCGGGTCAGACGTCACTGGTCCCGCCCCCGACGTCGCCGCGCTCCTACGTGCCAACTCCATGGACCGCAGCGTCACCCAATGGAGCGCATCGCAGAAACAACAGCAAAGAGGGGAGGAGGGCCAGGTCATGTGACACGGCAAAGCGTCACGCAGCATCAGAGGACGTGTTCATGCTCCGGGTCAAACGTCACTAGTCCCGCCCCCGACGTCGCCGCGCTCCTACGTGCCAACTCCATGGACCGCAGCGTCATCCAATGGAGCGCATCGCAGGAACAACAGCAAAGAGGGGAGGAGGGCCAGGTCATGTGACACGGCAACGCGTCACGCCGCATCAGAGGGCGTATTCAGTGTACAAGGAGATATGAGATACATATCTCAATGAGGACAATCGCGGAGGTGCCTGTAATAATAATAGTGCGCAACCTTACATGCTACAATATATCTACAACCTCAATGTATAGAGGGCGGACGGGGTGGAAAAAATGACAATCAAACTCGGTCTCTGGCCAGAGGCGATCTCATCTCTTCCACCGGGTCCCCCACTGCAATATTCATTCTATATGTGCAATTACAATGGGACAAACCCTTCCCATCTATCTGCACCGCGAACTATAACATCAGTATATATCCACTCGCTACCCGGCTTGTGGCCAGTGAACATCGTATATCAACTGATGAAGTTCACTAATTGTGAAATAATTTGTCGAGGTCAATAGACATATTGCGCATCAAGTCGCCCACTTGGACACATATCCGCCACCGTCCATCAAATCTCCTCACTATGGTCACTTCATCCACCGGCGTGTTCAAGTGTCCATAGGCGGCTCCATATAATGAAATAGATAAAGGGTCATTGGGCTCGTCTAAAGATTTATCTGAAATAAACGAAAAGTGTATCAACTTACAAGCAATGTGCTAGATTCAAAAGAGAACATGCACTGTTACATATCCCCCCACACCCAACAAAATGGAAGAGGACCCCCATGTCTAGCAGGCTAACTGCACATGCACTATCCACATAGTTCCCATCTGCATTCTGCATTGAGGCCATCAGGCTTCAATGTGCGTAACCTGTGTATCCACATAATCTCACGTTGTTTGAGAAGCTTTTCCCTGTTCCCTCCCCTTTTCAGTGGGGGGATATGATCTATCACCCTAAATTTGAGGTCTTTCTCCCTGTGTCCAGCCTCAATGAAGTGCTTGGGCACAGGAAGATCTTTCCTCTTTTGACGAATAGAGTACCTGTGATAGTTCATCCTGGTCTTAACGTCACATATAGTCTCCCGCACATAAAAAAGATTACAGGGACAAGACAGGAGATAGACCACATATGAGCTATCACAGGTTAGAAAGTGCCGTATGTCAAACTGCGTATTTAATACTGGGTGTGTGAATTTCTCCCCTCTTAGCATATAGCTGCAGTTAACACAGCTCAAATACGGATAACATCCGTATTTTTTGCGACCTATATACGTCTGGACTTTAGCCTTATCTCCAGCCACCTCTGCTCTGACTAACTTGTCCCTCAGGCTATCTGCTCTCCTGTATGACATTAAGGGAGGTACAGTGAATTCTTTCACCTTACCAAAGTTGCTGCTAAGTATGGGCCAGTGTTTTTTAATGGCACCTGCTATTTTGTAACTGCCTTCAGTAAATGTCGAGATGAATGGCACCCTCACCTGCTTATTCACTTCCTTCGGACTCTCTGTTTCCAATTCATCCAATTGTCTACGGACCAGTCTTCTAGGATACCCTCTATTGATGAACTTGTCTGCCATTTCAGACAGTCTCTTAGTTCGTACCTGTGGATCTTTTACTATACGTTGCACACGGAGAAACTGACTCTGTGGCAATGTTTTGACCATGGACCGCGGATGACAACTCTCAAACCTCAATAGTTTTATTTATCAAGCCGACTGTAACAATCAGTTACAAGTACGGTGTCCTGCTTCATAACCATGGTGTCCAGGAATTGGACCTGCTCGGTGGAGTACGTGAGAGTGAACTGGATCTCAGGATCCATTTCATTTAAGAATCCATGAAAACTGGCCAACTCATTCTCAGTGCCGTCCCAGATGACAAAAACATTGTCTATGTATCTCCACCACCCCCGCACATGGCTGAAGTGGTGGGACACATAGACGTGCTCAGCCTCCAGGCCCGACATGAAAATGTTTGCGTAAGTCGGCGCCATATTTGAACCCATTGCGGTTCCCCGCTGTTGAAGGTAGTAGCCATCTTGAAACGCAAAGTAATTATATCTCAGTACTACACCGAGCAGGTCCAAAATGAACTCCCTGCATTCGTCAGTGTATTCTGTCTTAGTCAGACATTTCTTTGCTTCTACACCCCTATCATAATTGATAGAGGTGTAGAGGCTCACCACATCAAATGAAACCAGCAGTGTGTTCGCCGTTACCCCCACATTTGCAATTCTATCTAGGAAGTCACCTGTGTCATGTATGTAAGATCTAGCCCCAACCGCAAACTTCCGTAGGATTTTATCTAGAAAGATCGCCAGATTGGAGAATACCGACTCCCTCCCGAAGACAATAGGTCTCCCCGTTTTTTTTTTACACACTTATGAATCTTAGGTAACATGTATATCAATGGTGTCTTAGGCTGAGTTATTATTAGGTACTTATACAGAGCTTCATCAATCAGACCCCCCATTTTGGCTCTATCCAATACTCTAGTGATTACCTTCATCACTTCAAATTTGGGGTCATGGTTGAGCCGTCTGTATACCTGGGTATCCCCCAGTTGTCTCTGTATTTCGGAGATATACCATTCGGTGTCCATCACAACGACGGCTCCCCCCTTGTCGGCAGGCTTAACCGTGAGAAAGCCGTCGCTGCGCAGTTCACCCAATGCCTGTATCTCAGCAGACGTCATATTTGAATGCTTCAAACCTTCAGTCTGCAATGAGCCTTTGAGGCTCTCAATATCAGCCCTCACTGCATTGATATACGTGTCTATAGCTGGACATTTGATCTGTGGTGTGAAGTCGCTCCTGGCATGTAAGCCCACACCGCGAAGAGAGAGTTCACAACACTGTTCAATGTCACCACCAATCATCTGTTTATCAGTTTCAGAGAACCAAACTTTCAATTTAATGCTTCTAAAAAACTTCTGCAGGTCAACTTCAAGTTGGAACCAATCAATACCCACTGCAGGGCAAAACGTTAAACCTTTAGATAATAACTCTGTTTGTGCGGTAGTCAGTACATGGGAAGATATATTTACCACTATGGATTTCTTTTCCTTGTCGGCCGATTTCTTACACTCCGTTGCTCTTTTTCTCCATCTGTATTGTCTCTGTCCACCACGTCTGGTTCTTTTAAGTCCAGCACTGGGCCTAAAAAACAGTCGTCTGGTCGTTGATCGATAGGTATGCGTCCCTCCTCAGTTGTTGATGTCATTCTTCTCCTGGGGTTGAAATTACCTTTTTTGTTGTTGTTGTTGTAATTACCGTAAAACGGTTGCCGTCTCTGGCCTTTTTGTTCCTGCCAGGTGTAGACGTTACCCCGTCTATAATCTTCTTCATCACGCAGCCATTTTCGCCGTTTGATCACCTCCTGCTCCTTCCTAAATTTTTCCAAATACGCAGAGCAGCTGGTTAGGTATGTCTCATAGTCCTGTGTAGGGAGGGCTTCCTTCAATTTGTTATCAGCTTTTTCTAGCTGTTCACGAGTCATGCCCAATTCACGGAGCACATATGCACTTTATGTACATCTTGGGGTTATGTATGCAGGGGACATAAACTCTGTTTAAACTAGATGTATGTACATATATAAGTTGAAATGCACATATCTATTGTAATCATGGATGATCACTATTTGTAATTTTTATATCTTTGTATGATTCTTTTGTAAATGTTTACCACGCACAAATGTCACGTGACGATGGAGTTAGAGATCATGTGACTTGATTGATGACAAGTGTAATCACTGATTGTAATTATTTGGTATTGAATTGTGGGTATATATACCTGGTTGTATGCACTGTTATGTAGCTTGATAAAGGCCTCATTGAGTAAGACGAAACGTTGCTGGGATTAAAGTTTTGGGGTCTTCACCCTGCCACCTAAAGCTGGAAGTGCTGCCTCGTCATTTGTAAAGTATATATCTTGGAGGAGGGGCCGGCCTCTGTGAGGAATTGCACCCAGTGCACAACGTCTGACTGTGCTGCTACAATATTTGGGATTTTATATAAGGACTTAGCAGCTGAGCACTGAATCCATTGAAGATGCATGATCCATCTGAGAGAGACCCCCCCCCGATGTATTCTCCTACACCAGGCAGGATGAGGAGAAAATCCTCCATGATTTGGTGAGCGACTGCACATTTTTATCTACCCCATCAGTTACAGAGCTAAAGAAAGGCTATGAGGCGGATGGTAAACGGCTGGCTTCAATGGAGCTGCATCTAGCGACTCTAGCAGAGTACTACAGGTCGTATAGAATCCCAAGGGGGATGCGCTCCCAACTGAAACCTAGCCTGTTTCCAGCTGACAGCAAATTTGCACTTAAATTCACGCAGATCTCCAACAAATATGCCCTGGATGTTATACTGCTTAATCTGGAGTTTCTCCAGCATGAATTGGGCATGACTCGTGAACAGCTAGAAAAAGCTGATAACAAATTGAAGGAAGCCCTCCCTACACAGGACTATGAGACATAACTAACCAGCTGCTCTGCGTATTTGGAAAAATTTAGGAAGGAGCAGGAGGTGATCAAACGGCGAAAAAATGGCTGCGTGATGAAAAAGATTATAGACGGGGTAACGTCTACACGTGGCAGGAACAAAAAGGCCAGAGACGGCAACCGTTTTACGGTAATTACAACAACAACAACAACAACAAAAAAGGTAATTTCAACCCCAGGAGAAAAATGACATCAACAACTGAGGAGGGACGCATACCTATCGATCAACGACCAGACGACTGTTTTTTAGGCCCAGTGCTGGACTTAAAAGAACCAGACGTGGTGGACAGAGACAATACAGATGGAGAAAAAGAGCAATGGAGTGTAAGAAATCGGCCGACAAGGAAAAGAAATCCATAGTGGTAAATATATCTTCCCATGTACTGACTACCGCACAAACAGAGTTATTATCTAAAGGTTTAACGTTTTGCCCTGCAGTGGGTATTGATTGGTTCCAACTTGAAGTTGACCTGCAGAAGTTTTTTAGAAGCATTAAATTGAAAGTTTGGTTCTCTGAAACTGACAAACAGATGATTGGTGGTGACATTGAACAGTGTTGTGAACTCTCTCTTCGCGGTGTGGGCTTACATGCCAGGAGCGACTTCACACCACAGATCAAATGTCCAGCTATAGACACGTATATCAATGCAGTGAGGGCTGATATTGAGAGCCTCAAAGGCTCATTGCAGACTGAAGGTTTGAAGCATCCAAATATGACGTCTGCTGAGATACAGGCATTGGGTGAACTGCGCAGCGACGGCTCTCTCACGGTTAAGCCTGCCGACAAGGGGGGAGCCGTCGTTGTGATGGACACCGAATGGTATATCTCCGAAATACAGAGACAACTGGGGGATACCCAGGTATACAGACGGCTCAACCATGACCCCAAATTTGAAGTGATGAAGGTAATCACTAGAGTATTGGATAGAGCCAAAATGGGGGGTCTGATTGATGAAGCTCTGTATAAGTACCTAATAATAACTCAGCCTAAGACACCATTGATATACATGTTACCTAAGATTCATAAGTGTGTAAAAAAAAACCCGGGGAGACCTATTGTCTCCGGGAGGGAGTCGGTATTCTCCAATCTGGCGATCTTTCTAGATAAAATCCTACAGAAGTTTGCGGTTGGGGCTAGATCTTACATACGTGACACAGGTGACTTCCTAGATAGAATTGTAAATGTGGGAGTAACGGCGAACACACTGCTGGTTTCATTTGATGTGGTGAGCCTCTACACCTCTATCAATTATGATAGGGGTGTAGAAGCAAAGAAATGTCTGACTAAGACAGAATACACTGACGAATGCAGGGAGTTCATTTTGGACCTGCTCGGTGTAGTACTGAGATATAATTACTTTGCGTTTCAAGATGGCTACTACCTTCAACAGCGGGGAACCGCAATGGGTTCAAATATGGCGCCGACTTACGCAAACATTTTCATGTCGGGCCTGGAGGCTGAGCACGTCTATGTGTCCCACCACTTCAGCCATGTGCGGGGGTGGTGGAGACACATAGACAATGTTTTTGTCATCTGGGATGGCACTGAGAATGAGTTGGCCAGTTTTCATGGATTCTTAAATGAAATGGATCCTGAGATCCAGTTCACTCTCACGTACTCCACCGAGCAGGTCCAATTCCTGGACACCATGGTTATGAAGCAGGACACCGTACTTGTAACTGATTTATTTACCAAGCCGACGGACTGTAACAAACTATTGAGGTTTGAGAGTTGTCATCCGCGGTCCATGGTCAAAACATTGCCACGGAGTCAGTTTCTCCGTGTGCAACGTATAGTAAAAGATCCACAGGTACGAACTAAGAGACTGTCTGAAATGGCAGACAAGTTCATCAATAGAGGGTATCCTAGAAGACTGGTCCGTAGACAATTGGATGAATTGGAAACAGAGAGTCCGAAGGAAGTGAATAAGCAGGTGAGGGTGCCATTCATCTCGACATTTACTGAAGGCAGTTACAAAATAGCAGGTGCCATTAAAAAACACTGGCCCATACTTAGCAGCAACTTTGGTAAGGTGAAAGAATTCACTGTACCTCCCTTAATGTCATACAGGAGAGCAGATAGCCTGAGGGACAAGTTAGTCAGAGCAGAGGTGGCTGGAGATAAGGCTAAAGTCCAGACGTATATAGGTCGCAAAAAATACGGATGTTATCCGTATTTGAGCTGTGTTAACTGCAGCTATATGCTAAAAGGGGAGAAATTCACACACCCAGTATTAAATACGCAGTTTGACATACGGCACTTTCTAACCTGTGATAGCTCATATGTGGTCTATCTCCTGTCTTGTCCCTGTAATCTTTTTTATATGCGGGAGACTATATGTGACGTTAAGACCAGGATGAACTATCACAGGTACTCTATTCGTCAAAAGAGGAAAGATCTTCCTGTGCCCAAGCACTTCATTGAGGCTGGACACAGGGAGAAAGACCTCAAATTTAGGGTGATAGATCATATCCCCCCACTGAAAAGGGGAGGGAACAGGGAAAAGCTTCTCAAACAACGTGAGATTATGTGGATACACAGGTTACGCACATTGAAGCCTGATGGCCTCAATGCAGAATGCAGATGGGAACTATGTGGATAGTGCATGTGCAGTTAGCCTGCTAGACATGGGGGTCCTCTTCCATTTTGTTGGGTGTGGGGGGATATGTAACAGTGCATGTTCTCTTTTGAATCTAGCACATTGCTTGTAAGTTGATACACTTTTCGTTTATTTCAGATAAATCTTTAGACGAGCCCAATGACCCTTTATCTATTTCATTATATGGAGCCGCCTATGGACCCTTGAACACGCCGGTGGATGAAGTGACCATAGTGAGGAGATTTGATGGACGGTGGCGGAAATGTGTCCAAGTGGGCGACTTGATGCGCAATATGTCTATTGACCTCGACAAATTATTTCACAATTAGTGAACTTCATCAGTTGATATACGATGTTCACTGGCCACAAGCCGGGTAGCGAGTGGATATATACTGATGTTATAGTTCGCGGTGCAGATAGATGGGAAGGGTTTGTCCCATTGTAATTGCACATATAGAATGAATATTGCAGTGGGGGACCCGGTGGAAGAGATGAGATCGCCTCTGGCCAGAGACCGAGTTTGATTGTTGTTTTTTCCACCCCGTCCGCCCTCTATACATTGAGGTTGTAGATATATTGTAGCATGTAAGGTTGCGCACTATTATTATTACAGGCACCTCCGCGATTGTCCTCATTGAGATATGTATCTCATATCTCCTTGTACACTGAATACGCCCTCTGATGCGGCGTGACGCGTTGCCGTGTCACATGACCTGGCCCTCCTCCCCTCTTTGCTGTTGTTCCTGCGATGCGCTCCATTGGATGACGCTGCGGTCCATGGAGTTGGCACGTAGGAGCGCGGCGACGTCGGGGGCGGGACCAGTGGCGTTTGACCCGGAGCATGAACACGTCCTCTGATGCTGCGTGACGCTTTGCCGTGTCACATGACCTGGCCCTCCTCCCCTCTTTGCTGTTGTTCCTGCGATGCGCTCCATTGGATGACGCTGCGGTCCATGGAGTTGGCACGTAGGAGCGCGGCGACGTCGGAGGCGGGACCAGTGACGTCTGACCCGGAGCATGCGCGCTTCAGACTGAGGGACGCCAACGCCGGCTAGTTCTATGGGTCCATGGACGGTGAGCTTCAGCATGTTGTTTTTAAGTTTAGATATGATGCAGCTGCATCACGAATAAAAGATTTTAACCCTTTATGCACGGAGCACATATGCACTTTATGTACATCTTGGGGTTATGTATGCAGGGGACATAAACTCTGTTTAAACTAGATGTATGTACATATATAAGTTGAAATGCACATATCTATTGTAATCATGGATGATCACTATTTGTAATTTTTATACCTTTGTATGATTCTTTTGTAAATGTTTACCACGAACAAATGTCACGTGACGATGGAGTTAGAGATCATGTGACTTGATTGATGACATGTGTAATCACTGATTGTAATTATTTGGTATTGAATTGTGGGTATACTGTATATACCTGGTTGTATGCACTGTTATGTAGCTTGATAAAGGCCTCATTGAGTAGGCCGAAACGTTGCTGGGATTAAAGTTTTGGGGTCTTCACCCTGCCACCTAAAGCTGGAAGTGCTGCCTCGTCATTTGTAAAGTATATATATATATAAATTTCAGTTAGTGTCAGTTTAGAATTTTGCACGAACGCACCATCTGTGTACGTACATTTTGCAACCACTGAGCACTGATCAGTAGTGTCCATTAGGCCTCTTTCACACGACCGTTTTTTTTTTTTTTCGTTTTGTGGGCCGTTTTTTGCGTTCCGTATACGGTCCGTATACGGAACCATTCATTTCAATGGTTCCGCAAAAAAAACGGAATGTACTCCGTATGCATTCCGTTTCCGTATTTCCGTTCCGTTAAAAGATAGAACATGTCCTATTATTGCCCGCAAATCACGTTCCGTGGCTCCATTCAAGTCAATGGGTCCGCAGAAAAAATGGAACACATACGGAAATGCATCCGTATGTCTTCCGTATCCGTTCCGTTTTTTGCGGAGCCATCTATTGAAAATGTTATGCCCAGCCCAATTTTTTCTATGAAATTACTGTATACTGTATATGCCGAACGGAAAAACTGAAACACAACGGAAACAAAAAACGGAACAATGGATCAGTTTAAAACGGACCGCAAAACACTGAAAAAGCCATACTGTCGTGTGAAAGAGGCCTTACCGTCTGCTCGTCTGCTCAGTTTGCACTGCAAGTTTTTTTTGTGTGCAGAAAATAAAAATAAAATGTTACTATTTTTTTCTCTCCTTTTTTTCTTCTAAATTTATTACAAGCCCCTTCACGTGTAAAAATACAACATATACACCCCTCACCCGAAATAATGGTTTCCACATTTCACACACCAATAAAATAAAAATGCCCCGTCCATCACAACGAGTATACTCAGCTGAAGAGGCATATGCCATGCTTGCCTCCGAGTCTGCCAGTGAGGGAGAGGAGGATGCCACTTTCCTCTACCCTCTCATCATCATCATCCGCTGATGAGGGACCCTCTAAAAGGCGCCCCTGGGTAGCAACAGAGGCAGCACCCCCAGAGTGAACCCTTATGGAACCCACCCCCTGACGATTATCAGCCCCAAATTCCAGATAGATGGTGCGGGCTTCACTAAACTAGATTTTTTCAAAATCTTCTTCTCTGAATGGTGGCCCAAACCAATTTATACGCCCAACAATTTATTGATCAGAACCCTCCTTCGGCATACGCTAGACCCTTAGGTTGGACCCCAATAAGTGCAGCAGAGATGATGAAGTTTTGAGGACTCGTGCTGCATATGGGCATTGTAAAAAAAAATAACGTTAGACAATATTGGAGTTCGGACATTTTCTACCAGACTCCAATTTACAGTAACACCATGACCAGGAAGCGATTTAAGTAAATTAGGAAATTCCTACACTACAATGACAATTCACAGTGCCCACCCCAAAACAACCCAACATTTGAATGCCTGTTCAAAGTTAGGCCTGTCAATGACCACTTTAACATCAAGTTTGCTGAGATGTACAACCCAGATAAAAATGTCTGTGTAGATGAGTCCCTATTAATTTTCAAAGGGAGGATTAGAGTCTGCCAGTACCTGCCAAGCAAACGGGCAAGGTATGGCATAAAAATATACAAACTTTGTGAGAGTAGCTACGAGTACACCCACAAGTTCCACATTTATGAAGGGGAAGATTCACAGATAGAACCCCCAGAATGCCACCCGTACTAGGAGTTAGTGGGAAGATCTTGTGGGACTTACTGCACCCACTGCTGGATAAGTGTTATGTCACGGATGATTGTCACGGGTTATGTTATCCGTGTGATGTTAACTTAAGTGGAAGCTGCTTGACCAGGACAACAGATTTAGGGAGCAGGTCACCTCCTATCGCATCCCTAATCTGACCCTGACTCCTAGCTGTATGAGCCGACCTTGATGGTAGGAGGGCTCATACTCAGGAACCTCGCTTCCCTACTAGCCCTGGACGGATCCCTGAGCTAGGAGCTGGATAAGACAACCTGTTCCTCCTGGATACGGACGAACAGGAGTCTAAACTGGCCAAGCTGCCTGAAACGAGAAACATAAACAGCCTATGGATATGGCAGGAGATTGAAAAGCACTTCCACACCTACCTGCCACAGAAACACTGACTGGATCCCGTGCTAACAAGCTGATGTCCACACCCAAACATAAAAGGACACAGCACACAGACATAAACACACAGGAACCCAGATCCATAGCTGCAATAATAACAGACACCACATAAACATAAAATAACATCAATACATAGGTTTATGACCACAAGGGTGACCCTCACTGGCAGATGGTATTAGAGACCAGGAGGATGCCTCCAGCTTACTACAAGGCTGGAGTACCCCTCAGCTTCAGGTCTCCACAGAGACTTTATAGCCCTAAGTGGCCACACCCACACAGACACACACTGGAGAGGGAATTAACCCTTCCAACACCAACCAGGGAAGTGAAACCACTTAAAGGGGAATACACACACAATAAACACACTGGAGCTGTTACCGCCGGCAACGACATGCGTGGCAACCATGTCCTAGGGAACAGCCAGAAGGCCGAGACACTGCCACCACATGTACACAAATCCACACGTTGCCACGGACAACCGCAAGTGCAGGAAAGTCTCACAGTACACACATACAACAACCTCGTGCACAACAAACAGGGAAAGTGCACACAAACAAAGAGAGGTTGCCAGGTGCTACCGCATGCCCTTCACAGCAAGCTGCCTAGCGACAGCTCAGACTGCTATACTGTGAATACAATCATGTTGCCAGCGGCAACCACATGTGAGGAAACATACTAACAGTCCTCACCATGTGGTTGACAACAGACCAAACCGCAGGCAACTGCATGCGGGGGAGTCACGACCATGAGCATGGTCATGACAGGTTACCACCTTTATGTGGATAACTATTATACCAGCATATCCCTATTAATGTCCCTAACTGCCAGAGGTACTGTGGCTTGAGGCACAGTGCGCAAAAATCAGAGGCCTCCCTAGATCCCTGGTAGGGCAACCACTGAGAATGGGTGAAAGTAGGGCTCTCCTTCATGAGAACATGCTGATGGTTAAGTACAAGGACAAGAGGGACGTCCTTGTCCTGACCACCATTCACACTAACACCAGCTCCCCTGCTCCTGTATGAGGTACCACAACCACTACCCCCAAACTAGTTTGTATACTGGACTACAACAGGCACATGGGAGGGGTGGATCTTTCAGATCAACTTCTGAAGCCCTACAGTGCCACACAAAAAATGAAAGTGTGGTACAAAAAGCTGGCCTTACACATTGTACAGATGCCAATGTGCAATGCGTACGTGCCATTTCAATCTTCAGGCCACGCAGGAACTTTACTTCAGTTCCAAGAGGTGGTTTATCAAGGGTCCAATTTTTTAAACCGAGGCCAGGGAGGTTTCCAGTACTTCTGGAAGTCATGGTGCTCGTGTCGTACCAGGGCAACATTTTCCAGGTCAAGTCACCCAGACAGCAAGGAAGGGAAGGACCCAAAAAAGATGCAGGGTGTGTTCCAAAAGGGGGATAAGGAAAGACACAATTTATCACAGCGAAACCTGCCCTGAAAAACCTGGCCTATGCATGCAGAAGTGTTTTAAAATCTACCACTCATCCATGGAGTATTAATTTAATTTCATCCTTTATGCTCCCTGTAATATTTCCACTTTATCTATCTGATTTAGTCCACCTCGTTTGCATATTCACTTTCCAACAACCACTACATATTCTTTTCTGTGAGACAACTGTTAGGTCAAAAGTGCCCTTTCCACCCATTAAAATGTTAATACGGGTGCTCTTTCCAAAATTGGGTCACTTCTTGGGTTTTTCAATTTTTTGGGGACCTCAGGAATCTTTTAAATGCGACATGGCACCTAAAATCAATGTCTGCCAATTCAGGTCAGTAAAATCCATATTTTGCTGTTTGATTCTAGAGCCCTGCTGTGCGCCCATACATAATTTTTTGAGCATATATGGGGCGGTACCGTATTCGGGGGGAAATGGGTAAAAAAATGTGGGGTGCATTTTGTCCTGTTACCCCTTGTGAATGTGAAAAATGTGATTGTAAAGCAACTTTTTCTGGAATTTTTATTTTTCCTCTTCACAGCCAAGTGTTTCCTAAGGGCTTGTTCACACGGCCGTTCCATGCATTGGGGACAGCAATTTGCGGTCTCCAATGTAAGGGCAACGTCCGTGCGGCGGCCGGAACTGATCCAGACCCATTCAACTTGAATGGGTCCGTGATCTGTCCACACCGCAAAAAATATAACATGTTCTATTTTTCTGCGGTGAGGAGGCACGGCCAGTAACACCACGGAAGCACTCCGTAGTGCTTCCGTGGGGTTCCGATACAAGCTTCTGTTCCGCATCTCCGTGATTGCGGACCCATTCAAGTGGGTCTGCATACGTGATGCGGAGTGCACACGGGCTGGTGCCCGTGTTTTGGGGACCCCCCTGTATGCGGGTTGGCACACAACGACTGTATAAACAAGCCCTAATTCTGTAAAACGCCGGATGGGTAAAAGTGCTCACTACACACCTTGAAATATTCCTTGAGGGATGTAGTTTCCGGAATGGGATCACTTTTTGGGGGCTTCCACTGTAGGGCCACCTCAGGGTGTCTTTATATGTGACAAAGCTCCCAATTACCATTCCAGCTAAATCCGCTCTCCAAAAGCCATATGGTGCTCCTTCCACTCTGAAGCCTGCTGTGCGCCCATACATCAGTTCTTGAGCACACATGGGGTGTTTCTGTAAATTCCAGATTCAGGGTAATAGATTTAGAGTTTTGTTTGGCTGTTAACCCTTGATGTGTTGCAGAAAAAAAATTGATTCAAATTTAAAATCTGCAAAAAAAAGGTGACATTTTGAATTTTCATTCTCATTTTCCTTTAACCTCTTAAGGACACATGATGTACCGGTACGTCATGATGTCCTGGTACTTAAGGACACGTGACGTACCTGTACGTCATGTGTTGTTCCGATCACTGCTGCCCGGCTGACGGTGATCGGAACAAGGTGCCTGCACAAATCATTGAGCAGGCACCTCGGCTAAATGCGCGGGGGGGTCCCTTGACCCCCCCATGTCGGCGATCGCAACAAACCGCAGGTCAATTCAGACCAGCGGTTTGCTGCGCTTTCTGCAGTTTTTGATCGGACCGCGGGGATCAGAAACTTTAATATGCCTAAAATATATATGTTTCACCCCCCCCGCACCCCCGAATGATTTTATGGCGGCGGGAGGTGCAGGGGGGGGTGTGAAGGCGGTGCGGGAGGCGGGCGGTGCGGCAGGCGGGATCGCGATCCCCCGCCCGCCTCCCCTTGAATAATTGTTGGTGTCCAGTGGGTATACCAGGGTGTCAGCACATTGCTGACACCCTGGTATAAATGGCTGACATCTGTGATGCGATGTCAGCCGTTTAACCCTTTCCATACCGCGGTCCGTACGGACCGCGGTACGGAAGAGTAGAGGTTAACAGTCGGGAGCTCCCTCCCTCTCCCATCGGGGCTGCTGTGCCTTTGCAGCCCCGCGACAGGATGGGGTGACAGAGGGAGGGAGCCCCCATCCTTACCCTTCCCCGTCTGCGCAGTTGTGGCCACAACTGAGCAGACGGGGAAGGTTCCCATGGCAACAGGACGCCTTCTCAGGCATCCTGCTGTCCATGGAGCTGAACAGATCTGTGCTAAAGTAAAATACAGTACAGTACACTATATATTGTACTGTACTGTATTATACAGACATCAGAACTAACTGGATCTTTAAGAACCAAGTGGGTCTGGGTCAAAAAAAAGTGAAAAAAAAATCAAAAAACACATTTATCACTTATTAAAAATGAAAAAAATTTAATTCCCTACACATGTTTGGTATCGCCACGTCCGTAACGACCTGATCTATAAAATGGTCATGTTACTTTACCCGAACGGTGAACGCCATAAAAATAAAAAATAAAAAACTATGATGAAATTAAAATTTTGACCACCTTACTCCCCAAAAAAGGTAATAAAAGTGATCAAAAAAGTTGCATGTACGCCAAAATTGTAACAATCAATCTGTCATCTCATCCCGCAAAAATCATACCCTACCCAAGATAATCGCCCAAAAACTGAAAAAACTATGGCTCTTAGACTATGGAAACACTAAAACATGATTTTTTTTGTTTCAAAAATGAAATCATTGTGTAAAACTTACATAAATAAAAAAAAAGTATACATATTAGGTATCGCCGCGTCCGTATCGGCCGGCTCTATAAAAATATCACATGACCTAACCCCTCAGGTGACCACCGTAAAAAAATAAAAATAAAAATGGAGTAAAAAAAGCAATTTTTTGTCATCTTACGTCACAAAAAGTGTAATAGCAAGCGATAAAAAAGTCATATGCACCCCAAAATAGTGCCAATCAAACCGTCATCTCATCCCGCAAAAAATGAGACCCTACTTAAGATAATCGCCCAAAAACTGAAAAAACTATGGCTCTTAGGCCTCATGCACACGACCGTTGTGTGCATCCGTGGCCGTTGTGCCGTTTTCCGTTTTTTTTTCGCAGACCCATTGACTTTCAATGGGTCCGTGGAAAAATCGGAAAATGCACTGTTTTGCAGCCGCATCCGTGATCCGTGTTTCCTGTCCGTCAAAAGTCAATGGGTCCGTGAAAGAACACGGATGCACACAAGATTGGCATCCGCGTCCGTGATCCGTGGCCGTAGGTTACTTTCATACAGACGGATCCGAAGATCCGTCTGCATAAAAGCTTTTTCAGAGATGAGTTTTCACTTCGTGAAAACTCATATCCGACAGTATATTCTAACACAGAGGCGTACCCATAGTGATGGGGACGCTTCTAGTTAGAATATACTACGAACTGTGTACATGACTGCCCCCTGCTGCCTGGCAGCACCCGATCTTTTACAGGGGGCTGTGATCCGCACAATTAACCCCTCAGGTGCTGCACCTGAGGGGTTAATTGTGCATATCATAGCCCCCTATAAGAGATCAGGGGCTGCCAGGCAGCAGGGGGCAGACCCCCCTCCCTCCCCAGTTTGAATATCATTGGTGGCCTATTGTAATATCATTGGTGGCCAGTGTGCGGCCTCCCCCGGCCACCCCCCTCCCTCTATTGTAATATCATTGGAGGCCAGTGTGCGGCCTCCCCTCCCCCCCCCGATCATTGGTGGCAGCGGAGATTCCGATCGGAGTCCCAGTTTAATCGCTCTGGGGCTACGATCGGTAACCATGGCAAACAGGACGCTACTGCAGGCCTGGTTGCCATGGTTACTTAGCAATATTACAATATTAGAAGCATCATACTTACCTGCTGCGCTGTCTGTGACCGGCCAGGAGCTCCTCCTACTGGTAAGTGAAAGGTCTGTGCGGCGCATTGCTTAATGGTCTGTCACTTACCAGTAGGAGGAGCTCCCGGCCGGTCACAGACAGCACAGCAGGTAAGTATGATGCTTCTAATATTGTAATATTGCTAAGTAACCATGGCAACCAGGCCTGCAGTAGCGTCCTGGTTGCCATGGTTACTGATCGGAGCCCCAGAGCAATTAAACTGGGACTCCGTTCGGAATCTCCGCTGCCACCAATGATCGGGCGGGGGGGGGGGGGGGGGGGCCGTACACTGGCCACCAATGATATTACAATAGAGGGGGGGGGGGCGCACACTGGCCACCAATGATATTCAAACTGGGGAGGAAGGGGGGGTCTGCCCCCTGCTGCCTGGCAGCCCCTGATCTCTTACAAGGGGCTATGATACACACAATTAACCCCTTCAGGTGCGGCACCTGAAGGGTTAATTGTGCTGATCACAGCCCCCTGTAAAAGATCGGGTGCTGCCAGGCAGCAGGGGGCAGTCATGTACACAGTTCGTAGTATATTCTAACTAGAAGCCTCCCCATCACTATAGGAACGCCTCTGTGTTAGAATATACTGTCGGATCTGAGTTTCACGATGTAACTCAAATCCGATGGTATATTCTAACATAGAGGCGTTCCCATGGTGATGGGGACGCTTCAAGTTAAAATATAACATCGGATTGGAGAAAACTCCGATCCTATGGTATATTAAATCCTGACTTTACATTAAAAGTCAATGGGGGACGGATCCGTTTGAAATTGCACCATATCGTGTCAACATCAAACGGATCCGTCCCCATTGACTTGCATTGTAATTCAGGACGGATCCGTTTGGCTCCGCACGGCCAAGCGGACACCAAAACGACTTTTTTTTCATGTCCGTGGATCCTCCAAAAATCAAGGAAGACCCACGGACGAAAAAACGATCACGGTTCACGGAAAAACGGAACCCGTTTTTGCGGCCTGCAAAAAAAAACGGTCGTGTGCAGCCTTAGACTATGGAGACACTAAAACATTTTTTTTGTTTTAAAAATGAAATCATTGTGTAAAACTTACATAAATAAAAAAAATTGTATACATATTAGGTATCGCCGCGTCCGTGACAACCTGCTCTATAAAATTACCACATGATCTAACCTGTCAGATAAATGTTGTAAATAACAAAAAAAAAAGTGCCAAAAAAGCTATTTCTTGTTACCTTGCCGCACAAAAAGTGTAATATAGAGCAACCAAAAATCATATGTACCCTAAACTAGTACAAACAAAACTGACACCCTATCCCATTGTTTCTAAAATGGGGTCACTTTTTTGAAGTTTCTTCTCTAGGGGTGCATCAGCGGGGCTTCAAATGGGACATGGTGTCAAAAAAACCAGTCCAGCAAAATCTGCCTTCCAAAAACCGTACGGCATTCCTTTCCTTCTGCGCCCTGCCGTGTGCCCGTACAGCAGTTTACGACCACATATGGGGTGTTTCTGTAAACTACAGAATCAGGGCCATAAATAATGAGTTTTGTTTGGCTGTTAACCCTTGCTTTGTAACTGGAAAAAAAATATTAAAATGGAAAATCTGCCAAAATTTTGAAATTGTATCTATTTTCCATTAAATCTTGTGCAACACCTAAAGGGTTAACAAAGTTTGTAAAATCAATTTTGAATACCTTGAGGGGTGTAGTTTCTTAGATGGGGTCACTTTTATGGAGTTTCTACTCTAGGGGTGCATCAGGAGGGCTTCAAATGGGACATGGTGTAAATAAACCAGTCCAGCAAAATCTGCCTTCCAAAAACCAAACGGCGCACCTTTCACTCTACGCCCCGCTGTGTTGCCGTACAGTAGTTTACAGCCACATATGGGGTGTTTCTGTAAACGGCAGAGTCAGGGCAATAAAGATACAGTCTTGTTTGGCTGTTAACCCTTGCTTTGTTAGTGGAAAAAATGGGTTAAAATGGAAAATTAGACAAAAAAATGAAATTCTCAAATTTCATCCCCATTTGCCAATAACTCTTGTGCAACACCTAAAGGGTTAACAAAGTTTATAAAATCAGTTTTGAATACCTTGAGGGGTGTAGTTCATAGAATGGGGTCATTTTGGGGTGGTTTCTATTATGTAAGCCTCGCAAAGTTACTTCAGACCTGTAGTGGTCCCTAAAAATTTGGTTTTTGTAAATTTCTAAAAAATTTCAAGATTTGCTTCTAAACTTCTAAGCCTTGTAACATCTCCAAAAAATAAAATATCATTCCCAAAATAATTCAAACATGAAGTAGACATATGGGGAATGTAAAGTCATCACAATTTTTGGGGGTATTACTATGTATTACAGAAGTAGAGAAACTGAAACTTTGAAATTTGCTAATTTTTCCAAATTTTTGGTAAATTTGGTATTTTTTAAATGCAAAAAAAATAATTTTTTTGACTTCATTTTACCAGTGTCATGAAGTACAATATGTGCCGAAAAAAATAATCTCAGAACAGCCTGGATAAGTCAAAGCGTTTTAAAGTTATCAGCACTTAAAGTGACACTGGTCAGATTTGCAAAAAATTGCCTGGTCCTAAGGTTAAATAAGGCTGTGTCCGGAAGGGGTTAATTCTTGTGGGGCACCTAAAGGGTTAAAGTTTGTAAAATCAGTTTTGAATAGCTTGAGGAGTGTAGTTTCTAAAATGGGGTGATTTATGGGTGGTTTCTAAGATGGAAGCCCCAGAAAGTGACTTCATAACTGAACTGGTCATGAAAAAATTGGGTTTTGGAAATTTTCTTAAAGATTTTAAGATTTGCTTCTAAACTTCCAAGCCTTCTAATGTCCCCAAAAAATAAAATATGTCATTTTCAATACGATCCAAACATGAATTAGACATATTGGGAATGTAAAGTAATAACCATTTTTGTAGGTATTACTATGTATTATAAAAGTAGAGAAATTGAGATTTGGAAATTTGCAAATTTTTTGTAAATTTGGTATTTTTTTTATAAATAAAAATGAAATATTTTGGCTCAATTTTACCACTGTCATGAAGTACAATATGTGATGAGAAAACAATCTCAGAATGGCCTGAATAAGTAAAAGCGTTTTAAAGTTATTACCACATAAAATATAACTTTTATTATGACATCAAAATGTGGGCAATTCAACTAACGTACATAAATGTTAGAACTATGAGCCGTCCTAAATCACAACAGCACTAGGTCTGAGAATTGTGTCATGTACTCAGACCAGATATTAGGACTGTGTACACACACAGGGAGCACATTGTGTGTCAGCAGGGCGGCAGGTTGTGTATATCTAGTGATAAATGCTTACTTAGGCCTCTTTCACACTTGCGTTGTCCGGATCCGGCGTGTACTCCACTTGCCGGAATTACACTCCGGATCCGGAAAAACGCAAGTGTACTGAAAGCATTTGAAGACGGAACCGTCTTCCAAATGCTTTCAGTGTTACTATGGCACCCAGGACGCTATTAAAGTCCTGGTTGCCATAGTAGGAGCGGGGAGCGGGGGAGCGGTATACTTACAGTCCGTGCGGCTCCCGGGGCGCTCCAGAATGACGTCAGAGCGCCCCATGCGCATGGATGACGTGATCCATGCGATCACGTGATCCATGCGCTTGGGGCGCCCTGACGTCACTCTGGAGCGCCCGGGGAGCCGCACGGACGGTAAGTACACTGCTCCCCCGCTCCCCGCTACACTTACCATGGCTGTCAGGACTTTAGCGTCCCGGCAGCCATGGTAACCACTCTGAAAAAGCTAAATGTCGGCTCCGGCAATGCGCCGAAACGACGTTTAGCTTAAGGCCGGATCCGGATCAATGCCTTCCAATGGGCATTAATTCCGGATCCGGCCTTGCGGCAAGTGTTCCGGATTTTTGGCCGGAGCAAAAAGCGCAGCATGCTGCGGTATTTTCTCCGGCCAACAAACGTTCCGTACCGGAACTGAAGACATCCTGATGCATCCTGAACGGATTACTCTCCATTCAGAATGCATTAGGATAATCCTGATCAGGATTCTTCCGGCATAGAGCCCCGACGACGGAACTCTATGCCGGAAGACAATAACGCAGGTGTGAAAGAGCCCTTAGACCCCCACACACGGTGCCCCAGCACACTACTAATTAGCAGGGCTACACACTATCACTGAGCCCTGAACTGCTACCCTAGGTGCACCTGCTCATACAGGCTGGCTACAATGTACTTTTGATTTCTATCATTAGGATATTGGTTTCTATATCACTCGAGGTATCTGACCCTATTCTGCTCGACGCGTTTCTTAGTTGCAGTGTTATGCAACTTATTCATGAGGAGCGCAGAGTGGTATTTAGAAACAAAACAGACAAACATATAGCGCTGCACGCTCTCATACAGTACATAGTGTGCAGCCTTGTAGCCTGCAGCACTGGGAGGGCCGTAGCACGGCCACTCAGTGCAGCTCCTAAAGAAGAGAAAGCCACACCCCCTGGGCCGAACAGAGCAACGCGGGAGCCAAGTAGTCAGGGACACTTCCGCGAACCGGCGCGCCCCTGCCCCGCCTCATAACGCTGGAAGGAGCGCAGGAGGTAAGTATAGTGTATGGAGTGAATAGAAGCGATTATCCTTGCGCCAGGACATAATATCGCTCAGGAATATGACGGATGGAAACCCAAACAAGAGGTAGATCGCCTGAACAGACAATCTTGCACAAAATGGAGCATGTGATTGTCAGTAATATACAAGGGATACAGGAATATCACAACTCAGCGCTCCCTATGGTCACAGAACGTGACACTGAGACCGAGTTGTCAACCAGATGATGTGTATAAATAGGGACTATCTGCAGGGATAAAACCAATAGCGCCACAAAATATTAACGCAAACAAGAACAGACACTAAAGTACCATATATAATGTGTGGGCACACACCAGGATATGCCTGTAAAGCATGTTATTAAAATGACAGCTTTATCATCACCAAAGTGGCACTAAAGAAGGAGATCCCAATACCCCGGTAATGTCAGTGGATATAGGGGGTAGCTTGCTTTAAGACAGCAGCATATAAGGAAGAAGGCATATTCAGACCGCAGATGGATACTGTATGGCACGTAGGATACTGTATAGATAATAGTATCTATCACTGAATAAAACTAGTATATGAAATAAATTCGTTCAGACCAAAAGGTTTGTTGGTCTGCAACGTAAACGTCCATTGGGCCTCTTTGCGGAGGAGGAGGTTGTTCACATCACCCCCTCGCGCAAATGTTCTGACATGCTCTATTTCCTGAAATATGATACAGTCGGTCATGCCGGGATGGTATTTCAAAATGTGCTGGGCAATTGGGTATCGGCTTGGTTCACAATATCCCGCAGATGTTCCCCGATACGAGGCCTAAACTTCGTTTTGCCCATATATTGCAGGTTACATACGCAGGTTGCCACATACACAACACCAACAGTTCTACAATTAATGAATGACCGAATCATGTATCTCATTTTGGTGGTAGTGCTCTCAACTACCTTCCCCTTCTTGATAGCCTTACATGCCACACACCCACTGCAATTATGTGTATCCGGTGGTCTCTTAGGGTCCATTCACACGTCTGTATGTGTTTTGCGGATCCGCAAAACACGGACACCGGCAATATGCATTCCGCATTTTGCGGACCGCACATCGCCGGCACTCTCATACAAAATGCCTTTTTTGGTCTGCAAATAGGACATGTTCTATTTCTTTGCGGAACAGAAGTGCGGATCCGCAAATGCGGATAGCACATTCCGGCCCCATTGAAAATGAATGGGTCCGCACCTGTTCCGCAAAATTGTGAAACACATGCGGACCCATTTTACGGACGTGTGAATGGACTCTTAGGTAACCAGGTGTAACGATGCCGGGGTGGAAAAGGCAGGAAATAGAGCATGTTAGAACATCTGCGCGAGGGGGTCATGTGAGGCTGCCAGTCAGGTTCGAGTCCAGTTTGGCACAACATGACCTGTCATTTAGAATCCGTAGGCATATTTCCCTATATGCTTCCCTATCAAGAACCACCACATTCCCTCCTTTGTCCGAGGGTTTTATTATAGTCTGCTTATCATTTTGTAGTACAGGGTGGGCCATTTATATGGATACACCTTAATAAAATGGAAATGGTTGGTGATATTAACTTCCTGTTTGTGGCACATTAGTATATGTGAGGGGGGAAACTTTTCAAGATGGGTGGTGACCATGGCGGCCATTTTGAAGTCGGGCATTTTGAATCCAACTTTAGTTTTTTCAGTAGGAAGAGGGTCATGTGACATCAAACTTATTGGGAATTTCACACGAAAAACAATGGTGTGCTTGGTTTTAACGTAACTTTATTCTTTCATGAGTTATTTACAAGTTTCTCTTTGTTTACAGCCATTGACATGTCGCCGAGGTTAACACGTGAGGAGCGGATAGAAATTGTGTTGATGTCTGGTGAACGCAGTAACCGGGTCATTGCAGCAGATTTCAATGCAAGACACCCTGCGAGACCACTCATCTCCCATGCTACAGTTAGCAAACTGCTTGCTAAGTTTCGTGAAACTGGTTCAGTCTTGGATTTGCCAAAATGTGGACGCCTGAAATCTGTCTCTAATGAAGAAACATCAGTGGCTGTCCTAGCTTCATTCAGCAAGAGCCCACAGCGTAGCACTCGCCGCATTAGTCGAACATCCCTTCGGCGGATATTAGCTACTCACAAATGGCACCCTTACAAACTCCAGCTACTGCAGCATCTCAACGAGGATGACCCAGATCGGCGCGCAGAATTTGCAGAATGGGCAAAACAAAAATTGGAACAGGACCCTCAGTTTACGCAGAAGATTTTGTTCAGTGATGAGGCAAACTTTTATGTGAATGGTGAAGTTAACAAACAAAACCACCGCTATTGGTCTGACACTAACCCACATTGGATAGATCCCTCCAAGACTGTTGGAACAAAAAAATTTATGGTATGGTGTGGTATATGGGGTACGAAGATAGTGGGGCCATTTTTCATCAATGGAAACCTCAAGGCCACTGGATATGCGAAATTGCTACATGATGATGTGTTTCCCTCTTTATGCACTGAAGCTGGCACGTTCCCTGAGTTTTTCCAGCAAGATGGTGCACCACCACATTATGGGTGTCAGGTCCGAGCATTCCTAGATGAACAGTTTCCTGGAAAGTGGATTGGTCGTCGTGGGCCAGTTGAATGGCCCCCAAGTTCTCCCAATCTGACCCCCTTAGACTTTTATCTTTGGGGTCATCTGAAGGCAATTGTCTATGCTGTGAAGATACGAGATGTGCAGCACCTGAAACTACGGATACTGGAAGCCTGTGCTAGCATTTCTCCTGCGGTGTTGCTATCAGTGTGTGAAGAGTGGGGGAAGAGGGTTGCATTGACAATCCAACACAATGGGCAGCACATTGAACACATTT
Source organism: Bufo bufo (assembly GCF_905171765.1). NCBI lineage: Eukaryota > Metazoa > Chordata > Amphibia > Anura > Bufonidae > Bufo > Bufo bufo. The sequence goes on along the minus strand of NC_053398.1, from coordinate 79,915,236 downwards.
TATAAGTGGTCAGAAACTTGTAAATAACTCATGAAAGAATAAAGTTACGTTAAAACCAAGCACACCATTGTTTTTCCTGTGAAATTCCCAATAAGTTTGATGTGTCACATGACCCTCTTCCTATTGAAAAAACAAAAGTTGGATTCAAAATGGCCGACTTCAAAATGGCCACCATGGTCACCACCCATCTTGAAAAGTTTCCCACCTCACATATACTAATGTGCCACAAACAGGAAGTTAATATCACCAACCATTCCCATTTTATTAAGGTGTATGCATATAAATGGCCCACCCTGTAGTTTCAGGGCTTCTGATTCAGCTGGAGTAAGGTTATTTGATCCCTGTCCATGAACATATAATGCCCTAAGTTTTTTCTGTTGTGATCATGAGGAAAGTATCGAGGGGTGAGTATTCACTGGCTGGTGGGTTCTTCTTAGAGGTCTCAGGTGGGTGAAGAGACCAGTGCCTATCGGCCTCTGACCTTCTTCCCACAAATCTGCTAGGAGACACAACTCATCCAATTCTTCCTCCTCTATGCTTAACCTTCGGTATTGATCTCGATCGTACGCGAGGAAGAATTTCCTCCATTTTCATTTTCTAATGAAAATATTAATATCCTTCACCCAGCTGAATGGGTTATATTTACACACTGGGACAAAAGACAGTCCTTTACGGAGGAGTTCCATCTCAGTCACAGTAAAGGAACTATTAGATAAATTAATTATTTGAAAATCCTCAGTGTGCCATTCTCGCCCACTCTAGATACAATTGATATAGTGAACTATTCATTCATCTTTGTTAACCTTAATGAGTGATGGCAGGTTTTCTATCCAGTGACATCAGCTCTGAAATGGTTAGGTAACCCACGGGAGGTATTTTCAGAACAGGAGTTACCTACTTCATCATGTTTTTGGAGAGAGGATGAGTTGATGGACCTCATTCATCCTTTGGGATGACACTGTCTCTGCCTTTAAAGAATTTGTGTCTACCCACAACTGTAATGATCTGGGCCTGCTTTTTACAAGTGAAACTCACGACACCAAACAGACGTTCCTGGATCTCTCTATTCACATCGGTTCGGACAGGAAAATCAAAACCAGCATGTTCAGAAAACCCACAGCCACCGACACGCTACTCAAATGGGAGAGTAGTCATCCACTCCCGCTGAAGCGTGGCATTCCCAAAGGACAATACTTGAGAGCTAGACATAATTGCGCGGAGTGGGCGGACTTTAGGGTTACTGCGGACGAATTAAAGGTCAGGTTCAGTCAGAGGTGCTACCCAGCAGAACCACTCAGGAAGGCATATCATCATGCGGTTGCCTGTGATAGAGAAAGCCTCCTACATCCTAAAGCCAACACCACTGATGACCCTAAGATGAGAATTATAGGGACATTCGATGTAGCGCATAATGAGGTACGAGAGGTTCTTAAGGATAGCTGGGGCCTCCTGAAGTCAGACCCTGTAGTGGGACACCTCATGGGGGACTATCCATTAATCACGTTTTGACGAAATGGAGTACCTCAGGGACAAATTGGTACATAGTGCCATTTCCACCCTGGCACCAGACACCTGGTTACCTAAGAGACCACAGGGTACACATAATTGCAGTGGGTGTGTGGCATGTAAGGCTATCAAGAAGGGGAAGGTAGTTGAGAGCACTACCACCAAAATGAGATACATGATTCGGTCATTCATTAATTGTAGAACTGTTGGTGCTGTGTATGTGGCAACCTGTGTATGTAACCTGCAATATGTGGGCAAAACAAAATGTGAGTTTAGGCCTCGTATCAGGAAACACCTGCAGGATATTGTGAACCAAGCCGATACCCCAATTGCCCAGCACATGCTGAAAAACCATCCCGGCATGACCGACTGTATAAAATTTCAGGGAATAGAGCATGTCAGAACATTTGCGCGAGGGGGTGATGTGAACAACCTCCTCCTCCGCAAAGAGGCCCAATAGACGTTCACGTTGCAGACCAACAAACCTTTTGGTCTGAACAAATTTATTTCATATACTAGTTTCATTCAGTGATAGATACTATTAGCTATACAGTAGCTATACAGTATCCCACGTATCTGACGAGCCATACAGTATCCATCTGCGGTCTGGATATGCCCTCTTCCTTATATGCTGCTCTCCTAGAACATGCTACCCCCTATATCCACTGACATTACCGGGGTATTGGGATCTCCTTCTTTAGTGCCACTTTGGTGATGATAAAGCTGTCATTTGAATAACATGCTTTATAGGCATATCCTGGTGTGTGCCCACACATTATATATGGTACTTTAGTGTCTGTTCTTGTTTGCGTTAATATTTTGTGGCGCTATTGGTTTTATCCCTGCAGATAGTCCCTATTTATACACATCATCTGGTTGACAACTCGGTCTCAGTATCACGTTCTGTGACCATAGGGAGCGCTGAGTTGTGATATTCCTGTATCCCTTATATGTTACTGACAATCGCATGCTCCATTTTGTCTAAGATTGTCTTTTCAGGCGATCTACCTCTTGTTTGGGTTTCCATCAGTCATATTCCTGAGCGATATTATGTCCTGGCGCAAGGATAATCGCTTCTATTCACTCCATACACTATACTTACCTCCTGCGCTCCTTCCAGCGTTATGAGGCGGGGCAGGGGCGCGCCGGTTCGCGGAAGTGTCCCTGACTACTTGGCTCCCGCGTTGCTCTGTTCGGCCCAGGGGGTGTGGCTTTCTCTTCTTTAGGAGCTGCACTGAGTGGCCGTGCTACGGCCCTCCCAGTGCTGCAGGCTACAAGGCTGCACACTATGTACTGTATGAGAGCGTGCAGCGCTATATGTTTGTCTGTTTTGTTTCTAAATACCACTCTGCGCTCCTCATGAATAAGTTGCATAACACTGCAACTAAGAAACGCGTCGAGCAGAATAGGGTCAGATACCTCGAGTGATATAGAACCAATATCCTAATGATAGAAATCAAAAGTACATTGTAGCCAGCCTGTATGAGCAGGTGCACCTAGGGTAGCAGTTCAGGGCTCAGTGATAGTGTGTAGCCCTGCTAATTAGTAGTGTGCTGGGGCACCGTGTGTGGGGGTCTAAGTAAGCGTTTATCACTAGATATACACAACATGCCGCCCTGCTGACACACAATCTGCTCCCTGTGTGTGTACACAGTCCTAGTGTCTGGTCTGAGTACATGACACAATTCTCAGACCTAGTGCTGTTGTGATTTAGGACGGCTCATAGTTCTAACATTTATGTACGTTAGTTGAATTGCCCACATTTTAATGTCATAATAAAAGTTATATTTTAGCGACAGTCAAGTCAACTGTTAAAAGTCATTCTCCCATTGTCGCCCACTCAAGTTACAATTGATATAGTGAACTATTTATTACCACATAAAGTGACACGTCAGATTTGCTCAAAATCCCCCCCCCCCCCGCAATCTGCATAAAATATTCATCACCAAAGAGAAAGTAGTTGCATGTTAATACCATATGTAATAGAGATAATATGAAATCACAGCATTCATAGTTATAGTCAGATGTCTCTAATACATTTTTCAGTCCTATATCATGTTTAATAGATGTGTAGAGACTAACAATATCGAATGAGGCAAAAATAGACCTCTCTCGTATCTGTATGTACGTGAGCTTATTCAGAAAGTCTGTGGTGTCTTGTATGTAGGAGATAGCATTTACTGCGTACTGTAGTAGTATACAGTCCAAAAAAATCGATACATTACTCAAGATGGCACCCCTGCTAGACATAATCAGTGGTTTTGTGGATCTTAGGTAGTACATATAATATAGGCGTATTAGGATGTTGTATTAAAAAAAAAAATCATGGATTTTGTCATCTATCAATCCAGTAGCAAATTTGTCATTAAGACTCTTGATTCTACGGTCAATGTCAAACCTAGGATCACCAGGCAGTTTCATATATACTAAGGTATCAGACAATTGTTTATGTGCGTCTTCAAGATACATGGATGTATCCATGACCACTACCGTGCCACCTTGCGATCGGACGTGACTAGTCCCTAGAAATGTTTATTTGATTTAATGGTTTACTGCCGCTTCACTAATGTCTCAATTTGCTGTATGGAAAAGGCGAGTACCATCTGCGCCTGAGATTCTCCTAATTAAGGCTACTTTCACACTAGCGTTTCTATTTTCCAGTATTGAGATCAGTCATAGGGTCTCAATACCGGGAAAAAACGCTTCCGTTTTGTCCCCATTCATTGTCAAGAGGGAAAAAACGTAACTGAACAGAATGGAATGCTCCAAAAAGCATTCTGTTCCGTCTGGTTGCGTTCCCATACCTGAGAGTAAACCGCAGCTTTCTTTCCGTCATATGATGCGGAGCAAAAGGTATCCGTCATGACCCAAAATGCAAGTCATTGGGGACGGATCCATTTAACTCTGACACTATCTGACACAATAGAAAACGGATCAGTCCACAATTGACTTGGCTATGTTAAAGATAATACAACCAGATCCGTTCGTAACGGATACAGACGGTTGTATTATCAGTAACGGAAGCGTTTTTTGCTGAGCCCTGCCGGATCCAGCAAAAAAGCTAGTGTGAAAGTAGCTTTAAGCGTATTTCAGAATAGTAAATGACCCCCTATAGCTTTTTGCCTGTTTGCAGGTAAGCTACCCTATGTTGCTATGGGCAATCACAATTCCTCAGATGATCATGAACACATGTATAATTGACTCTGTTTAAAATGTGTAATTGATATTATGTATTACTATCACAAGTATATGCATGCTTGCACTGTAACTTGGAAAACACAATTATATCCTTGATATAATGTATGTTTATTCACTATTTGCACAAACTATGTATCTTACTATACTATACTATATTTGACATTTGTATGTATTCACTTGCTTGATAATAGTCCCAGTAAGAAGACTGAAACGTCACTACTCGGGTGAATAAAGCACACTACACATATACATATTTATATACACTGCTCAAAAAAATAAGAGGAACACAAAAATAACACATACTAGATCTGAGTTAATTAAATATTCTTCTGAAATACTTTGTTCTTTACATAGTTGAATGTGCTGACAACAAAATCACACAAAAATAAAAATCAAATTTTTCAACCCATGGAGGTCTGGATTTGGAGTCACACTCAAAATTAAAGTGGAAAAACACACTACAGGCTGAACCAACTTTGATGTAATGTCCTTAAAACAAGTCAAAATGAGGATCAGTAGTGTGTGTGGCCTCCACGTGCCTGTATGACCTCCCTACAACGCCTGTGCATGCTCCTGATGAGGTGGCAGACGGTCTCCTGAGGGATCTCCTCCCAGACCTGGACTAAAGCATCTGCCAACTCCTGGACAGTCTGTGGTGCAACGTGACGTTGGTGGATAGAGCAAGACATGATGTCCCAGATGTGCTCAATTGGATTCAGGTCTGGGGAACGGGCGGGCCAGTCCATAGCATCAATGCCTTCATCTTGCAGGAACTGCTGACACACTTCAGCCACTTGAGGTCTAGCATTGTCTTGCATTAGGAGGAACCCAGGGCCAACCGCACCAGCATATGGTCTCACAAGGGGTCTGAGGATCTCATCTCGGTACCTAATGGCAGTCAGGCTACCTCTGGCGAGCACATGGAGGGCTGTGCGGCCCTCCAAAGAAATGCCACCCCACACCATTATTGACCCAATGCTAAACCGGTCATGCTGGAGGATGTTGCAGGCAGCAGAACGTTCTCCACGGCGTCTCCAGACTCTGTCACGTCTGTCACATGTGCTCAGTGTGAACCTGCTTTCATCTGTGAAGAGCACAGGGCGCCAGTGGCGAATTTGCCAATCTTGGTGTTCTCTGGCAAATGCCAAACATCCTGCACGGTGTTGGGCTGTAAGCACAACCCCCCATCTGTGGACGTCGGGCCCTCATATCACCCTCATGGAGTCTGTTTCTGACCGTTTGAGCAGACACATGCACATTTGTGGCCTGCTGGAGGTCATTTTGCAGGGCTCTGGCAGTGCTCCTCCTGTTCCTCCTTGCACAAAGGCGGAGGTAGCGGTCCTGCTGCTGGGTTGTTGCCCTCCTACGGCCTCCTCCACGTCTTCTGATGTACTGGCCTGTCTCCTGGTAGCACCTCCATGCTCTGGACACTATGCTGACAGACACAGCAAACCTTCTTGCCACAGCTCGCATTGATGTGCCATCCTGGATAAGCTGCACTACCTGAGCCACTTGTGTGGGTTGTAGACTCCGTCTCATGCTACCACTAGAGTGAAAGCACCGCCAGCATTCAAAAGTGACCAAAACATCAGCCAGGAAGCATAGGAACTGAGAACTGGTCTGTGGTCACCACCTGCAGAACCACTTCTTTTTTTGGGGGTGTCTTGCTAATTGCCTATAATTTCCACCTGTTATCTATCCCATTTGCACAACAGCATGTGAAATTGATTGTCACTCAGTGTTGCTTCCTAAGTGGACAGTTTGATTTCACAGAAGTGTGATTGACTTGGAGTTACATTGTGTTGTTTAAGTGTTCCCTTTATTTTTTTGAGCAGTGTACTAAAAAAGTAACCCGGTGCCGCCAGAATATGAAGTGTTGGTCTGTTTATGTATATATTTGATTTGGTCCAAGGGTACCCTAGAGGTCAATCCATGCCCTCATTTTTATGGTGAAATCGCTAATGGACTTATATAACCGGGCAGTTACATACTGTGTATTTTATTAACAGTCCCCCATAACAATGTGACCTCCTAAGCACCCCGCCCCTTTGTGACCTCAACATTGCCCTGCCCCCCTTAACAGGACCCTCCAGAGCAACTCACCCCCTTAACAGTGATCTCCACAACGCCTCCCCCCTTAACAGTGGCCTCCACTGCTCCCCACCCACTTAACTGTGACCTCCACAGCATCCCACCCCCTTAACAGTGACTTTCACAGCACCCTGTCCCCTTAACTGTGACCTCCACAGTGCCCTGTCCCCTTGCCAGTGACCTCCACAGTGCCCTGTCCCCTTGCCAGTGACCTCCAGAACTCACCCCCTTAAAAGTGACCTCCACAGCACCACGCCTTCTTAACAGTGGCCTTCACAACACCATCCCCCTGAACACAGCACCCTGCCCCCCTAACCATGACCTCCAGTTAACAGTGACCTCCACAGCGCCCTGTCCCCCTTAACAGTGACCTGTAACAGTAAAGAAAAATAGCTGAGTTGTTATGGCAACTGAGGACCTGCGAACTTTTATTGGCTAATACGGGTCATGTGTATGTCAGTTAGGATATAAGTGAAGGACCTGCAAGCTCTTATTGGCTAATACATTTTTTGGGAATCTCTCAACATCGGTACATCCTAGGGAACTGAGACCTTTACGAAAACATTCCTAGACACCCGATGTACCTATGTGCCAAATTTGGTGTCCAATGGTTCAGGTGTCTGGATGCCTATAGAGGACAGATGGACAGACAGACATTGATTTTTATAATATAGATATTTTTATTTCAGCAGCAGTTCTTCACTTACCTGGCACTGGTTGCACTTTCTCTTGTGCTATCCACAGAAAGTCTCCAATGTGTAGTTTGCGTACATCAAAATTGACTCCGTTTCTTTTAAGTTCTGAAACCAATTCCTGTTTTCTATGTGATGCACCCCTGAAAAAGTTGAGGGGAAACCCATTTTGCTGTAAACAATTACTACAAGTTGACAGATTCTCTTTAATGGGTTATCATGATTCTGGACTATTGTCTGCAGTAATGCACGAGTAGTACTGTACATAAGGAGTCCAAAAACTAATGTACTCCGTATGCATTCCGCTTCTGTATTTCCATTTTTCCGTTCCGTTGAAAGATATAACATGTCCTATTATTGCCCGCAAATCAGGTTCCGTGGCTCTATTAAAGTCAATGGGTCTGCAAAAAAAAACGGAACACATACGGAAATGCATCAGTATGTCTTCCATATCCGTTCCGTTTTTGCGGAACCTTCTATTAAAAATGTTATGCCCAGCCCAATTTTTTCTATGTGATTACTGTATACTGTATATGCCATACGGAAAAATGGAACAGAAAAATGGAACATAAATGGAAACACAACGGAAACAAAAAAAACTGAACAATGGATCCGTGAAAAATGGACCGCAAAACACTGAAAAAGCCATACGGTCGTGTGAAAGAGGCCTTATTTGTAATCCAATAAAATATCCGAGGAGATGGCCTCAACACATCTACCTGATCAGGCAGACAGTAAAGACAGTCTACAAAATGTTTATTGAGTGAAGCCCCCAGCAACACAGAAATGGTTTAAGGCTCCAATACACCCGATACATGCCTCTAATAGGGTCTGTAGGTCCATGGCTGATAAGAGGAGGATGGAGGTTATGCATTGTAACAAGCACATTAGGATGAGAAATAAGCCGGACATGAGTCACAACTGCCAGAGGAAATGGGGGGCAGAAGGTAGATAAAAAAATAATCTGGATTCCTTAACTCATTTATTATTGCAGATAATCGTGGTAATAGATTCCACTTGAGGACGCAGCCTATTTTGGAACATAAGGCTATCTGTTTTTTTTTTTAGCTTATTTCAAAAGTTATAACTTTTTTTGTCAACATAGCTGAATGAGGAGTTTTTGAATGTTTAATATTTATATATATATATTTTTATATTTTTTAAAACTTTATTGGACTGTGATTGTGGGGTGCCGTTCTGAGGACAAAGGCATTTCCCTTTCTTCTGACTCACTCAGATGCTGCGGTCGCTATTAAACTGCTGGAAAAGGAGTTATCGCTGATCACAGCAATTAGAGCCAGATGCCTGCTGTATAATACAGCCAGCACCTGAAAGCTACGGTCACGATGTACTAATACGGCATGGAACGGGGACAACCTGCTGCCATGATGCAATGGTACGTCTGAGAGTGGAAAGAGGTTAAAGAACAACTGTCACCAAATTCTGAATGATAGTCAAAGGGGTTTTCCAAAATTTTAATACTAATGTGTTGCCACTGTCCTACGAAAATCTGCTACAAGGCTGTGGCACTTCTGTGAGCGCCACTGCCTTCTCAAATAGCTGTTCTGTGATATTTCCCCTATCCGTGAAATTTCCCTACCCTTGTCACTTCCTGTTGTGACGCGGCCGCACCGGACATGACGTTCCCAGCTTTGGAAGGTGTGCCGCGCCGCGCAGGAGCACGACTGGGTAGGGAAATTTCATACCAGAGTTGGGGAGAAGGGGCCACCTAATGCGCTTGCGCCTCAGCTGGACACCGGCCGACACTGCGCATGCTTCGGGAGCCTCACCAGCGGTTAGAGGGTAGGGAAAAATTACGGGCCAGTGCGCAAGCATGGCTAACTACTCTCGTTGGGATACACCGCGCGTGCGCACCAGCGGACAGGAAGATCTCTTATACCTCATCCATCTGATCACCGCGCCTGCGCAGTGTGGAGGTAGGGAGATCTGATGGGCAATCTCCCTACCACTCACTGCTCAAGCGCGGTGAACTCTGGTGTAAAATTTTCCTACCCCGTCGTTGTGCGCCTGCGCGGTGCGGCACACCTCCTTCCAAAGCTGGGAACGTCATGTCCGGTGCGGCTGCGTCACAACAGGAAGTTTCACGGGTAGGGAAATATCACAACACCGGCTCACAGTGGTGCCACAGCCTTCTAACAGCTTTTCGTAGGCCAGCACATTCATCGGTCACGTGGCCTAGGTGCTGCTCAGCACTACTGAAGTAAATAGGGCTAAGCGTGATACCAAGCACAGCCGCTATACAACGTACAGCGCTGTGCTTTCAGAGCAGAAAGAAGACTGCAGTGCTCACAGGAGTGCCGGTGCCTTCCAAACAGCTGAATACAACTTTAAAAGGGTTTTCGGAGATCAGTGGACCCCCACCGATCTCAGAAAACCCTTTAAAGGTGTATTCTAAAATACTGTATATAAAAATTCCATTTAGGCAAATTAATAGAGGCACTGGAGCACTGTTTCACACCAAGTAGAGGCCTCAGGGGGTGGTATATCACACAGAGATTGTAAGAGAGCCCAAAGAAATCCCATGCACTGCCCCAAACAAGGCATGAAACATTGCATCAGTTTTACCAAGAGTGCACATTTAAAGTGGTATTCCCATATGAGATATTTATGGAATATCTGAAAAATATGCCGTAAATGTCTGATATTTGATGGTTTGACCTCTGGAAGAAAATAATTAGGAGTTTGGGGGTCCTCTGACCCTCTGTTCCGCACCCCAGCATGTGTGTGGTTCTCTCCATTGAAGTTTCTGTAACTCCCATACACAACAATGGAGCTAGCCATGTGCCTGCACAGCCATCTAAACGTACTGTTCTCCTGAGTGCTAAACAACAGAGCAGAGGACCCAGATTCTACTGATCAACACTTTTGATAAATCTTCCCCATAGTGCTAAACCTGCTATCCAATTTTCCAGAAGTACAGTACACTTGCCTGTATTCATACACTTCTGCTGCATTTTTTACTTCAGTAGACATTTCCCTGTCATTAAGCAAAAATATACATCCAGTCTCAGTCTTTAAATAGTTATTAAGGGGCACATTTATTAAGACCAGCGTTTTAGACGGCGGTCTTAATAAAGACCTGCACTAGCGGTGGATCTCTACATAACTTCGGCGGATCCACCACCGCTTCTAAATGTAAGACAGCTTCCTATCTGACTTACATTGAGACCATTTTCTAGGGTTACATTTAGACAATTTTCTACGCCTTTTATTTTTAGACCTGGCGTGAGCAGCTTTGTGCCATCATCTGTGCCAGAAATACGACTAATTTAGTTGTAGTTCTGTTTAATAAATCACACCCTTGGTGCAGGACTCTTTCAACTCAAAAACTATAAAATAAGATACTATTTCCAGTTAGATACCAACAAGAAAAGCAGAGTTAAAGGGGTTGTCCATTTGATAATTATTTGGACACGGCTCAGAATGATGTTAAAAAGAACCGAACTGTCGCTGCTGCTGATCATGATAGCACATAGTTAACAAATGTATACCACACAAAAGTTTTACAAGCCTTACCCTGTGGTTTCAATGAAGTCAACACAAAGTATAACATTAAACTGGCCAGGCCGCAGAGTGAAATCTGGTATATGGTTATATGAGCTGGGTGCAGGATCTTCTCTCGATTGTCTATGGTTGACCGAGGAGAATGGCAGGCTAACAGTTTTGTGAGAGATAGCTCTGAAAACATAAAAGAGGCACTTAGTAGTCTTGGTAAATTGAATAGATTAAAACACTTGGCAATGGTTTACAGGTAACACAGGTAACAGTCACAGCTCTTCTGCCACATAAGCAGACACCAGTATTATAAATTGCACATGGTAGCTGAAGGTTCTGCTACAGAATTTTTTATGGGTCCAGGAGGTTAAAGTTAGTAGTAAGGTCGTAAAATTAGTAGAACATGTTTAGCAGTTTTCAGGACAATAAAAGGTTATTACATTTATAGCTAGCTGTCAGATTCTGTGCAGGGATGTGCTGCTAATGTTGCCACGCTGACCATTCAAGCCCCGACAGGTAGACCTATTAGTGAGTAGGGAAGCTGAGCTAATCAGGTTCCTGCTCAGCATCCAACCCCAGAGCTGGGCGGGATACGTCATGAGTCATGTACCTGTCAAACTGGCTGACCTGTTGCATGTGCGCTTGGCAGCTGAAAACATCTGTGTTGGTCCCATGTTCATATGTGCCTGTATTACTGAAAAAAAATATGTTTTAATATATGCAAATGAGCCTCTAGAAGCAGCGGGGATGTTACCATTACACCTAGAGGCTCTGCTCTCTCTACAGCTGCTGTACCCTCTCCACTTTGACTGACAGGACAAGCAGTGTAAATGTCATCACTGTCTGGCCCTGTCAATCAAAGTGCAGAGGGAACAGCAGTTACAGAGAGAGCAGAGCCTTTAGGTGTAATGGTAATGCCCCTGTTGCTTCTAGATGCTCATTTGCATATATTAAAACATCATTGTTCTCAGTAAGGTGGGCACCCTGCTCTGATGAGGTTTTGTGCACATTCCTGGGGAGCAGATCTGTGTCTGTGCACAAGACCTCACTTTGCTGGCCACGCCCCCCTGCACTGCCATCTGCTGTTGTCTGCCCTGTGTCTCCCTCCCACTGGATTCTTCAGGAAACTTTAACCCCTTCTACCATCAGCAGCATATACTCAGGGCTGAAGGCTTTTCTGAGCAGCTGCAGGCAGTGAAGAGACAAATGCAGGATCTTCCTTCCTCATCCTGCAGACACAGAGCTGACAGATTGGAGGAGTTCTGCAGAGTATTGCACAAGAACAAATAGGGGGAATATCCTGTGTGTATCAACAGTATCATTGTACAGCTGGGACTTGTAGTCCTACACATACAACATGTTGCTGACTATCCCAGCAGTTAGACATGTCACTCAGGGCAGCGCTTTTATTCACTCCCTTTGCAGAGCAGGAGGAGGGGCAGTCTTTTTTGATGCCCACAAATATTCATGAGGAAAACCTGTTATTGCAGGTAAACAAAGGGCCAGAAAAGAACTAGGGAAAAGAGGAAATGTATTTTTTTTGGCCTAAAACTTGCTTACGGTAGATTGTGTATATTGCTGACCATCAGATTTACAGTGCTATATTTTTTTTCATAACTCGGAAAACCCCTTTAACTGTTAACTGCTTAGAAGCCGTAGTTGCTACCATGGCATACATGGAGTTAAGCAGCTGGCATTGGAGTTTTCTACAGTCGGTGCCGGGCTCCAGCGGTGATCTGGAGCGTTGTATTAGCACAGCCTGTGCCAGGATTAATGGCAGCCCATGCTAGAATTAATTGCGTGAGCAACAGGGACTGAAGACAGTATACAGGCAGCGCTGATATAGCGCCCCAGAAGAAAATAATGTGATTATTCTATAATAGATATATATATATACACTCACCTAAAGAATTATTAGGAACACCATACTAATACGGTGTTGGACCCCCTTTTGCCTTCAGAACTGCCTTAATTCTACGTGGCATTGATTCAACAAGGTGCTGATAGCATTCTTTAGAAATGTTGGCCCATATTGATAGGATAACATCTTGCAGTTGATGGAGATTTGAGGGATGCACATCAAGGGCACGAAGCTCCTGTTCCACCACATCCCAAAGATGCTCTATTGGGTTGAGATCTGGTGACTGTGGGGGCCATTTGAGTACAGTGAACTCATTGTCATGTTCAAGAAACCAATTTGAAATGATTCGAGCTTTGTGACATGGTGCATTATCCTGCTGGAAGTAGCCATCAGAGGATGGATACATGTTCTCATTCTGTTTACGCCAAATTCGGACTCTACCATTTGAATATCTCAACAGAAATCGAGACTCATCAGACCAGGCAACATTTTTCCAGTCTTCAACAGTCCAATTTTGGTGAGCTCGTGCAAATTGTAGCCTCTTTTTCCTATTTGTAGTGGAGATGAGTGGTACCCGGTGGGGTCTTCTGCTGTTGTAGCCCATCCGCCTCAAGGTTGTGCGTGTTGTGGCTTCACAAATGCTTTGCTGCATACCTCGGTTGTAACGAGAGGTTATTTCAGTCAACGTTGCTCTTCTATCAGCTTGAATCAGTCGGCCCATTCTCCTCTGACCTCTAGCATCCACAAGGCATTTTTGCCCACAGGACTGCCGCATACTGGATGTTTTTCCCTTTTCACACCATTCTTTGTAAACCCTAGAAATGGTTGTGCGTGAAAATCCCAGTAACTGAGCAGATTGTGCCACACTCAAAATTGCTTAAATCACCTTTCTTTCCCATTCTGACATTCAGTTTGTAGTTCAGGAGATTGTCTTGACCAGGACCACCCCCCTAAATGCATTGAAGCAACTGCCATGTGATTGGTTGACTAGATTATTGCATTCATGAGAAATAGAACAGGTGTTCCTAATAATAATTTAGGTGAGTGTGTATATATATATATATATATATATCTCTATCGCTGGAAACTAAAAGGGTGAATTAATTTGATTAATCGCCCAGCCCTAATTTGAAATCAATTATGTTTGAGTCTGTGTTGGGGTATTTAGTGTCAGGTTTATCAAACATGCGACATCTGATAAATTAAACACTTTTGTCTATAAATATTACTCCTCCAATTTTTTGCCCCCCCAGTTGTTGACTTGTTTGTTGCTAGGTAGTGTACGATTTGTTCATGAACCCTCTCAATGTAAAGCATGGTGGAATATCATGGTGCTATATAAAAAAGATCAGCATTATTATTATTATTGAATGCCAGCTGGGATTTCTAAGCAGCCACCAAAGCTACTAGTATTGTATTCCATGTGTTTTATCCTGTGCCACTCCACTCTCTTGCCACTCTATGTATTCAATCGTTGATTCCATGACTGGCTTTATTTTCTACCATTGATCTGCTACCACCGAGGCCTGTGCCAGCCTACTCCTTTGATTAATATGGGGGAAATCCACAAAGGAAATGCCTCCAATGGATAGTGCATAAAAGGGGAAAACTAGGGAGTTTTGAAAATCGCACAGAAGTTGTTTAGTGCCAATTGTTTTAAGTTGTTGTAATCAAGTGATTATTGTGCTTTTTATGGAATATTTTTTAACTCATTCTGTAAAAAAAAGGTTATGTTTTAATTCACTGCATTGATCCATTGATTATTGTGCATATATCATAGCATATTGTGCTGCATACTATAGCAGCGAATTCTGATTATTGACTATTAGTTCTAAATGTAACATTTATCTACAGAAGAAGTGGTCTACCACTATAAAAGACATTGCATTACTTGCTTACACTATAGTCCAGAATTCCATACACAATCATGGTGGCTGCAAAACCGAAAATCTCCCAGCATTCCTTTCTAGTACAAAAGTGGGCTAGTACAAAATAAGTACCGTAAATCAACATATTTACAAACTCACTGTACTGTGCACATAGAATATATTAGAAAAGCTTAAAGGGTGCAATGTATAGTTTCACTTACAATACATTTTGGGTATTTTCTGTATAATTCAGGTTATCCCGATCCCCTGGATCTTCCTCAGAAGTCATGCTACATGCTTCACTGACACCATCATTCCCGTCTTCGAGCAGTTCTTCAGCAGCTTCCAATCTCTGTGCTAGCTCAAGTCCTTGGTCAGTAAGAGAATATCTGCACAGAAGACATTCAGGATCTTAGAAGAGAGGACTATGCAGTCCATCAGCAAACAGTACTTCCATAATGCTCACAAAATGTGCTTTACTTTATCGTGTATATTTGTTTTACTCACTTTATATATAATGATTGTCTAGCCCTGTTCTTGCAGAAGGCTAAATTCTGAATTTTGCTTGACTTTGGTTAGCAAAAAGCAGTGCATTGTGGAAGCCCAGAACATCTTCTGCACAGAGCCCAACTATTGCAATAATAGTTGTGCCTTAACCCCTTCTACCCCCGGCCAGTTTTCACCTTAAGGGCAGAGGGCCTGCTGCCGCATTGGTGACTCTAGATAACCTGTGGGCGATTGCACGTCCCCCTGACGGCAACGATCCATTCGGATGTCTGCCCTACCAACTTTCGATGTTCTTTTCTGCGCCTACCATGGTGATCACGGGTAACAGGGAATCAAGGTTCGATGCCGGAGAGGGAGCTTGAGAAAGGGATACCACATCCAAGGGAGGTCAATGGCTGAAATCTGATTGGGTAGAGAGGGTGGGTCAAGTTATTAAAGCAGAAAAATCGAAGGAAGGCAATTATCCACTCCCGACTCAGGGAGGTAGTGACGATAAATAACAATACAGGACTCTTAAGATGCCCTATTACTGGAATGAATAATAAAAAATTACAGGGAATGTCACTGCAGTATTTTGGATGAGGAAACGTTATACAGGAGAGGCCCTGCTGCCGCTTTGTTGACTTTAGATAAGTTCTGCCTGATCGCACGTTCCCCGTGACGTCCACAATCTATTTGGATATCTTCCCTATCAACTTTCGATGTTCTTTTATGCACCTAACATAGTGACCACCGGTAACAGGGAATCCTCGTTCGATTTCGGAGAGGGAGCCTGATAAACTGCTACTACTTCAAAGCAAGGCAGCATGAGTTGCGGGCCTGCAGGTGAGCTGACCCTGTAAAAGATTTTAGGTTCGGGCCTGCTGGTGAGCTGACCCTGTTAAACATTATATGCGATGGCCTGCAGCTGAGCTGACCCACTAAAAAGTTCTATGTGAGGGCCTGCATGTGAGCGGACCCTGTAAAAGATTTAAGTCGCGGGCCTGCATGTGTCACGGGAAGTACGGGGAAAGAAAGACAACCAAAGGGAACCACAGCTAAACAACAACAGACTAGGCCCCAAATCTAGGGAACGAAGAGGTCACCTCCTAGCAATCCCTGATAATCTCCCTAAGCTGCTAACAACATGTGCAAATCTCAAAAGATAGAAATGCACATGCACAGGAACCTAACTTCCAAACTGAAGGAGCTAGTGTCTCCCTGAGGCCTAGTCATAACAGACACGCCAAGAAAAGGGATAAGGACTTAGCTTGAGACGTAACTGGAACAGGAGAACCACCACACAAGCAGAGCACTCCACAGAAGAACTCAGCCGCAGGGAAACAAGTGAGAGGCGGAACATATAAAGAGCAACCTGACTGATAATGAGCAGCATCTGCGAAGTGGTGGAAACCTGTCAGCAACAATGAAAACAAGAGAGATCTGTCATATAGACTCCTGATTCTTCCGTCTATCTGAACTTCTAAGATCTCTCCCAGGGCCGGCGGTGACAACATGTGAGCTGACCCAGTAAAAGATTCAAGTTGCGGGCCTGCAGGTCAGCTGAACCAGTAAAAGATTTTAGGTGCGGGCCTGCTGGTGAGCTGAGGTGGAACCTACAAACCCAACTTGAATTTGATGGCTGCATTAATCTGCAGGTGACCGTGATACAGCTCCACAGATTGTTTCCATCTGCATCTTTCTAAGCAATCTGTGGCCTTAGTCTTTTATCCAGACTCAGTCATTGTGCCACTATGTGGCCTCCTCATGCTGCCATCTCCACACCATGTCAGCTTGCCACTCATTTTTATCACCATGCTGTTGCTGATGCTGCTTAAAAGGCCTTAAACTGATCACCAGGCCCACAATTTAATTAAGGTTTTGTAATCGATAAACCCAACTTGCTTTTGTGGGCTGCATCAGTGGCATAGCTAGAATTGACTGGCCCCCACAGCAAATTTTTGAATGGGGGCTCCATCCTACAGTAATTTTTTAGCGACTCCTTCCTTTCATGCCGCCCCCATTCTTGTGGCTAGTAAAGATCGCTCTCTCTCAGACCAGGGCCGGCAGCTGTTGCATCAGTTTTATACACTGTCAATGCATATAATTTCATTGTGTAACACTGTTGAGAGGTCCCTGACCAAATCCCTTAGTCCTCCTCCTCCTGGATAGGCCCCTTCTGGGTCAGGGCCCCAAAGCTGCAGCTTCCCCTATAGCTACGGCCCTGGTCTGCATTAATCTGCAGGTGACCATGATATAGCTCCACAGATCGTTTCCATCTGCTTCTTTCTAAACCAGGCATGCTCAACCTGCGGCCCTCCAGCTGTTGTAAAACTACAACTCCCACAATGCCCTGCTTTAGGCTGATAGCTGTAGTCTGTTCAGGCATGCTGGGAGTTGTAATTTTGCAACAGCTGGAGGGCCGCAGGTTGAGCATGCCTGTTCCAAACAATCTGTGGCCTTAGTCTTTTATCCAGACTCAGTCATTGTGCCACTATGTGGCCTCCTCATGCTGCCATCTCCACGCCATGTCACCTTGCCACTCATTTTTATCACCATGCTGCTGCTGATGCAGCTTAAAAGGGCTTAAAGTGATCACCAGGCCCACAATCTAAGGTTTTACGCACAAAACCAAAGTTAAAAGAAATAAAAAAAATAATCTATTTTATAGGAAAAATAGATTGAAAACATTCTTTCCTGTATATTTACTTTTATATAAAGTGCAAGTGCTGCCAAAAGTTACAAGGGAGAGGCACTCCGATACAACCTGTATATCACATAAAGGAGGGCCTCATTCACATTGAGTTGTGGGCCTGCAGGGGAGCTGACCCTGTAAGAGATTTTAGGTTTGGGCCTGCAGGTGAGCTTACCCTGTAAAACATTATATGCGAGTGCCTGCTGCTGAACTGACGCTCTAAAACATTATATGCGAGTGCCTGATGGTGAGTTGTCGCTTTAAAACATTATATGCAAGGGACTGCTGCTGAGCTGACCCTCTAAAACATTAGGGGCGAGGGCCTGCTGGTGAAATGACCCTATAAAACATTAGGGGCGAGGGCCTGCTGGTGAGATGACCCTATTAAAAAAATTAGAGTGGAGGGAATATATACAATCTGGATGAGGAGGAGGAGGAGGAGAAAACAAGATTCAACCATATACTCTTTTTTGTGGTGGAAAAGGTGCATGGGAATACACTACAGTAAATTGAGTACATTATAAATTATAGATTGAAATTGCCTTTATGTTCATCATCAGCTCAGCTGTTCTCTGGTGGAGTTGAGAAGTCAGGGGCAATCCAGGCTTTGTTCATTTTTATCTGAGTCAACCTGTCAGCATTGCTAGTGGACAAGCGGATACGCTTATCTGTTATAATGCCACCAGCAGAACTAAATACACGCTCAGACAAAACGCTGGCGGCAGGGCAGGCCAGCACATCCAAGGCGTAGAGCGCAAGTTCGTGCCATGTGTCCAGCTTGGACACCCAGTAGTTGTAAGGCACTGAGGGATAATTTAGGACGCTGACACAGTCTGCTATGTATTCCTTCACCATCTTCAAAAACGTTTCCCTCCTTGGCCGCGCTTCAGGGTGAGGTTGCTGGTGGGGTGTCCCATGCCTTGGAGAGTTCGGCCCTTCATTTGTTGGAACTGCTGTGTGTTCCCCTTGTCTCCCTTCCTCGGTTGCCTAAGGAAGTAAGGACTCTGCCGCCAGCGTTGTCAGATGGAAAATTTTTGGAGCAATCTCTCAACAAAGTACCTTCTGGTATTGCACAGTTTTACTCGTCCTCTCCACCACAGGAATGAGAGATGAGAAGTTCTCTTTGTAGCGGGGGTTGAGAAGGGTGAACACCAAGTAATCCGTGTTATCTAAAATGCATATAAAGCGAGGGTCGCTGGAAAGGCAGCTTAACATGAAGTCAGCCATGTGTGCCAGAGTACCAACAGGCAAGATGTCGATGTCGACATCAGAATGACTATCCATCTTCTCATCCTCCTCTTCTGCCCATCCACGCTGAACAGATGGAATTAAAGTTCCATGGTTACTACCCTCTGTAGCAGAGGCAACTGTCTTCAGCTCCTCCTCCTCTTCATGGTCCAATTTGCGCTGAGAAGACGAACTGAGGGTGGGCTGGCTATCACCCTCTGTAATGTCCTCCCCCATTTCCTCATCTGCCACATTCAGAGCGTCGTCCTTAATTGTGAGCAGCGATCATTTGAGTAGACACAGAAGTGGGATGGTTACGCTGATAATAGCGTTATCGCCACTAACCATCTGTGAAGATTCAAAGTTTTTTAAAACCTCAGAGGTCTGACATCAATGCCCACTCTTCGCTTGTGAATAGTGGCAGTTGACTCTAAAGGCGACGACCATGTTGCAGCTGGTATTCCATAACTGCCCTCTGCTGCTCACAAAGCCTGGCCAATATGTGGAACGTAGAGTTCCAGCGCGAGCTCACATCGCACAACAGTCGTGAGCTCGAAGCCACAAGCGCTGCTCCAGCATTGACAGACCGGCTGAAGCTGTGGACGACTTGGGCACACACGTGGCGCTCCTTCACTAGTAGCTCTGGCAAATTGGGGTAGGTTTTGATAAACCGCTGAATCACTAAGTTTAAGACGTGGGCTAGGCATGGGATGTGTGTCAGGTTGCCGAGCTCCAAAGCCGCCACCAAGTTACGGCCCTTGTCAGACACAACCATGCCTGGTTGTAGGTTGAGTTGCGAGAGCCACAGCTTGGTTTGGTCCCTTATACCCTGCCACAGCTCTGCAGTGGTGTGCTATTTGTCCCCTAAACAGATCAACTTCAGCACGGCCTGTTGACGCTTACCCACAGCAGTGCTACACTGCTTCTAGCTAGCAACTGATGGCTGACTGCTGCTGGAAGTGAAGGAGGAGGCGGCGGAGGATGAGAAGTGGGGGTTGGAGCCAGTAATATAGCTACTGGAGGAGACCCTGATGGACATAGGGCCCGCAATCCTGGGCGTGGGTAGCACCTGTGCCATAACAGCGAACGAGTCATTCCCGGCCTCCACAACATTCACCAAGTGAGCGGTCAGGGAAATGCAGCGTCCCTGGCCACCAGCACTTGTCCATGTGTCCGTGGTTAAGTGGACCTTCCCAGTAACCGCGTTGGTCAGGGTGATGTTCTGGGACACATGCTGGTGTAAGGTGGGCACGGCACAACGTGAAAAATAGTGGCGGCTGGGGACTGCGTACCGAGGGACAGCCGCTGACATCAGTCTGCGGAAGGCCTCAGTGTCCACAAGCCTAAATGGCAACATTTCAAGGGCCAGTGATTTCGAAAATTGTGCATTTTGTGCTATGGCCTTTGGGTGGGTGGGTATTTGCGCTTGCGTTCAAATGACTGTTATGGACATTTGGACGCTGCGCTAGGACAGGGAAGTGGATGTTGTTGCTGATGGTTCATGCGAAGGTCCAGGTGAAGGGCAAGGGGCATCCGGACCTGCGCCTTCGACAGGTGATTGGCCAGCAGTGCGTAACACAGGGGAAGGGGAGGCAGTGGTGTGAAACGCAGACCCAGATTGTGGACCCAGGCTTTCGGCCCACTTGTTAGGGTGCTTGGATGCCATGTGGCGGATCATGCTAGTGGTGATGAGGTTGCTAGTGTTCACGCCCCGGCTCATTTTGGTACAGCTTAGGTTGCAACCTACCACTCTTTTGTCGTCTGCACTTTCCTCCAAAAAGCGCCATACTGCAAACGCCTACCCCTTGGCAAGGTAGATTTACGCATGGGAGTGCTCGGTGTAACGGTTGAGGGCCTGTTTGGTGTGGGCCGACTTCTCCCTTTTGCAACCCCACTGCCTCTTCCAGCCTGTTGCGGTGCTGCAGATCACTCCCCCTCTGAACTGCTGTCCTCGCTCGGCTTTTCACCTTCCCATGTTGGATCAGTGACCTCATCGTCAACCACCTCCTCTTCCACTTCCTCACTCTGCTCATCCTCCTGACTTGACCTAACCACAACCTCAGTGATTGGTAAATGTGTCTCATCATCATCCACCTCGTGAACGAATGATTGCCGTTCACCACCATCATCTTCTTGAGACTGTGAAGGCTCAAGAGGTTGGGAATCAGGGCACAATATCTCAGGTCCCTCTTCAAGCATGCTGGGCAAGAGGGCCAAATGTAATAGTGGCACTGGAAAGAGCTCCTCTGAATATCCGAGTGTGGGATCACTCGTTTGGCAAGCCTCTCCATGGTGGGAGGAAGGATGATCAGAGAGAGGAGACTCTTGGCTACAGAGACTGGACTTGGTGGAAGAGAGGGTGGTGCTTAACCGACTGGAAGCATTATCTTCAGCAATCCAACCGACCAACTGTTCGCACTGGTCTGACTTGGACAGTGTTGTCATGCACCGCCCAGCTAAGTTGGACATGAAGCTGGGTACGGTGGATTTTTTTTTTTCTGGTGCACTGGCAGCAGGCACAGTTTCATTGCGCTTAGGGCCACGGCCTCTGCGTGCACCATCAGCATCACGCCCACCTCCCCGTTCCTTAGTGCTCGCCTTCTTCATATTAATGGTTTTGTCACTAGATGTGGCGCAAATTTTTTTACAGTCCGCTAAAGACACAGTTTTCTGATGCAGGACTGTATATGTCACAGAAACACACAGAATATGGACACTATATTAGGCCAAGATTTTTGGAATTTGCCCTAAATAAACAGTTTTTGGATGGCGTACTGTATATGTCACAGAACACCACAGAATATGGACACTATTTTAGGCCCAGATTATTGGAATCTGCAGTACAGACACTGTTTTCTGATATAGTTTATATTTATATTTTTCCTTATATCTAGGCCTGACAACCACACAAGGTATTGAAGTGCAGATCACACAATTCACAAACTACACCATTGACAGCAAAAATGTGGATTATGGGAAAAAAAATATAATTTTCACTATTATTCTTCCTATCTCTGCCCCTGACACACAGAAGGTATTGCTGCACAGCTGTCACAAGTCACTACAGACACCTTCTATCGTATATAGCAAAATAATCGCTATTTCGAGAAGTATAAAAAAAAAAAAAAAAAAGCAAGTACAACATTGCACAACTAAATTGCTTGGAAATAAAGTGGTAGGAGGCCCTCAACTAGCTGGTGCCAGACGGACACAAATTGGATAAAGAAAGTAGAATTTATTTACTAAATAAGTAAAACACTAGGAGAGTGTTGCCAATTCTATAGCAATAAAAATGGTTGGTCCACCTTAAAAAACAGAAAATAAAACATCAGATAAAATACACATAAAAGTACACATAAAAATGTTGCCAGTGAGATCAGCCGCAAATGTTCGCTATATAACCCTGTATTATATTGAACAGAGGGTACCGGCAGTGAGATGTCCAAATTATAGGTACCTGGGGGTCCTGTTTTAATAGTAGATGAGAGTCAGTGATCCCAGGTATAGGAGGCACAGATCATCCGCTGCAGATGGTAGTGATGTGAATTTTAGATGTAGAATAGGTGTATAATATGGGCTGCAGCTTATACCAACAGCGTTACAGAGTATTGTTTTAACAGCGGTATTTCATGGAATTATACATTAGATATCCAGCTAGGGTAGAGAAATGATTCATTGATAACGCCGTTCATAAGTTACTTTACCCCTCCTGAAGACCCTCTGTGTCGGGTAGTGGTTCGCTGGAGGTTCTGCTCGGCGTGCGATGAACCATTCCATGTGATCGTACCAGATAATGTGATCGAAGTGAGTTCACGTAATCGATGAGGTACGTAAAGAGACTGGACTGCCTTGGATTGACATTACTGCAAAGGTGCACGCCTTTGTTAGCTTGCAAGCTCAAAAAATGAATGAAAAAACATTGCTTAAATCTAAAGGTTCAATTGGACCGGATCCATTAATTGTAGCGTTGTAATGGATGCTGATACCATAAGCGTTTCGGGGCCAAAACTTGCCCCTTCCTCAGTGGTCAGCAGCATAGTACCATCTGTGTCTTTTTATAGAGGACTTAATCTTGAAGGGAGGTGTCCATTTTGGGGGAAAGTGTCGGAAAACCTGGACTGGCTGATTTTCGGAACGGCATCCCAGAAAAATAGTAGTAGGGCTCAATCAGACCATCATTGATCAAATCTCACATATCAAAATGGATCAGAATAAAAACAAGATATAAAAGGGACTGTGTAATGTGCATCAGATACATGCAGAAAAGTATATATCACATAAATATACATAAAACAAAAGATCTGGATCGGCAGGTAAGATCACCAGACAACACTCTTACCTGCCTCTGCCACCACGACTGGAACCTGTGCCTCAGGCAGCACAGCATCTAGACCAGGGGTGGTCAACCCGCAGCTCGCGAGCCGCAGGCGGCTCCTCGGACCTTCACTTGCGGCTCTCAGAGGAGCGCGGTTTCCTCTACATATGCGGCTCGCAGGGGAGCGGGCCAGGGATGTCGCCGGTTTTCAAAATATTAGCAGCACAGGGGAGAAGGAAGAAGAAAGCAGTCCCCTCCTCCTCCCTGTGCTGTTGCCGCTGCCACCAATGAGAATGCAGAGGGGAAGAGGAGGGGAGGGGCTGTTTCCACTGCAACCAATGATGTTAACTCACTCATTTATTCAAATACAGGAGGCGGGTTCTGGCTGCAGAATCATATAGCCCGCACCTGAGAGGTTAAGTGCCGGGGAACGCAGCATAGAGGCCAGGTGTCGGCTATGTGATTCTGCCGGCACCCGCCCCCTGTATCTGTATCAAAGGTTGTCATTGGTGGCGCAGTGCACCCCCCCTCCCTTAATACATGAAGGCCCGCGTTCTGACCTGACGCTGTGCACGTCAGGTCACTATGGAGAGGTCGCCACAGTCTTCAGAGCAGCGGCAGCAGAGGTAGGATAAGCCTCCTACACAGTTTTATTTTATTAAAGTACTGATCTGGGGGTCTTATCTCACATGGGGGTAGTATGAGCTCAGATAAGACCCCCAAATCCTCATCAGACCCACAAAATAAGCCTCCCCAGTGCTCACATAAGACACTAAAAATCAGACACCCCATGCTCACATCTCCCCTATGTCAAATCACCCCTGAGGTGTAATCTGAGCATGGGGTGTCATCTGAGCATGGGGCATCATCTGATAATAAGGCGGTCATCTGAGCATGGGGTGTCATCTGAGCATGGGGCAGTCATCTGAGCATAAGGCGGTCATCTGAGCAT
Organism: Bufo bufo; assembly: GCF_905171765.1. Lineage (NCBI taxonomy): Eukaryota > Metazoa > Chordata > Amphibia > Anura > Bufonidae > Bufo > Bufo bufo. Next base: position 79,890,829 of record NC_053398.1, on the reverse strand, counting down.
AAGGCGGTCATCTGAGCATAAGGCGGTCATCTGAGCATGGGCGGTCATCTGTGCATAAGGGTGTCATCTGAGCATGGGGCGTCATCTGATAATAAGGCGGTCATCTGAGCATGGGGCGGTCATCTGATAATAAGGCGGTCATCTGAGCATAAGGCGGTCATCTGAGCATGGGCGGTCATCTGTGCATAAGGGTGTCATCTGAGGATGGGCGGTCATCTGAGCATGGGCGGTCATCTGTGCATAAGGATGTCATCTGTGCATAAGGGTGTCATCTGAGCATGGGCGGTCATCTGAGCATGGGCGGTCATCTGAGCATAAGGCGGTCATCTGAGCATAAGGCGGTCATCTGAGCATAAGGCGGTCATCTGAGCATGGGCGGTCATCTGTGCATAAGGGTGTCATCTGAGGATGGGGCGTCATCTGATAATAAGGCGGTCATCTGAGCATGGGGCGGTCATCTGATAATAAGGCGGTCATCTGAGCATAAGGCAGTCATCTGAGCATAAGGCAGTCATCTGAGCATAAGGCAGTCATCTGAGCATAAGGCAGTCATCTGAGCATAAGGCAGTCATCTGAGCATAAGGCAGTCATCTGAGCATAAGGCGGTCATCTGTGCATAAGGGTGTCATCTGAGGATGGGCGGTCATCTGAGCATGGGCGGTCATCTGTGCATAAGGATGTCATCTGTGCATAAGGGTGTCATCTGAGCATGGGCGGTCATCTGAGCATGGGCGGTCATCTGAGCATAAGGCGGTCATCTGAGCATGGGCGGTCATCTGAGCATGAGGGTGTCATCTGAGAAATCTTGAAACACATTGTGAAAAACAAAGATTGCCAGAATTCTCACTAAAGCTGTCTACACTACAGGTAGGAAAGGTGGTTTAAATGCATTTTTAAATGTTTGATAACTCAATTGCAGTAATACTGTCGTGTGCACGCATATTTGTGTAAACGGATAGCTTGTGGCTCCCGGCAGTCATAAGATTTTTTTTTCTGGCTCTTTGTGTCTGTAAGGTTGGCCACCCCTGATCTAGACATATGGTTAACCCTTCCGGGAAACCAGCCCCCTTTCGGTGGTATCAACATACAGGGTAACTTATAGCATACATGCAGGGACCAACACCAACAACAGCCCAGACATGTAACAACCAACAAAACGCTACACACACCCAGAACATAAACCCACACCAAACTTACAACAAGTGAGGGTAAAGGTACAAGGAGGGTACAAAAGGGAGGACAATTTATGTTCCATAAGGTGGCCCTCAAGGACTGGGCTGGAACACCCAGGCAAGGAGCAAAGCTCAAACACTTGGCAAGACTGTAGTACAACTGCACCCAGCCAGCAAGCCAAAGGTATATACAGTTGAAGAAAAAGTATGCGAACCCTTTGGAATTATATGGATTTCTGCACAAATTGGTCATAAAATGTGATCTGATCTTCATCTAAGTCACAACAATAGACAATCACAGTCTGCTTAAACTAATAACACACAAAGAATTAGATGTTAACATGTTTTTATTGAACACAACATGTAAACATTCACAGTGCAGGTGAAAAAAGTATGTGAACCCTTGGATTTAATAACTGGTTGAACCTCCTTTGGCAGCAATAACGTCAACCAAACGTTTCCTGTAGTTGCAGATCAGACGTGCACAACGGTCAGGAGTAATTCTTGACCATTCCTCTTTACAGAACTGTTTCAGTTCAGCAATATTCTTGGGATGTCTGGTGTGAATCGCTTTCTTGAGGTCATGCCACAGCATCTCAATCGGGTTGAGATCAGGACTCTGACTGGGCCACTCCAGAAGGCGCATTTTCTTCTGTTTAAGACATTCTGTTGTTGATTTACTTTACTTCGTTGTCCTGTTGCAACATCCATCTTCTGTTGAGCTTCAGCTGGTGGAAAGATGGCCTTAAAGGGATTCTGTCATCAGGTTTGGGGCTATAGAGATACGGACATGCACGGCTAGATCGCCGCTATCATGTCTGCAATATATGTGTCCTATAGGGCTGTGTGGTTTTAATTTCTTTAAAAAAGGATTTTATAGATATGCAAATGAGTGTTGAATGTGTCCAAGGGGCTGCACTAACCTTACTTGTGCCCAGCCGTGGCCAGCCATGCCCGCCTGTGAAGGAGCCCAGCACCGCCTATGTCTCCTCCTTTCATCAACGATAGATTGCCGCGAGTACGCGCATGCGCAGTGCCGGCATCAGCCTCAGGGAAAGAACTGCACATGCGCGAGCTCACGTATCGCGAGATTACGGCTATCTATCGTTGATGAAAGGAGGAGACATAGGCGGTGCTGGGCTCCTTCACAGGCGGGCGTGGCTGTGCACGGCTGGGCACAAGTAAGGTTAGTGCAGCCCCTTGGACACATTCAACACTCATTTGCATATCTATAAAATCCTTTTTTAAAGAAATTAAAACCACACAGCCCTATAGGACACATATATTGCGGACATGCTAGCGGCGATCTAGCCGTGCATGTCCGTATCTCTATAGCCCCAAACCTGATGACAGAATCCCTTTAAGCTCTCCTGCAAAATGTCTTGATAAACTTGGGAATTCATTTTTCCTTCGATGATAGCAATCCGTCCTGGCCCTGACGCAGCAATGCAGGCCCAAACCATGATGCCCCCACCACCATACTTCACAGTTGGGATGAGGTTTTGATGTTGGTGTGCTGTGCCTCTTTTTCTCCACAAATAGTGTTGTGTGTTTCTTCCAAACAACTCAACTTTGGTTTCATCTGTCCACAGAATATTTTGCCAGTACTGCTGTGGAACATCCAGGTGCTCTTGTGCAAACTGTAAACGTGCAGCAATGTTTTTTTGGACAGCAGTGGCTTCCTCTGTGGTATCCTCCCATGAAATCCATTCTTTTGTAGTGTTTTACATAGCGTAGATTCGCTAACAGGGATGTTAGCATATGCCAGAGACTTTTGTAAGTCTTTAGCTGACACTCTAGGATTCTTCTTCACCTCATTGAGCAGTGCTGAACTTTCTCCATTTATAGACAATTTGTCTTACCGTGAACTGATAAACATCAAGGCTTTTGGGGATACTTTTATAACCCTTTCCAGCTTTATGCAAGTTAATAATTCTTAATCGTAGGTCTTCTGAGAGCTCTTTTGTGCGAGGCATCATTCACATCAGGCAATGCTTCTTGTGAAAAGCAAACCTAGAACTGGTGTGTGTTTTTTATAGGACAGGGCAGCTGTAACCAACACCTCCAATCTCATCTCATTGATTGGACTCCAGTTGGCTGACACCTCAGTCCAATTAGCTCTTGGAGATGTCATTAGTCTAGGGCAGGGGTCAGCAACCTCCGGCACTCCAGGTGTTGTGAAACTACACATCCCATCATGCACACTTGCTTGGCTGTTCTCTGAACTCCCACAGAAGTGAAAGGAGCATGCTAGGAGTTGTAGTTTCACAACAGCTGGAGTGCCGGAGGTTGCTGATCCCTGGTCTAGGGGTTCACATACTTTTTCCACCTGCACTGTGAATGTTTACATGGTGTGTTCAATAAAAACATGGTAACATTTAATTCTTTGTGTGTTATTAGTTTAAGCAGACTGTGTGTTGAGATTCGAACCCGTGACCAGCCACATCCCAGGCGGTAGCCCTGCTTACTAGGCTACCATCCTCTCTGGACATTACTCCCTGAAACCTATTATGTAACCTCAGTCTTGCCAAGCCTTGCTCATCACCCTTGATTCCCCACACCTGGTACTTCCCTATATAAGTCCAGCCCCTTGCACTCTAGCTTGCTGATTATTGAGCTCCTGAGCCTTGATCAAGCTTCTCCTCATCTGCCGCTCCTGCTGCTACTGAAAGTCCACTGCTGACCAGGAATTGCCTACCGACTACTCTTCTGCTTGTCCCTACCTACTGAACTGCTACCACCGTTGCCATCCCGATTGTCAGACCACGCTTACTGCCGCCTGCTCTGACCCACCGCCTGCCTACCGACTACGCCTCTGCCAGACTTCCTGCACCTACTACCTGCCTGCGGTCCTTGCCACTGGGCTCCACTCCTACCTCCAGCCAGCGGTCCTCTGACTCAGGTGAGCCTGTAGGACTGTTACAGAATAATCAGCCCCACTATGGAGTCCGCAATGGCCACTCTGCGTAAGCAGGTCTCCGAACTTCAAGAATTTGGTACTACATATCAGGAGAAATTTGCCCAGCTCCAAGGCGTAGTCTAAAGCCAACAGAGGGAGATTATTGAACTACAGAGGCAACTCCTGGACGTCCGCAGCGCGCCCGCAGACACCCGCATGCCACTCCCATCAAGATTCAGCGGCGACAGACGCCAGTATCGGGGGTTTCTAAACCAATGCCGCATCTATTTTCAGATGTACCCGGCCCCCTTTACCACCGAGAAAAAGAAGGTGCTATTCGTGGTCAATCTCCTGACGGATGAAGCATTAGCATGGGCATCACCATACGTGGAGACTAACAGTCAGCTCCTGGATAACCTAAACAACTTCATCACTGCCATGAGCCAAGTCTTCGATGACCCCAACCGCTGTGCGACAGCCGAGGCGCGACTACATGGTCTGCGGCAAGGGAGACGCTCCGTCGCCGAATACACCGCCGAGTTTCGCCGTTGGGTCACGGACACCACCTGGAACCCAGCGGCACAGAGAAGCCAATTCCGGCGAGGCCTGTCAGAATTAATAAAGGACGAACTCGCCAGAGTTGAGGCCCCGGACGATCTGGATGACTTCATTCAGTTATGCATCCGGATAGATCAAAGACTCTCCGAGAGGAAGAAAGAAAGACTCTGGTCCTCAGACCACAGACCCACTTACTCCTTCTCTTCCACCGCCCAGCGCGACCCCCAGTCAGTAACTGAACCTATGCAGGTCGACGCTCTACGTAGGTCTCTATCTAAAGCTGAGAAGGAGAGAAGGCTGGCCGAAAACCTCTGCATCTACTGTGGGGAGCCGGGTCATTTTGCCATCAAATGTCCTCATAAGATCCGAAAGACTATTGCCGTCACGGAGCTAAAGGAGCAACCACAGACTCCAACCCCGCCAGCAGCCCCTGAAAATAACAACACGGCGGCTCATGGATCCCACTTCATCGTCCCCATACTCATCGACATTAAGGGGCGACAACTCCCCTGTTCAGCGATGTTAGACTCCGGGGCGGGAGGCAACTTCATGGACATAACCTTCGCCCGCGAAAAGAACATTCCATTGACAATCAAGGCAGCCCCCGTTGACCTGGAAACCGTCAACGGATCCCCACTCTCCTCGGGGCCGGCCACTCACGAGACCACCGAACTACAACTCCTCATAGAACCAGATCACCGTGAAAAGATCCACTTCTCTCTGATCGCCTCCCCGAAGTTCCCAGTGATCTTGGGCATCCCATGGTTGGCCACCCACAACCCCTCGGTGGACTGGGAAACCCGCTGCATACGATTCCCATCCGAGTTCTGCACGCTAAATTGCTCCCACAAACCCGTCCTTCCACCCGAAGACACCACCATCTCAAAACTATCCGTCAAGGATCTGCTACCCCCTCAATACCGCGAGTTCCAGGATGTCTGCGACAAGAAAAACGCAGACAAGCTGCCACCACACCGACCCTACGACTGCCCTATAGAACTGTTGCCCGGGGCCGAAATACCCTTTGGCAGTATCTACTCCCTCTCAGAGCCTGAACTCAAGGCTCTGAAAGAGTACCTGGACGAGGACCTGAGGAAGGGGTTCATCCGGCCCTCCACCTCCCCCGCGGGAGCCCCCTTTTTCTTCGTAGAGAAAAAAAACTCCTCCCTGCGTCCCTGCATAGACTACAGAAAGCTTAATGACATAACCGTAAAAAAACGGTACCCGCTACCACTGATTTCCGAACTCCTTGAGAGACTCCGGGAAGCGAAGATCTTCACCAAACTCGACCTTCGAGGGGCCTACAACCTCGTCCGAATCCGCCCTGGGGACAAATGGAAGACCGCCTTCCGGACACGTTATGGTCATTTCGAGTACCTGGTCATGCCTTTCGGACTCTGCAATGCTCCCGCCACCTTCCAGCACTTCATTAACGACGTCCTCAGGGACATGCTGGATCTGTTTGTAGTCGTTTACCTGGACGACATCTTGATCTTCTCTGAAGACCTCGAGCAGCACCGCGAACACGTCCGCAGGGTACTGCAGAGACTCAGACAGAACTCTCTCTATATCAAGCTAGAGAAATGCGAGTTTGAGCGAACCACCACTCAGTTCCTCGGATACATCATCTCCCCAGAGGGCCTAAGTATGGACCCGGGGAAGGTCCAAGCTGTGATGAACTGGCCCGTTCCGAAAAACGAGAAGGAGATACAAAGATTCATTGGCTTCGCCAACTTCTATCGGAAGTTTATCCGGAACTTCTCCAAGGTCATAGCACCAATCACCCAACTCACCAAGAAGGCAGTCCCCTTCTCCTGGACACCCGAGGCCCAGGAGGCCTTCACCAAGTTGAAACTCCTCTTCACTTCTGCCCCAATCCTAATCCACCCGAACCCCGAGCTCCCATTTACAGTCGAAGTGGATGCATCAGACTCTGCGGTGGGGGCAGTTTTGTCACAACGGACAGGGGAGAGGATGCTATTACACCCATGCGCATATTTCTCCCGCCAGATGTCCCCCTCCGAGAAGAACTATGACATCGGGAACAAAGAACTACTGGCGATCAAGGATGCCTTCTCTGAGTGGAGACACCTGCTGGAGGGAGCCACCAACCCCATAATCGTACTAACTGACCACAAGAACCTCGAGTTCATCCGCAGCGCTAAGAGACTCTCAGCCAGACAGGCCAGATGGAGCCTATTCTTTTCCCGCTTCAACTATCTCATCACCTATCGCCCTGGATCAAAAAACGGCAAGGCTGACGCCCTCTCCAGAATGTTTTCCGAGCCCTCACAGAGTAACAAGGGCCAAAATAACATCTTACCTGAGAGAAGGGTCGTAGGGGCCACCTACTCTAAAGAACTCCTGGGCACAATCAAAGAAGGATACGAAAATGACCCCTTCCTCGCCCACCCCACAGGGAATGTCAGCCTTACGTTTAAGAACGGTTATTGGTTTCATCAGGACCTACAACTATATGTACCAGAAATCGCACGGCTCGAAGTGCTCAAACTCAACCATGACTCCAAGCTGGCCGGCCATTTTGGCACAAGAAAGACCCAGGAGCTTCTCTCCCGCTCCTTCTGGTGGCCAACATACAAGGAGGACATCAAGAGGTACATCTCCTCGTGCGCGGTCTGTGCCCGCAATAAGACTCCTCGTTCCTCCCCCGTGGGTCTGTTACAACCCCTCCCTATTCCCTCCCGCCCCTGGGGCTCGATCTCCATGGACTTTGTGGTAGACCTTCCTCCTTCAAAAGGGATGAACACTATCCTGGTCGTGGTCGACCGTCTCACCAAGATGGCCCATTTCATCCCCTACAAAGGCATACCCACCGCCAAACAGACAGCCGATCTAATTCTCAGAGAGGTCTTCAGGCTGCATGGGATCCCGGACGACGTGGTCTCCGACCGAGGCGTACAATTTGCCTCAAAATTCTGGAAGAACTTCTGCCTGGCGCTCGGGGTTAAAGTGAACCTATCCTCCGCTTTCCACCCTCAGTCAAACGGGCAGACTGAGAGAACTAATCAGACCCTAGAGCAGTACCTACGCTGTTTCAGCTCCCACCTGCAGGATGATTGGCTTGACCATCTCCCCTCTGGCCGAGTTCGCCTACAACAATGCTGAGCATAGCTCAACCAAGCACAGCCCCTTCTTTGCTAACACAGGCTCGCACCCGGTGTTCATTCCCCACCTGCCCGTCGCCTCCACCCTCCCAGCAGTGGCCGAATGCCTAACAACCCTACAGGAGGCACAAAAGAACATTATAGACAACCTCCAGCTCGCCCAGAGGCGTTTTAAACAAGGAGCAGACAGACGTCGCAAACCCACCCCGGGCTTCCATGTGGGAGACAAGGTGTGGCTGTCCACCAGGAACCTCAGATTGAAGGTCCCCTCCAAAAAGTTGGCCCAAAGATACATGGGTCCGTTTCGGATCACCGCACAAATCAACGAGGTCACGTTCCGGCTCGACCTTCCGGACTCCATTAGGGTGCACCCTGTCTTCCATTGCTCACTCCTCAAGCCATACGTGGAGAACACCTTCACAGGCCGCCACTCGCCCCCTCCACCACCCGTGAGGGTACAGGGTGAAGAAGAATATGTTGTCGCAAAGATCCTCGACTCCAGGATCCACCGGGGAAGACTACAATACCTAATTGGGTGGGAGGGTTACCCTCCCGAGGATAACTCCTGGGAGCCAGAAGAAAATGTCCACGCCCCCAGACTGGTAAAAGAGTTCCACCAACGGCACCCCAGTAAGCCTGCCCCTGCGGTGCCCGGAGGTCACCTTGGAAGGGGGGGGGAGTACTGTTGGGATTCGAACCCGTGACCAGCCACATCCCAGGCGGTAGCCCTGCTTACTAGGCTACCGTCCTCTCTGGACATTACTCCCTGAAACCTATTATGTAACCTCAGTCTTGACAAGCCTTGCTCATCACCCTTGATTCCCCACACCTGGTACTTCCCTATATAAGTCCAGCCCCTTGCACTCTAGCTTGCTGATTATTGAGCTCCTGAGCCTTGATCAAGCTTCTCCTCATCTGCCGCTCCTGCTGCTACTGAAAGTCCACTGCTGACCAGGAATTGCCTACCGACTACTCTTCTGCTTGTCCCTACCTACTGAACTGCTACCACCATTGCCATCCGGATTGTCTGACCACGCTTACTGCCGCCTGCCCTGACCCACCGCCTGCCTACCGACTACGCCTCTGCCAGACTTCCTGCACCTACTACCTGCCTGCGGTCCTTGCCACTGGGCTCCACTCCTACCTCCAGCCAGCGGTCCTCTGACTCAGGTGAGCCTGTAGGACTGTTACACTGTGATTGTCTACTGTTGTGACTTAGATAAAGATCAGATCACATTTTATGACCAATTTGTGCAGAAATCCATATCAATCCAAAGGGTTCACATACTTTTTCTTGCAGCTGTATCAAGCCTGCGGCCACACCCAGGAAACACCTTAATCCCCACTAGCAAGAAGATTAACCCCTTGCTCACTAAATAGCAGGAGGGCAAACCTTAAAGGGGAAGTGCACATGCAAACTGCCAACACGCAACACGTTGCCACCGGCAAGAGCATGCGTGGCAACCATGTCACGGTGCACACAGCCAAAGCCCAGACACTGCCACCACATGCCATAACAGCAACACGTTGCCAACGGCAATCGCAAGCATGGTACAAGTGTCACGGTGCACACAGCAAAGGCCGTGACATCGTATTATACACCTATTCTACATCTAAAATTCACATCGCTACCATCTGCAGCGGATGAGCTGTGCCTCCTATACCTGGGACCACTGACTCTCATCTACTATTAAAATAGGACCCCCAGGTACCTATATTTGGACATCTTACTGCCGTACCCTCTGTTCAATATAATACAGGGTTATATAGCGAACATTCGCGGCTGATCTCACTGGCAACATTTTTATGTGTACTTTTATGTGTATTTTATCTGATGTTACTTTCTGTTTTATTTTCTGTTTTTTAAGGTGGACCCACCATTTTTGTTGCTATAGAGTTTATTTTCTTTATCCAATTTGTGTCCGTCTGGCAACGGCTAGTTGAGTGCCCCCTACCACTTTATTTCCATACAATTTTGTCTTTCTATTTCGACCAGGGGTAGGTCGCAAGGGTTGTGCACCAAACCATACGCTGATACAAGAGGTCACGAGACGCATATATATATATATATATATATATATAGAGAACAAAAATCGGACTGCACTCCAAGCAACTCTTCAGAAAATGTGTTTATTCACCCATTTGGTGGCAAAAGCGACGTTTCGGCTTTTGCCACCAAATGGGTGAATAAACACATTTTCTGAAGAGTTGCTTGGAGTGCAGTCCGATTTTTGTTCTCTATAAGTGGGTAAGCACCTTTTACCGTACTTGGACATTGCACCCGTCCTGTTTTTCCATACTTCCTAGGGTGGTGCTGCCAGTGTTTTTTTTTTTTTTTTTTTCTATATATATATATATATACAGTGGGGGAAATAATTATTTGACACCTCACTGATTTTGTAAGTTTGTCCAATGACAAAGAAATGAAAAGTCTCAGAACAGTATCATTTCAATGGTAGGTTTATTGTAACAGTGGCAGATAGCACATCAAAAGGAAAATCGAAAAAATAACTTTAAATAAAAGATAGCAACTGATTTGCATTTTATTGAGTGAAATAAGTATTTGAACCCTCTAACAAAAAAAGACTTAATACTTGGTGGAAAAACCCTTGTTTGCAAGCACAGAGGTCAAACGTTTCTTGTAATTGATGACCAAGTTTGCGCACATTTTAGGAGGAATGTTGGTCCACTCCTCTTTGCAGATCATCTCTAAATCCCTAAGGTTTCGAGGCTGTCTCTGTGCAACTCTGAGCTTGAGCTCCCTCCATAGGTTTTCGATTGGATTAAGGTCCGGAGACTGACTAGGCCACTCCATGACCTTAATGTGCTTCTTCTTGAGCCACTCCTTTGTTGCCTTTGCTGTATGTTTTGGGTCATTGTCGTGCTGGAACACCCATCCACGACCCATTTTCAGTTTCCTGGCAGAGGGAAGGAGGTTGTCGCTCAGGATTTCACGATACATGGCTCCGTCCATTTTCCCGTTTATGCGAATAAGTTGTCCTGTGCCCTTAGCAGAAAAACACCCCCAAAGCAAAATGTTTCCACCCCCATGCTTGACGGTGGGGACGGTGTTTTGGGGGTCATAGGCAGCATTTTTCTTCCTCCAAACACAGCGAGTTGAGTTAATGCCAAAGAGCTCTATTTTGGTCTCATCAGACCACAGCACCTTCTCCCAGTCACTCTCTGAATCATTCAGGTGTTCATTGGCAAACTTCAGACGGGCCTGCACATGTGCCTTCCTGAGCAGGGGGACCTTGCGAGCCCTGCAGGATTTTAATCCATTGCGGTGTAATGTGTTTCCAATGGTTTTCTTGGTGACTGTGGTCCCTGCTAATTTGAGGTCATTAACTAACTCCTCCCGTGTAGTTCTAGGATGCTTTTTCACCTTTCTCAGAACCATTGACACCCCACGAGGTGAGATCTTGCATGGAGCCCCAGAGCGAGGTCGATTGATGGTCATTTTGTGCTCCTTCCATTTTCGAACAATCGCACCAACAGTTGTCACCTTCTCTCCCAGCTTCTTGCTAATGGTTTTGTAGCCCATTCCAGCCTTGTGCAGGTCTACAATTTTGTCTCTGACATCCTTGGACAGCTCTTTGGTCTTTCCCATGTTGGAGAGTTTGGAGTCTGCTTGATTGATTGATTCTGTGGACAGGTGTCTTTTATACAGGTGACTAGTTAAGACAGGTGTCCTTAATGAGGGTGACTAATTGAGTAGAAGTGTCTAACCACTCTGTGGGAGCCAGAACTCTTAATGGTTGGTAGGGGTTCAAATACTTATTTCACTCAATGAAATGCAAATCAGTTGCTATCTTTTATTTAAAGTTATTTTTTCGATTTTCCTTTTGATGTGCTATCTGCCACTGTTACAATAAACCTACCATTGAAATGATACTGTTCTGAGACTTTTCATTTCTTTGTCATTGGACAAACTTACAAAATCAGTGAGGGGTCAAATAATTATTTCCCCCACTGTATATATATATATATATATATATATATATATATATTCACAATTAAATTGCTGCCACCACAGACAATGGTCCTTAAAAGGACTTTTGGGTCTTTGAAACGTTTTGAAATGAATAAATTGCGATCACAGACTGCCTACACTATCTGTCCCTTCCTAAGCGCAGCTCTCCCTGACTCGCAATTAGCCGAACCCGTGTCATCGGGTGCTATATAAACTTTTTCCTTTTTTGGTCTAAATTTATTTTTTTCTCCTAAATTTTATATAGAATTTATTACAGCTCCATCATGTGTAAAAGCATTACGTACACGCCTCTGTCAGGAGGATAGTTCAGGATAGGTCATCAGAATCAGATCGGCAGAGGTGTCGAACCCCTGCCAATCTGATATTGATGTCCTATCCTGACAACAGGTCATCAATATATATATATATATATATATATATATATATATATATATATATAGCAGGACAACACCTTTTAATACACACTTAACACACCTCTATAAAAAAAAAAAAAAAAAAAAATGGCCCAGTGATCCCAAACTGTGTATTCAGCTACGGAGGCATACACAACATTGCCTCTTATACGACCAGAAAGAGAGAAGAGAATATCGCCTTGCTCTTCATCATCATCCAGTGATCAGAGACCCTGAAGAAGGTGCCCCAGGACAACAGTTGAGGCAGAGCTCCAGAGTGATTCCATATGGACCTCACTGCCTGAGGATTATCAGCCTCAAATTCCTGAGTTGGTGGGCAACAATATAGTTTGATACTGAAGGCTTCACAGAAACTTTTTCTCTGAGGATTTTGTAAATTTAATGGTGGTCCAAACTAATTTATATCCAATTGATAAATCCAACATCATCATTCGTTCAACCCCTGGAGTGGACCCCAGTAAATGCAGCACAGATGATAACATTATGGGGGCTTGTGCTGCATATAGGCCTTGTAAAAAAAAAACTGAAATTAGATAATATTGGAGTGCATGTGTTTTGTACTACACTCCAATTTACTGTATGGTCATGACCCACCCAAGATTTGAAGCAAAAATTCTAAGCAATTCTGAAATTTTTGCATTACAATGATAATACAGAATTGTCTCCCCCAAAAAGACCAGAGATTTGACCGTCTATTTAAAATTAGGCCAGTCCTCGACTACTCAGCACCAAGTTTGCTGCAGTATACACCCCCAAAAAACATCAGTGTAGACAATTCCCTTAAACATTTTAAGGGGAAGGATGAAATCTGCCAATACCTGCCCAGCAAAATATGGCATTAAAATGTACAAGCTGTGCAAGAGCACCTCTGGCTATACCCACACCAATTACTACTGTGAAACCTGCCCTCAAAAACCTGGTCTCTGCATAAAGGATTGCTTCAAAGTGTACCAAATATTGATGGGTTATTAATTTTACCCTTTCTGAACCCTGTAACTTTACCACCTTATTAGACTCTGATATACTCCACACAGTTTACATATTCAATTTTCATGATCAACTACACATTCATTTCTGCAAAATTCAAAATGCTCACTACATCCCTCGATAAATTCCTTGAGTGTGGTTCTATTTCACATGAGAGCATAGCACGCTTTTACATTCAGAGCCACATGTAGGGTGTTTCTACAATCAGGAAACACAGTATAATTAGAGAGCTCACTTTCCACAGTGGCACAGTTGGACACAGAAATAGCATATATGTGGAAAAATTCATTTTCACCATGCCAGCGAAATCTGTCCTCCAAAAGCCAAATGGTACCGCCTTGCATTCTCAGCCCTGCAGTTTACTTTCACATAAGAGGTGTTGCTGTGGTAAGAAAATAGGTAAGAAACTGTGGTGTGCTTTTTCTCCATTTACCTCATGTGAAAAAGAAAAATATTGAGCTAAAGCAGCATTGTATTGGAAAAGTCAAGTGTTTCCAAATTCTATGAAACACCTGTTGGGTCAAACTGCACACTATACTCCTCAAAAATCCCTTGAGGGATGTAGTTTCTAAAATGGGGTCACTTTTATTGAGGCGTTTTCACTGTAGGGGTACATTAGGGTCTCTTTCAATTTGACGTGGAACCTGGTGAAATCTGCCCTCCAAAAGCCAAATGGCATTTTCAATTCTGATCCCTGATTAGAAACTGTGGGGTGCATTTTCTCCTGCTACCCCTTCGTAAAAATGAAAAGTTTAGGCTAAAGCAACATTTTATTAGAAAAATTTAATTTTACATTTTCATGGACAAGTGTTTCTAAATTCCATGAAACGTTTGCTGGGTCAAAGTGTTCACTATACCCCTTGAAAAATTCCATAAAGGGTGTAGTTTCTAAAATGGGGTTACTTTTTGGGGCTTTCCATTGTAGGGGTCTCTTTAAAGTCTATACACACCTTTGGGGACAATTTTTGTTTATGATTGCACTTTACTCATTTTTGGCTAAAATCATATTTTCAATTGGCTTTTATTAAAAATAAGCTAGGATACTTAAGACAATGAGCCATTCTGTCACAAAGGGTTAACTGTTTTTCAAACTGTGTGACTGACTGGTACTTTCACTTTGTCATCTAATTAACCTTCTCTAAACTACCAAAAGGTCATAAACACCTATTAAGCCACATTCTTATAAGTAAGATAAGAACTGAGCTATACTGAGTGTTTCTGATGTCAGAGAGCAGAGATAAGGACCCTGTCAGCGCTCCAAATGACCAATTTAAAAAAAAATTTTTAGCTCAAAATAAGTGCAATGCAATAACAAAAAAAAATGCCCCAAAGTTGTACATAGCCTTTATACCGTATGTGACATGGTGCCTGAAAACCAGCAAAATCCGCCTTCCAAAAATGATATGGTGCTCCTTCCCTTCTAAGTCCTGCCATGTGCCCATACAACCACATATGGGGTGTTTCTGTAAACTGAAGAATCAGGGTAATACATTTTGAGATTTGTTTTAATGTTAACCCTTGCTGTCTTATAGGAAAAGCCAATTAAAATGGCAATTCTCAAAAAAATAAACAATTTTTGAATTTCACCTCCATTTTCCTTTAATTCTGGAACATCTAAAGGGTAAAAAAAAGTTTCTAAAATCAGTTTTGAATAATTTCAGGGGTTTTGTTTCTAAATTGGGGTCATTTATGGGTGGTTTATATTAAGCCCTTTTATATGTAAGCCCTTCAAACTCACTGTATAAAAACAATTGGTCCTTTAAAAAGTCGGTTTTGGAAATTCTTTAAAAATGTAAGCATTCTAGCATCATAAAAAAATAAAAACATATTCTTAATAGAATGCATGCAAAAAATGGCAACACACATTGCACATGCATTTTTTTGACGGTGTAAGATAAGTTAAGAAAAAAGCCACTGATATAAAAAAAAATCTCAAGGGTGAAAAATGCCATTACTAAACAGTGCCTGTGTTTAATATTTCCCATAGATCTCTATACAAAATCTGGAGTTGGTTTTATTTTGCCTAACAAACGTAGCAAATAGCACCAGGAAAATAAAAACTGCATCAAGCACAAAAAAATAAATAAAAATAAATCGACCACACAAAACGGCGTATGTCCCTTTTGTGCCCCAGCAAAAAAGATATAATCTCCTATTCTTGTCCGTTTTGTAGAGAAGAATAGGGATTTCTCTACAAAACTGAGGCATTTCTACAGGAGTGTAAAAAAAAAAAAAAAAATAATAATAATAATAATAATAATAAGGGTTTCAAGAACACGTCCGGGATCGTTTTTTTGTGCAAAACGGACACGGTCATGTGCTTGGGCCCTTATATTGTTCTGACATTCAATAAGAATATTCTGAAAGGCTCACTGTGTTACCTGGCTGGGCTGTGTGTTTTGATGACCAATTCCTTCTGAATTAATGTGCTAACAGAAGACCAGGCTGTGTATTTATTACTGGGATCAGTCTGTAGGAAAAGAGAGAAGAAACAAGCACCATTTACATGTCTCTTAATTTGAAGGAACAGATGATTACATACCTGTCTAAACACTAATAATTACAAGAATGTAAGCAATCTAGAATATAGAAACTCCAGTTGAAAACCATAGTTGAAAACTGACTCATCTCACGTACAGGACTCATCTCAGGTTAATTTGCATATGCATCAAGTCGTTTTTTTTTACACAATAAAAGCACACAGAGCTATGGGGACTGGGTATTGCGGATGTGCCAGCGGCCATCTAGCAACCCATGTCCTCAGCTCTATACACAAAATTTCGGTGACAGGTTCCCGTACAATTACACTAAAGTCTTATCTTATATGATAATGCATGATTTAGAGCTAGGGGTACGCACTACAGGAGTATGCACTACAGGGTGGAGGTACGTGGGACTGCCCCAGCATCCAACAATATTTCATTGCTGGTTGCTAGGTCCTCTCGACATTCAACTGCACCGCTGTCCTGAGAACTGCGAACTGAGGCTCAGTGGTTAGCACTAGGTAGGAATATAACCAAGGACAACATGAAAAGTGCATGTACTTTGTATGCTCTCCCCGTGTTTGAGTGGGTTTCCTCCGGGTACTCCGGTTTCCTCCCACACTCAAAAAACATACTTATAGGGAACTTAGATTGTGAGCTCCACTGGGGACCAAGAGAGATGATAATTTCTGTAAAGAGCTGAAGAATATGTAAATAAAAAACCCAACCACTATCTCTCTCTCTCTCTCTCTCTCTATCTATCTATCTATCTATCTATCTATCTATCTATATATATATATATATATATATATATATATATATATATACACTCTCACCTAAAGAATTATTAGGAACACCTGTTCTATTTCTCATTAATGCAATTATCTAGTCAACCAATCACATGTCTGGGAAAGAATGGGAAAGAAAGGTGATTTAAGCAATTTTGAGCGTGGCATGGTTGTTGGTGCCAGACGGGCCGGTCTGAGTATTTCACAATCTGCTCAGTTACTGGGATTTTCACGCACAACCATTTCTAGGGTTTACAAAGAATAGTGTGAAAGGGGAAAACATCCAGTATGCGGCAGTCCTGTGGGCAAAAATGCCTTGTGGATGCTAGAGGTCAGAGGAGAATGGGCCGACTGATTCAAGCTGATAGAAGAGCAACGTTGACTGAAATAACCACTCGTTACAACCGAGGTATGCAGCAAAGCATTTGTGAAGCCACAACACGCACAACCTTGAGGCGGATGGGCTACAACAGCAGAAGACCCCACCGGGTACCACTCATCTCCACTACAAATAGGAAAAAGAGGCTACAATTTGCACGAGCTCACCAAAATTGGACTGTTGAAGACTGGAAAAATGTTGCCTGGTCTGATGAGTCTCGATTTCTGTTGAGACATTCAAATGGTAGAGTCCGAATTTGGCGTAAACAGAATGAGAACATGTATCCATCCTCTGATGGCTACTTCCAGCAGGATAATGCACCATGTCACAAAGCTCGAATCATCTCAAATCGGTTTCTTGAACATGACAATGAGTTCACTGTACTAAAATGGCCCCCACAGTCACCAGATCTCAACCCAATAGAGCATCTTTGGGATGTGGTGGAACAGGAGCTTCGTGCCCTGGATGTGCATCCCTCAAATCTCCATCAACTGCAAGATGCTATCCTATCAATATGGGCCAACATTTCTAAAGAATGCTATCAGCACCTTGTTGAATCAATGCCACGTAGAATTAAGGCAGTTCTGAAGGCAAAAGGGGGTCCAACACCGTATTCGTATGGTGATCCTAATAATTCTTTAGGTGAGTGTGTATATGTATATATATATATATATATATACATACATACACACTCACCTAAAGAATTATTAGGAACACCATACTAATACGGTGTTGGACCCCCTTTTGCCTTCAGAACTGCCTTAATTCTACGTGGCATTGATTCAACAAGGTGCTGATAGCATTCTTTAGAAATGTTGGCCCATATTGATAGGATAGCATCTTGCAGTTGGAGATTTGAGGGATGCACATCCAGGGCACGAAGCTCCCGTTCCACCACATCCCAAAGATGCTCTATTGGGTTGAGATCTGGTGACTGTGGGGGCCATTTTAGTACAGTGAACTCATTGTCATGTTCAAGAAACCAATTTGAAATGATTCGAGCTTTGTGACATGGTGCATTATCCTGCTGGAAGTAGCCATCAGACGATGGGTACATGGTGGTCATGAAGGGATGGACATGGTCAGAAACAATGCTCAGGTAGCCCGTGGCATTTAAACGATGCCAAATTGGCACTAAGGGGCCTAAAGTGTGCCCAGAAAACATACCCCACACCATTATACCACCACCACCAGCCTGCACAGTGATGGATACATGTTCTCATTCTGTTTACGCCAAATTCGGACTCTACCATTTGAATGTCTCAACAGAAATCGAGACTCATCAGACCAGGCAACATTTTTCCAGTCTTCAACAGTCCAATTTTGGTGAGCTCGTGCAAATTGTAGCCTCTTTTTCCTATTTGTAGTGGAGATGAGTGGTACCCGGTGGGGTCTTCTGCTGTTGTAGCCCATCCGCCTCAAGGATGTGCGTGTTGTGGCTTCACAAATGCTTTGCTGCATACCTCGGTTGTAACGAGTGGTATTTCAGTCAACATTGCTCTTCTATCAGCTTGAATCAGTTGGCCCATTCTCCTCTGACCTCTAGCATCCACAAGGCATTTTTGCCCACAGGACTGCTGCATACTGGATGTTTTTCCCTTTTCACACCATTCTTTGTAAACCCTAGAAATGGTTGTGCGTGAAAATCCCAGTAACTGAGCAGATTGTGAAATACTCAGACCAGCCCCGTCTGGCACGAACAACCATGCCACGCTCAAAATTGCTTAAACCACCTTTCTTTCCCATTCTGACATTCAGTTTGGAGTTCAGGAGATTGTCTTGACCAGGACCACACCCCTAAATGCATTGAAACAAAACTGCCATGTGATTGGTTGACTAGATAATTGCATTAATGAGAAATAGAACAGGTGTTCCTAATAATTCTTTAGGTGAGTGTATACACACACACAGTGCCTTGCAAAAGTATTCACCCCCTTGACTTTTTTCGTATTTTGTTACATTACAGCCTTAAAGAGGACCTTTCACTTATTCTTACTCTATGAACTAACTATACAGCCATGTGGAGCGGCGCCCGGGGATCTCACTGCACTTACTATTATCCCCAGGCGCCGCTCCGTTCTCCTGCTATGCCCTCCGGTATCTCCGTTCCCTAAGTTATGGTAGGCGGAGTCTGCCCTAGCGCTGGCCAATCGCATTGCAGAGCTCACAGCCTGGGAGAAAATAACCTCACAGGCTGTGAGCTCTGCGCTGCGATTGGCCAGCGCTAGGGCAGACTCCGCCTACCATAACTTAGGGACTGGTATCTCCGCCTACTATAACTTAGGGAACGGAGATACCGGAGGGCATAGCGGCAGAACGGAGCGGCGCCTGGGGATAATAGTAAGTGCAGTGAGATCCCCGGGCGCCGCTCCACATGGCTGTATACTTAGTTCATAGGGTAAGAATAGGTGAAAGGTCCTCTTTAAGTTCAATGTTTTGTTAATCTGAATTTTTTGTGATGGATCAGAACACAATAGTTGGTGAAGTGAAATGAGAAAAATATATAAATAAAACTATTGTTTAGAAATAGAAAACGGAAAAATAGCATGTGCGTATGTATTCACCCCCTTTGTTAGGAAGCCTATAAAAAGCTCTGGTACAACCAATTACCTTCAGAAGTCATATAAATTAGTGAAATGATGTCCACCTGTGTGCAATCTAAGTTTTACATGATCTGTCATTACATATACACACCTCTTTTGAAAAGCCCCAGAGGCTGCAACACCTAAGCAAGAGGCATCACTAACCAAACACTGCCAGTATTCACTAAGTGAAGTACCGCACTCCGTATTGGCTGGTGCCCGCAAGGACTTTGTAGTCGTAACTCAATTGTAGAAAATTGCGGCACACAGCTTCTTAGACTTGCAATTATTCAAGGTTTTATTGTATTGTATATATAAGTGATACTATACAATACAACCTTGAATAATTGCAAGTCTAAGAAGCTGTGTGCCGTAATTTTCTACTATTAACCAAACACTGCCATGAAGACAAAGGAACTCTCCAAACAAGTAAGGGACAATGTTGTTGAGAAGTGCAAGTCAGGGTTAGGTTATAAAAAAATAGCCAAATCTTTGATGATCCCCAGGAGCACCATCAAATCTATCATAACCAAGTGGAAAAAACATGGCACAACAGCAAACCTGCCAAGAGACGGCTGCCCACCAAAACTCACAGACCGGGCAAGGAAGGCATTAATCAGAGAGGCAGCACAGAGACCTAAGGTAACCCTGGAGGAGCTACAGAGTTCCACAGCAGAGACTGGAGTCTCTGTACATAGGACGACAATAAGCTGTACGCTCCATAGAGTTGGGCTTTATGGCAGAGTGGCCAGAAGAAAGCCATTACTTTCAGCTAAAAACAATAAGGCATGTTGCGAGTTTGCGAAAAGGCATGTTGGAGACTCCCAAAATATATGGAGGAAGGTGCTCTGGTCTGATGGGACTAAAATGTAACTTTTCGGCCATCAAAGAAAAAGCTATGCCTGGTGCAAACCCAACATATCACATCCCCCAAAGAACACCATCCCCACAGTAAAACATGGTGGTGGCAGCATCG
Organism: Bufo bufo; assembly: GCF_905171765.1. Taxonomy (NCBI): domain Eukaryota; kingdom Metazoa; phylum Chordata; class Amphibia; order Anura; family Bufonidae; genus Bufo; species Bufo bufo. The sequence goes on along the minus strand of NC_053398.1, from coordinate 79,870,473 downwards.
TGCTGGGGGGATGTTTTTCAGCAGCCAGGACTGGGAAACTGGTCAGAGTTGAGGGAAAGATGGATGGTGCTAAATACAGGGCTATTCTTGAGCAAAACCTGTACTATGTGCGTGATTTGAGGCTAGGACGGAGGTTCACCTTCCAGCAGGACACTGCCCCCAAACACACTGCTAAAGTAACACTTGAGTGGTTTATGGGGAAACATGTAAATGTGTTGGAATGGCCTAGTCAAAGCCCAGATCTCAATCCAATCGAAAATCTGTGGTCAGACTTAAAGGGCTTCTGTCACTCCACTAAACTCATATTTTTTTTTTGGTCTCCTTAAAATTCTTATGCTGCGATTTCTAAATATATAGAGGGCTATTACTCAGTTTGGTTCAGTAGTTATATCAAAAAACTGACTTTTATAATATGCAAATTACCTCTCTAGCAGCAGGTAGGGCGGCTACCTGCTGCTAGCAGCCGCATCCTACATTCATAATGACGCCCCCTCCTCATATTGATTGACAGGACCAGCCAATGCGCTCGTCCTCTGACTGGCCCTGTCTGCGTTTTAAATCTCGCACCGGTCTTCAGTTAACGCAGGCGCACTGAGTGGAGGACGCTCGCTCGGCCGCTCCATCCTCAGGGCGCCTGCGCCGGGTGTTCATGTGATGTCATCGGCGTAGGCGCACTGAGGATGGAGCGGCCGAGCGAGCGTTCTCCACTCAGTGTGCCTGCGCCAACTGAAGAACGGCGCGAGATTTAAAACGCAGACAGGGCCAGTCAGAGGACGAGCACATTGGCTGGTCCTGTCAATCAACATGAGGAGGGGGCGTCATTATGAATGGAGGATGCAGCTGCTAGCAGCAGGTAGCCGCCCTACCTGCTGCTAGAGAGGTAATTTGCATATTATAAAAGTCAGTTTTTTTATATAACTACTGAACCAAACTGAGTAATAGCCCTATATATTGAGAAATCGCAGCATAAGGATTTTAAGTGGAGTGACAGAGTTTAGTGGAGTGACAGAAGCCCTTTAAAGACTGCTGTTCACAAGCAGTGATGGCCAGTTCGCCGTGTTTGCCTGCGAACACATGCGAGCTGCCATCTTAACTGACAAGTCTGGCGATGCACAGGTAAGTCCTTACCTGTGCGCGAGCCGGTCTGAAATGAAATGCGGTCTCTGGGTGCAGGCAGTTCCGAGAACAGCCCGATGAAGGCCCCCGGAGGCTGTTCTCGGAACTGCCTGCTCCCGGAGACCGCATTTCATTTCAGACCGGCTCGCGCACACGCACAGGTAAGGACTTACCAGTGCATCGCCGGACTTGTCAGTTAAGATGGCAGCTCGCATGTGTTCGCGGGCAAACACGGCGAACTGACCATCACTGTTCACAAGTGCAAACCATCTAACTTGAAGGAGCTGAAGCAGTTTTGCAAGGAGGAATGGGCAAAAATCCCAGTGGTAAGATGTGGCAAGCTCATAGAGACTTATACAAAGCGACTGGGAGCTGTGATTGCCGCAAAAGATGGCTCTACAAAGTTTTGACTTTAGGGGGGCGAATAATTATGCACATTGACTTTTTCTGTTATTTTGTCCTATTTGTTGTTTGCTTCACAATAAAAAAAAAAACCATCTTCAATGTTGTGGGCATGTTCTGTAAATTAAATGATGCAAATCCTCAAACAATCCATGTTAATTCCAGGTTGTGAGGCACCAAAATACGAAAAAAGTCAAGGGGGGTGAATACTTTTGCAAGGCACTGTATATATAAAAATATATATAAGGGAAAAAATCCACTGCACTGCTTTGTAAATGGTGAAAAAACAAGTGTATTTATTTACACATGTCACAGCGACGTTTCAGTCCCCTCAAGCCAAGTGAATTACAAAGTGCAAGTGCATACTTATATATCACATTATTAATTGGTTAATGACCAATATCATAGTAAACCGATCCATAATTTGTATATAGTAAAAGTGTCAATATGATTACTACTTCATATATTTCATACAAGTGCAGCAGTTTTCATATATGAAATAAAGTGCAAAAGTGCCTAGATATATATTATAAAGATTAAAAACTGCTTGACCATCCAAATAATATCAGTAATTCATAAACTTTTGTGTCCAGGGAGGAAATCATGGTCATTAATAACTGAAAATAATCACCATCAACTATAGATGTAGATTGCATGGAGTGACACCAAGGCTTCGGCCTTCTCCTCCTGTCAATACGCATGCTCCACCTCAAGTGACTTACCATATGCAGACCAAAAACAGTCGCATTAATGTTAGAGGGCAAAGTAATGGGCAACATTGTATACAAACTCTAGAGCAGGGATCAGCAACCTTCGGCACTCCAGCTGCTATGAAACTACAACTCCCAGCATGCAAACATGCTCGGCTGCTATTCTAACTCCCATAGAAGTGAAAGTGTTAAAGGTCTGTACTGTATATATATATATATATATATATATATATATATATATATATATATATAATTTCCAAACCAGGGCAGCACTCCTTATATATACAGTACAGACCAAAAGTTTGGACACACCTTCTCATTCAAAGAGTTTTCTTTATTTTCATGACTATGAAGGCATCAAAACTATGAATTAACACGTGTGGAATTATATACAGAACAAACAAGTGTGAAACAACTGAAAATATGTAATATTCTAGGTTCTTCAAAGTAGCCACCTTTTGCTTTGATTACTGCTTTGCACACTCTTGGCATTCTCTTGATGAGCTTCAAGAGGTAGTCCCCTGAAATGGTCTTCCAACAGTCTTGAAGGAGTTCCCAGAGATGCTTAGCACTTGTTGGCCCTTTTGCCTTCACTCTGCGGTCCAGCTCACCCCAAACCATCTCGATTGGGTTCAGGTCCGGTGACTGTGGAGGCCAGGTCATCTGGCGCAGCACCCCATCACTCTTCTTCATGGTCAAATAGCCCTTACTTTCAAAGTTTTCCCAATTTTTCGGCTGACTGACTGACCTTCATTTCCTAAAGTAATGATGGCCACTCGTTTTTCTTTACTTAGCTGCTTTTTTCTTGCCATAATACAAATTCTAACAGTCTATTCAGTAGGACTATCAGCTGTGTATCCACCTGACTTCTCCTCAACGCCACTGATGGTCCCAACCCCATTTATAAGGCAAGAAATCCCACTTATTAAACCTGACAGGGCACACCTGTGAAGTGAAAACCATTTCAGGGGACTACCTCTTGAAGCTCATCAAGAGAATGCCAAGAGTGTGCAAAGCAGTAATCAAAGCAAAAGGTGGCTACTTTGAAGAACCTAGAATATGACATATTTTCAGTTGTTTCACACTTGTTTACTATGTATATAATTCCACATGTGTTAATTCATAGTTTTGATGCCTTCAGTGTGAATCTACAATTTTCATAGTCATGAAAATAAAGAAAACTCTTTGAATGAGAATGTGTGTCCAAACTTTTGGTCTGTACTGTATATATATGTATATTAGCAGAAGGACCCGGCTTCGCACAGGTATATTTAATGCATTTCATTTAATGTTTGTGCATGTCGTTAAAAGATAGACAGCAACCTCTATAACAGTGATATCTACAGTACCCCGCCCCTTTAACAGTGACCTCCACAGAGGCCTGCCCCCTTAACAGTAACATCTACAGCTTCCTGCCCTTTAACAGTGACCTCCACAGTGGCCGCCCCTTTATTAGTGACCTCCACAGTACCCTGTCTCGTTAACAGTGATTTTCACAATAATCTGCCCACTTTAAGGGGTTGTCCGGGTTCAGAGCTCCATTTTCACCTACACAGCACCCCTGAATTGAGGCAGCAGGTGAGATCACTGAACAGGACAAACTTAAAAAATTGAAACCAGTGGCGAAGCACTTTAGGGAGGCCCACAATTGCAATCCTAAAAGGAATCTCTTTTAGAGGGATTGATCGTGTTAGATTAGGGATCAGGGGAGGGGACATAAAGCGTTGTCTACTCCAAAAAGAAACAAAATGGATGGTTTTGCTCGATACTGTGACTCCTCATGGATTAAATGAGGCCTTGAGTTTCAAATCCTTTCTTTAGGTATGGTTTTATATGGATTTTTAGTGATTTTGATTCTTTTTTTCTGCTAGATTCAGCCTCTTCTCTATACCCCTGTCTTTGGCTATTGTTTCCATCATCTCTATTATCTTTACTGAGATTTCACTCTAGAGCTGAGTCCCCTCTGATGGTTTTGCATTTAGGTGATTTAATGTCCTATACGGAGCCATAGCAGTATCATTATTATTGCTTTTCCAGCGACTGGATTATTTTCATATATATGATCTGTATACCTGACATGTTTTACATCTTTTGGTGGGTGACAGTGGTATAGGCCAGTGGATTGTGGCATGTGCCTTTCTGCTGGTTTTTCCCCCTGTCATTATTACTTTTAGGCACATCATGATATGTTATATATTTATGTTATATATTTATTTCAATAAAATGAATTATATTTTTGATTACTTTGGGCATTTTTAGTTGTTTCTTGTTGATTAACAACACTGTAGGTTTATATTGGCTTCCAATTCTTTGCCCAGACTTATAGCTTTGTATACTGAGGCTTTTCTTGGGTTCTATATCTCCATTTTCAGCTAGGCAGCACCCCTGAATTGAGCATCGGAGCAGTTCATGCTCCGATGCTCTCCTTTGCCCTCCGGTGACGAACCGAGCTCTCCATGGGGCTGTCAGCAAGCCCAGTGACATCACCGGCACTGATGGGCGGGCTTTATCGCTGTCATAGCCAGTAAAACGGCTAGGGAAGCGCTAAAGCACACCCATCAGAGCCGGTGATGTCACCGAACACACTGCCGGGCGGAAGCATGAGATGCTCTGATGCTAACATCCGGGGGGCTGCCTGAGTGAAAATATGGGAATGTCCGGGTTAAGCACTGAATTCGGAAAACCCCTTTAACAGTGACCTCCACAGAACTCCGTTCCCTTAAAATGCGACCTCCACAACACCCCGCCCCTTAACAGTTACCTCTACAGCACCCCACCCCTTAACAGTGACCTCTACAGCACCCCACCCCTCAACAGTGACCTCTACAGCACCCCGCCCCTTAACACTGACCTCCATAGCGGACCTTTCCCTTATCTGTGACCTCCACCGTTCCCTGCCAACTTAACACTGACCTCCACAGCATCCCACCCCCTTAACAGTGACCTCCACAGCAGCCCGCCCCCTTAACAGTGACCTCAACAGCGGCCGCCCCTTTATTAGTGACCTACAGTACCCCATCTCCTTAACAGTGATTTCCACAACACCCCATCCCCTTAACAGTGGCCTCTACAGCAAACTTCCTACACCAATGAAGAAAAATGGCTGGGTTGTTATGAAAACCTGGTGTAAAACTGTGTGCATGTGGAGACTAAGGGCATGCGAGCTTCTATTGGCTGATAAGGGTCATGTGACCAGGCTTCTATTGGCTAATGCATTTTTTTGGGAAAATCTCAGGAATGGTACGTTAGAGAGCTGAGACCCGGTCTAAAACCTTTCCGGACACCTGATGTACCTGTGTGCCAAATTTCGCGATTGTATATGCGACAGTGCGGACATACACACAAACACTCCGCTTTATAATATAAATATATATATATATATACATATATACACACACACACACACATATATACACACTGTAATATAAATATTATTATTTTTTTTACATGAAGGAAAAGATAAGTGCATTCCTCGAGGTTTTACCAGTGTGAATGACTTGTCGCATAGAGGCTGAGCTTCTCTCTGCAGTTCTTTTTTGTTCATGTAGCCTTTGGAATTCGAATTCTGTTTAGAAAAAAAAAGAGAAGTAAGGAGTCTTTGTTCTTAGTCTTGGTAGAAATTTCACAGCTTAACCAACGTACACATATTTAGCATAGTTCTAAACATGAGAACTGCAGGATTAATTTGCTATGAATATTAAATTAACCGACCACGAGCAGAAAGCAACAAAAAAAAATTTGTTTTTGCCTCTGCAACGTTTCCTTACATAGCGCTACATAATGCTTAAACCCTTCAGGACCGGGCTCATTTTCACCTTAAGGACCAGGCCAATTTTTGGAAATCTGACCAGTGTCACTTTAAGTGCTAATAACTTTAAAACGCTTTGACTTATCCAGGCCATTCGGAGATTGTTTTTTTGTCACATATTGTACTTCATGACACTGGTAAAATGAAGTCAAAAAAATTATTTTTTTTGCACAAAAAAATACCTAATTTACCAAAAATTGGGAAAAATTTGCAAATTTCAAAGTTTGTTTCTCTACTTCTGTAATACATAGTAATACCCCAAAAAATTGTGATGACTTTACATTCCCCATATGCCTACTTCATGCTTGAATTATTTTGGGAATGATATTTTATTTTTTGGGGATGTTATAAGGCTTAGAAGTTTAGAAGCAAATCTTGAAATTTTTCCGAAATTTACAAACTCAATTTTTAGGGACCAGTTCAGGTCGGAAGTCACTTTGCGAGGCTTACATAATAGAAACCACCCAAAAATGACCCCATCTAAGAAACTACACCCCTCAAGGTATTCAAAACTGATTTTGCATACATTGTTAACCCTTTAGGTGTTGCACAAGAGTTATTGGCAAATGGGGAGGAAATTTGAGAATTTCATTTTTTTGTCTAATTTTTCATTTTAACCCATTTTTTCCACTAACAAAGCAAGGGTTAACAGCCAACAAGACTGTATCTTTATTGCCCTGACTCTGATGTTCACAGAAACACCCCATATGTGGCAGTAAACTACTGTATGGCCACACAGCGGGGCGTAGAGTGAAAGGTGCGCCGTTTGGTTTCTGGAGGGCTAATTTTGCTGGACTGTTTTTTTTACACCATGTCCCATTTGAAGCCCCCCTGATGCACCCCTAGAGTAGAAACTCCATAAAAGTGACCCCATCTAAGAAACTACACCCCTCAAGGTATTCAAAACTGATTTTACAAACTTTGTTAACCCTTTAGGTGTTGCACAAGATTTAATGGAAAATAGAGACACAATTTCAAAATTTCACATTTTTGGCAGATTTTCCATTTTAATATTTTTTTTCCAGTTACAAAGCAAGGGTTAACAGCCAAACAAAACTCATTATTTATGGCCCTGATTCTGTAGTTTACAGAAGCACCCCATATGTGGTCGTAAACCACTGTACGGGCACACGGCAGGGCGCAGAAGGAAAGGAATGCCATACGGTTTTTGGAAGGCAGGTTTTGCTGGACTGTTTTTTTTGACACCATGACCCATTTGAAGCCCCCCTGATGCACCTCTAGAGTAGAAACTCCATAAAAGTGACGCCATCTAAGAAACTACACCCCTCAAGGTATTCAAAACTGATTTTACAAACGTTGTTAACCCTTTAGGTGTTCCACAAGAATAAATGGAAAATAGAGATTAAATTTCAAAATTTCACTTTTTCGGCATATTTTCCATTTTAATATTTTTTTTCCAGTAACAAAGCAAGGGTTAACAGCCAAACAAAACTCTTTATTTATGGCCCTGATTCTGTAGTTTACAGAAACACCCCATATGTGGTCGTAAACTGTTGTATGGCCACACGGCAGGGCGCAGAAGGAAAGGAACACCATATGGTTTCTGGAAGGCAGATTTTGCTGGATTGTTTTTAGACACCATGTCCCATTTAAAGCCCCCTGATGCACCCCTAGGTTAGAAACTCCAAAAAAGTGGCCCCATTTTGGAAACTACGGGATAAGGTGGCAGTTTTGTTGGTACTATTTTAGGGTACATATGATTTTTGGTTGCTCTATATTACACTTTTTTGTGAGGCAAAGTAACAAAAAATAGAAATTCTGAAATTTCATCTCCATTTGCCATTAACTCTTGTGGAACACTTAAAGGGTTAACAAAGTTTGTAAAATCAGTTTTGAATACCTTGAGGGGTGTAGTTTCCAAAATGGGGTCATTTTTTGGAGTTTATACTCTAGGGGTGCATTGGGGGGGCTTCAAATGGGACATGGTGTCAAAAAACCAGTCCAGCAAAAACTGCCTTCCAAAAACCATACGGCGCTCCTTTCCTTCTGCGCCCTGCCGTGTGGCCATACAGCAGTTTACGACCACATATGGGGCATTTCTATAAACTAAAGAATCAGGGCAATAAATATTGAGTTTTGTTTGGCTGTTAACCCTTGCTTTGTTATGGGAAAAAATGAATTAAAATGGAAAATTTGCCAAAAAATAGCTGTTTTGGCACTGTTTTTATTTTTTATTATTTACAACGTTCATCTGACAGGTTAGATCATATGCTATTTTTATAGAGCAGGTTCTTACGGACGTGACGATACCTAATATGTATACTTTTTTATTTATTTAGGTTTTACACAATAATATCATTTTTGACACAAAAAAAAAACATGTATAGTCTGAGAGCCATAGTTTTTTCAGTTTTTTGGCGATCGTCTCAGGTTGGGTATCATTTTTGCGGGATGAGATGACGGTTAGATTGGTACTATTTTGGGGTGCATATGACTTTTTGATCGCTTGCTATTACACTTTTTGTGATGTAAGGTAACAAAAAAATAGCTTTTTTGACACCGTTTTTATTTAATTTTTTTTTACAATGTTCACCTGAGGGGTTAGGTCATGTGGTATTTTTATAGATCAGGTTCTTACGGACATGGCAATACCTAATATGTCTACCTTTTTATAATTTATCAGGGTTTTACACAATAATATTTTTGAAACAAAAAAAAATCATGTTTTAGTATCTCCATAGTCTGAGACCCATAGTTTTTATATTTTTTGGGCCATTGTCTCATGTAAGGGCTCATTTTTTGCGGGATGAGGTGACGGATTGATTGGTACTTTTTTGGCGTACATGCGACTTTTTTGATCACTTTTATTACCTTTTTTGGGAAGTAAGGTGGGCAAAATTTCAATTTCCTCATAGTTTTTATTTTTTTATTTTTATGGCGTTCACCGTGCGGGGAAAGTAACATGACCGTTTACGGACGCGGCGATACCTAATATGTGTAGTGTATTTTATTTTTTATTTTTTTATTCAGTGATAAATGTGTTTTTTTGAAACTTTACTTTTTTCACTTTTTTTTTTCTTTTTTTTTGACCCAGACCCACTTGGTTCTTGAAGATCCAGTGGGTCTGATGTCTGTATAATACAGTACAGAACAATATATATTGCACTGTACTGTATTTTACACTTGTCTGAACAGATCTATGCCTTTCAGCACAGATCTGTTCAGCACCATGGACAGCAGGATGCCTGAGAGGCGTCCTGTTGCCATGGGAACCTTCCCCGTCTGCTCAGTACTGCTCAGAACTTCGCAGACGGGGAAGGGTAAGCACAGGGCTGAGGGGAAGGGTAAGAACAGGGTCAGGGACCGCGGGGATCAGAAACTGCAGAAAGCGCTACAAACCGCAGGTCTGAATTGACCTGCGGTTTGCAGCGATTGCCGACATGGGGGGGTCACAGGACCCCCCTCGGCATTGACCCAAGGTGCCCGGCTGTGTGTGACAGCCGGGATCGCAGCGCTGTCACCATGTCTGCAGACATGGTGACAGTTTATGCCATGACGTGTATACTCATCATGGCGCGCTAAGTAGCAGTGCGCCATGACGAGTATACTCGTCATAGGTCGGGAATATTTTCACACTTTCTCCTTCTCTGATCGCTTCCCTGACAGGAATTGGGGCGATCAGAGAAGGAGAAGCACATAGTCCCTCCCTAACCCCCCCTTACCTGCCCCGATGCGCTGCGATTGGTCCCTCTGTAGTAATGGACCAATCACAGCGATCGCGGGCGGGTCAGGGCTCCTATACAGCTCCTGCCGGCTTCTCTGGTTGCCTAGCAACCCCAGCACGCCGGCTTCACTGAAGCTTCAGCGCTTCGCTCCCTGCGCTGACAGTGAAAGCCGATCACGTACATGCACGTGGGGATGCGGTGAGGCACCACATTCCCCCACGTACATGTACGTGATGTTGCGTGAAGGGGTTAAAGGGGTTGTCCAGCGTTCTGATATTTATGACCTATCCTCTGGAAAAGTCATCAAAATCAGATTTGTGGGGGAGGGGGGGAGCAGCTGCAGGAAACATAGCAGTAGACAACTGGAAGCAGAAGGCTTCATCCTCTGTGCAGTGGTCATGCCAGCATACTGCATCTCAATGCCATTCCATTGTTATAATTCAGGAACCAATGGCTGCTATAAACAGTTGATCAGTGAGAGTACAGAGTGTCAGACCCCTACCAATCTGATATTGTCCAAGAGCTAGACAACCTCTTTAACCCCACCACTAGTCAGCTCAGTCAGGATTCGCTCAAGAAGAAAAAGACAACAATGCTTTTAATGAACCCTGTTAGGGCTGTGTGGCTGAAGAAGGAGCCACTTCTGAGGGCTCTCTTTAAAGGGGTTATCCTATGAATAATGTAAATAATGAAAATCAGACATCATATAGTACATAACGCCCTCTTTGTAACAAAGCTAGAACCAGCCCTGTACCTCACATGGATCCAGACATCTCCCCATGCATTGCTCTGCTAGATTTATATCAAGCTGACCGCTCAAGGGGAGGGTCTTTTCTTCTGCAGCTAAGGGGGCGTGTCCAGGCTCTCCCTATCACAGCTCAGGAGGCAGTTGTGGGATGAAACTGAGCATGTGCGGCCATCTCAGTGAGCAGGTCAAAGAAATAAGAAAAAGAACAAAGAGCAGGTGATCCTATACAGATACATTTTATTGAATAACTTAGAGGCTATGCTGAATTTCTAAGTACAATTACAAAAGTATTCAGATGGAGGAGGTGGTTTTAAAACTGTAGAATATTTTTTGTGGGACAACCCCTTTAAGTTACAATTGAGCAAAAGCTGCAATCTTAAAACAAGATCAGGGTTGCAGAGGTAACTGTCATATAGTGACAAACAAAGCCTTTAAAAACAGGCCAGGAATGAGATCTGCAAGTAATACCTAATATCCTTTTAAAGTTTAGACTGTCAGTCTGAGATATACCAGGTTGAAGCAGCCTACTCACCTTCAGCCAACTGTGATCTCAGCAAGTGTGGAGTGGGGGGTGACAGAGGGTGATGTGCTAAAGGCTGCAGGAAGGGTGGAAGAGATACCGAACAGATCCCCTCTCCATGTATAACTGTAGATAACCACAGGGGGAATGGTAACATGGTATTCTGTGCATGTTATTCCCACATCAGATAGCATAAATACAGTAATCATTTTTTTTTCCAGAAAAGGAGTAAGAAGATGGGCACTTGCAACTTAACACCTTATGACGGGTCTTACTCCGCTACAGCTCACACCTTTTCACTTCTTTGATGCTTGTAAGCTGCAGAACTGCCAGGAAAGAGGAGTCACATGACGAGGATCATCATGTGACTCCTCTCTGCTCAGTGTTCCCTGTGCTGTGAGCCCGCTGCTAGGTAGGAGGGGACGTATCAGAAACGTATCCCACTGTGGGAATACGTTACAGCCTTCCATCATATGGAGGTATAGGTCGGGAATCCTCCTGGCATATACATCTGATGGAAAACTAATAAAAGTGATGTGAACCCACCCTAAGGGCTCATGCACATGACCGTATGTATTTTGCGGTCAGCAAAAAACAGATCTGCAAAAATACGGATAGCGTCCGTGTTCATTTGGCATTTCACGGAACAGCTGGTCCCTAATATAACAGTACTATCCTTGTCCGTAATGCGGACATGTTCTATTTTTTCGCGGAACGGAAATACGGACATACGAAAACGGAATGCACACGGAGTAACTTCCGTTTTTTTTGTGGACCCATTGAAATGAAAGGTTCCGTCGTATACGGTCCGCAAAAAAAGGGAACGGACGCGGAAAGAAAATACGTTCATGTGAATGAGCCCTAATACTGACAGTTCAGTGCAGTACAATACAGCATGTTATTGTACTGCATTGAAACAGCGATCAAACTCTGGAAATTTTAACTCTTATAGTGGGTAAAAAAATTATTAAAGTAAAAAAAGGGCCCTTTACCTTCATCAAGCCATTTATAATGAAAAAAACAAAACCATAAAAAATAGACATACTAGGTATCGCCGTGTCTGTAAAACCAGCTCTATAAAAATATCACATAATCTACCACCTCAAGTGAATGCCATTTTTAAAAAAAGCACCAAAACAGCAATTTTTTGGTCACCTTGCCTCACAAAAAGCATAATAACGAGTGATCAAAATGTATGTACCTCTTTATGGTACCAATAAAAATGTCACCTCATCCCTCAAAAAATGAGCCTCCACACAAGACCATTGCCAAAGAAATAAAATAAATATGTCTTTCAGAAAATGGCGACACACAAAAGCAGCATTTTTTTTAATGCTTTGATTGTGTAAAGTTGCAAAAAAAATAAAAATAAATAGACATATTGCTACATCTGCAATGAACTGCTCTATAAAAATATCAAATGATCTACCCTGCCATAAAAAAAAAAGTGCCAAAACAGCCATTTTTTTGGTCACCCTGCCTCGCAAATGTTGTATCTACCCCAAAATCGTACCAATGAAAACGTCACCTAATCCGACAAAAAACAAACCCTCACACAAAATCATCACCAAAAATATTTAAAAAAAAATAGGTTTGGTGGGGATGGTTTTCTGAAAATGGCGATGCAAAAACATTGTATAAAAACTGTAAAATGTAAAAAAAAAAAAACATACTGACCAGTAGAATAAAGATAACAGTTTTTCCATGTGCTAATAAGGCTACTTTCACACTAGCGCTCGGGGCTCCGCTTGTGAGTTCTGTTTGAAGGCTCTCACAAGCGGCCCCGAACGGATCCGTCCAGCCCTAATGCATTCTGAGTGGATGCGGATCCCCATATAGACTCCCTGATCACCCCCCTGTCATTGATTACCCCCCTGTAAAGCTCCATTCAGATGTCCGCATGATTTTTACGGATCCACTGATAGATGAATCGGATCCGCAAAACGCATACGGAAGTCTGAATGGAGCCTTACAGGGGCGTGATCAATGACTGTGGTGATCACCCCATATAGACTCCCTGATCACCCCCCTGTCATTGATCACCCCGCTGTAAAGCTCCATTCAGATGTCCACATGATTTTTACGGATCTACTGATAGATGGATCGGATCCGCAAAACGCATACGGACGTCTGAATGGAGCCTTACAGGGGCGTAATCAATGACTGTGGTGATCACCCCATATAGACTCCCTGATCACCCCCCCTGTCATTGATCACCCCCCTGTAAAGCTCCATTCAGAAGTCTGCATGATTTTTACGGATCCACTGATAGATGGATCGGATCCGCAAAACACATACAGGCGTCTCCCTGGAGCCTTCCAGGGGGGGTGATCACCCCATATAGACTCCCTGATCACCCCCCTGTCATTGATCACCCCCCCTGTCATTGATCACCCCCCTGTCATTGATCACCCCCCTGTCATTGATCACCCCCCCTGTCATTGATCACCCCCCCTGTCATTGATCACCCCCCCTGTCATTGATCACCCCCCCTGTCATTGATCACCCCCCCTGTCAGGCTGCATTCAGATGTCCGTATGATTTTTACGGATCCACAAGTTGTCACAAGTTAGTGGAATATGAGACTTTGTATGAAAAAAAAATAAAAAAATAAAAATCATCATTTTCCACTAACTTGTGACAAAAAATAAAAAATTCTAGGAACTTGCCATGCCCCTCACGGAATACCTTGGGGTGTCTTCTTTCCAAAATGGGGTCACTTGTGGGGTAGTTATACTGCCCTGGCATTTTCCAGGGGCCCTAATGTGTGGTAAGTAGGTAAATGACCTGTGAAATCCGAAAGGTGCTCTTTGGAATGTGGGCCCCTTTGCCCACCTAGGCTGCAAAAAAGTGTCACACATGTGGTATCGCCGTATTCAGGAGAAGTTGGGGAATGTGTTTTGTGGTGTCATTTTACATATACCCATGCTGGGTGAGAGAAATATCTTGGCAAAAGACAACTTTTCCCATTTTTTTTTATACAAAGTTGGCATTTGACCAAGATATTTATCTCACCCAGCATGGGTATATGTAAAATGACACCCCAACTTCTCCTGAATACGGAGATACCACATGTGTGACACTTTTTTGCAGCCTAGGTGGGCAAAGGTGCCCAAATTCCTTTTAGGAGGGCATTTTTAGACATTTGTATACCAGACTTCTTCTCACGCTTTGGGGCCCCTAAAATGCCAGGGCAGTATAAATACCCCACATGTGACCCCATTTTGGAAAGAAGACACCCCAAGGTATTCCGTGAGGGGCATGGCAAGTTCCTCGAATTTTTTATTTTTTGTCACAAGTTAGTGGAAAATGATGATTTTTATTTTTTTATTTTTTTTTCATACAAAGTCTCATATTCCACTAACTTGTGACAAAAAATAAAAACTTCCATGAACTCACTATGCCCATCAGCGAATACCTTGGGGTGTCTTCTTTCCAAAATGGTGTTATTTGTGGGGTGTTTGTACTGCCCTGGCATTTGAGGGTCTCCGCAATCATTACATGTATGCCCAGCATTAGGAGTTTCTGCTATTCTCCTTATATTGAGCATACAGGTAATGAGATTTTTTTTTTCCGTTCAGCCTCTGGGCTGAAAGAAAAAAATGAACGGCACAGATTTCTTCATTCGCATCGATCAATGTGGATGAAAAAATCTCTGCCAAAAAAAGAAAAAGGAGGGGAAAGGCGTCTGCCAGGACATAGGAGCTCCGCCCAACATCCATACCCACTTAGCTCGTATGCCCTGGCAAACCCGATTTCTCCATTCACATCAATCGATGTGGATGAATAAATCATTGCCGGGATTTTTTTTTTTTTATATATACAAAGTGTTTGCCAAAGTATATGAACACCGCCACCTCCTCAGCTCATATGCCTCGGCAAACGTATCTTTTACTGCAGAGGAGAAATCTCGTCTTGCAGCGCCGCATACACCGACTTGCATGTAATCTGACAGCAGCGCAATGCTTCTGTCCGAATGCACATCAGTGCTGCAGCTAGTCGATCGGTTGGTCCACCTGGAAGGTAAAAAAAACAAAACAAAAAAGAAAAAACCAGGCCGCAAAGCAATAACTTTATTAACTTTAGAACAGAACATATTAACTTTTTTAAACTTTTTTAACTTTTTTACTTACCGGTAATTTTTTTTTTTGTTTAGTTTTTTTTACCTTTATAGAACAAACCTCTCCTTCCCCATGGGACAATGTGCAAAGCGCAAATCGCCCAAAGATGTGGCAAAGTACGTTATGCACTTTATCCCAGGTGAAAGGAGAGGTTTGCAGCAGCTGTGAGTAAAAGGGCCCTAATAGCCCTGTGTGCCTGTCCTGTGAGATGCAATCCCTATGCTAAGTGTACCTGTGTGTGGTACTTCCGGAAACACTCTCCATAGCATAGGGCAGGGTGGTCAGCACAGTCAGGACAGAAATAGCGGGTGTCACGCCTTATTCCACTCCTGCTACAGACACGACATCTTTTTCGGGGTGACGGTTGGGTTGAGGTACCAGGAACGACACTGGGGAAATGTCGCTCGTGTAGACGGCTAACTACACTGGTGGATGGGGCCACGGAACCTCCTGGGTAAAGGAGGTTCTCGATGATCTCTTCCTGGAATTTGAGGAAAGATCGTGTTCTCCCAGCCTTACTGTAGAGAACAAAACTATTATTCAGCGCCAATTGAATTAAATATACAGACACCTTCTTATACCAGCGTCTGGTTCTGCGGGAAACTAAATACGGAGACAACATCTGGTCATTGAAGTCCACCCCTCCCATGAGCGCATTATAGTCGTGGACACAGAGGGGCTTTTCAATGACACGGGTTGCTCGCTCAATTTGGATTGTCGTGTCTGCGTGAATGGAGGAGAGCATGTAAACGTCACGCTTGTCTCTCCATTTCACCGCGAGCAGTTCTTCGTTACACAAGGCAGCCCTCTCCCCCCTTGCAAGACGGGTGGTTACATGCCGTTGGGGGAAGCCCACGCGACTAGTTCGCGCGGTGCCACAGGCGCAAATCCGTTCTAGAAACAAATGGCTAAAGAGGGCCACACTTGTGTAGAAATTGTCCACATAAAGATGGTACCCCTTGCCAAATAAGGGTGACACCAAGTCCCAGACTGTCTTCCCACTGCTCCCCAGGTAGTCAGGGCAACCGACCGGCTCCAGGGTCTGATCTTTTCCCTCATAGATCCGAAATTTGTGGGTATAGCCTGTGGCCCTTTCACAGAGCTTATACAATTTGACCCCATACCGGGCACGCTTGCTTGGGATGTATTGTTTGAAGCCAAGGCGCCCGGTAAAATGTATTAGGGACTCGTCTACGCAGATGTTTTGCTCAGGGGTATACAAATCTGCAAATTTCTGGTTGAAATGGTCTATGAGGGGCCGAATTTTGTGGAGCCGGTCAAAAGCAGGGTGGCCTCTGGGACGGGAGGTGGTGTTGTCGCTAAAATGCAGAAAACGCAGGATGGTCTCAAATCGTGTCCTGGACATAGCAGCAGAGAACATGGGCATGTGATGAATCGGGTGCGTGGACCAATATGACCGCAATTCATGCTTTTTTGTCAGGCCCATGTTGAGGAGAAGGCCCAGAAAAATTTTAAGTTCGGAAACTTGGACTGGTTTCCACCGGAAAGGCTGGGCATAATAGCTTCCCGGGTTTGCGGTTATAAATTGTGTGGCATACCGGTTTGTCTCTGCCACGACTAAGTCCAAGAGCTCCGCAGTCAAGAACAGCTCAAAAAATCCCAGGGCCGAACCGATTTGAGCCGTCTCAACCCGAACTCCAGACTGGGCGGTGAAAGGGGGAACTACTGGTGCGGCTGAAGTTGGTGACTGCCAATCAGGGTTTGCCAGCACCTCAGGGATTCTAGGGGCTCTACGGGCCTGTCTGTGCGGTGGCTGCGATGGGGTAACTACTGCACGTGCCACCGTGCCAGCTTCAACTGCCCTTCTGGTGCTCGCTACTTCACCATGTTGTACGGCAGTGCTGGTACTAGGTCCAGGAAGGGCTGCGCTGCTGGTGTATGCCTCACCACGTGATCCGGCAGCGACAGCCCCACTCTGCTGCTCTTGAAGCGGATCCTGCGCAACCTGTGGTCTAGCGACATGGGGCCGGGTACGCCTGGTGCTGCCATGGACCTCAACCTCCTCGTCCGAACTTTGGGTCAGAGAGCCACTGCTTTCTACAGGTTCATATTATGACCCGCTAGATTCGTCAGATGAGGGTTCCCATTCCTCATCCGACTGGGTCAGAATCCTGTAGGCCTCTTCAGAAGAATACCCCCTGTTTGACATTTTGGACTACTAAATTTAGGGGTATTCCCTGAGACTACCCAAGAAAAAAAGCAAGCCTGTCTTACAAAGGGGAGGCTAGCGAAGTACCGGAGGCCGCTGCGGTTGATAAAAAATATCAAAACTGATTTTTTTATCGCCGCAGTGCGTGTAAAGTGAATGTGCAGTGATCAAAAAAATATTTTTTTTTGTCACTGCGGTGGGGCGGGCGTGGGTGAACGCACGTGTGGGCGACCGATCAGGCCTGATCGGGCAAACACTGCGTTTTGAGTAGAGGGCGAACTAAAGTGACACTAATACTATTATAGATCTGACCGTGATCAGTTTTGATCACTTACAGATACTATAAAAGTACAAATGCTGATTAGCGATACGTTAATCAGCGAATAAAAGTTACTGCGTTGCGGTGGGGTGGGCGCTAACTGACGCTAACTACCTAACCAAGGGGCCTAAACTATCCCTAAAACCTAACAGTCAATACCAGTGAAAAAAAAAAGTGACAGTTTACACTGATCACTTTTTGTCTTTCACTAGTGATTGACAGGGGCGATCAAAGGGGTGATCAAAGGGTTAATTGGGGTGCAGGGGGGTGATCAGGGGCTACAGTGAAGTGTTTGGTGCTACTCACAGTTCAGTCTGCTTCTCTGCTGGATCCAACCGACGAAAAGGACCAGCAGAGAAGCCATATAACAGATCATATTTACTAATATGATCTGTTATATGGCTTGTGATAGGATTTTTTAAAAATCGCCAGCCTGCCAGCCAATGATCGTTGCTGGCAGGCTGGTGACGAACTTCTTCTTTAACTTTTGCCGGCCCGCGATGCGCATGCGCGGGCCGGCTTTGAGCGAAATCTCGCGTCTCGCGAGATGACGCGTATATGCGTGACTCTGCGCAGCGCTGCCACCTCCGGAACGCGATCCTGCGTTAGGCGGTCCGGAGGTGGTTAAGGACCCAGGACAAGAAAGCTCCCAGGCTGGGTCTCATAGGCAAACTATCAGTGTATTACACTAGGTAATACACTGTGTAGGACGGAACAAGGGGTCGTTATTGATGGTCGGCATGTGTCACCGAGGTTCCTGGCCTCGGTGAGGTAAGAGCCGGTTTTTATCAAGTGTCATTACAGATTGCAGTCTGACACTTCAGCTATTTAGTATGGCTGTAAAGCGGATCCGAGAAGGCTTTTACTGGGAGTAGTGCTGGGTGGGTGACTACTTCCCACGTTCCAGGCCGGGTCTTGGCAGGTTTATAAAGCAGTCAGCACTATCAGGTGGTGTGGTTTTACCTCCATCTGATACTGAAGCTGTGGAGTCCTCTGTGCTCAAGGCTGAAGACTGCAAACAGGAGTGCAGGCCGCCTGGAAGCCTGCAAGTGTACTTTTCTGTGACTGAGCATTCAGCCGGATGTGAACCGACACCTAGGATTCCAGGGTAATACTGTTTTGTTTTGCTGTTGTTGTGCCTTTTCATAGGTATATACATTGATATCCAATTATTCTAGGCAAGAAGGATGTTCATTGCCTTTAAGAGCCATGCTTGACTATATTTACAATTTTGTATGTCTTGAGTAGGCCAAAGTAAGGTCGCACAAAGGTTTCTGTGTAAAAAGGTTTCTACTCTTTAGTGTTATTCGTCTCATTAATGTACCGGTCTGAGAAGAGACTTCCTTGTCTACTTATAAATTCATGACGGGAGATAAAGATAAGTTCTATGCATGTCACGACTGTGACTGATCCAGACAGGTCTGGGAGGAGAAGGTCGCAGCAACTTGCTACTCGCGATAGCTTGTGAGTTTGCTCCGTGGTTCAGGGTATGTCATCTGGGTTTTGCCTTGTGAACCTTTTTGTCCTGACTGGGAGTTTGTAGGCATCCTTCTCAGGTGAGTCCTGTCTGCCACTCCCAGCTACTATATTAGTTTCACTTTCACTTGTAGTCATTGCCAGATATAGTCCTTACTTCCAGTTCTATTCTGACCTTTGAAGGAGATCGTTTGATGGTGTTGCTGTGGAGCTCTTGTCCGGCGTGGACTGTCGTGATTGGGATCGCCTTCTCTGCTCGTGACTGGATAAGTCTATCTCTGATATAGTTTGTTTGTTGCTGTCTTCCCCTGCTGTTCTCCTAGACATGAGTGATGGTGACTAGTGCTCCCATCGGCCTTTCCCCACTCTAGGCCTTTTTAGGGTGACTGAGGGTTTTAGGCATCCTGCTCCCCGCATGGGTTCACACCCCGTCTAGGGTATCAGGGCAGACAGGTGCCAGCTTAGGGTTAGTCAGGGGTGTCCATACTATTCCCATCCGTAGATAAGGGTCCCCCTTCCCCTCCGTCTGGTGCGACACGACTGCTGCTGGGGTAGCGGTCGTGACAATGCAGCTGGTGATAATTACCTATACAATTAGGTATTTATTGATGCAAAATATATAATATGTATGTATTCATTTAATGAGCCTTAGTTAGTCCTTAGCATAAGACAATCAGTAGGACATACAGTCCTGATCAAAAGTTTAAGACCACTTGAAAAATGGCAAAAAATCATATTTAGCATGGCTGGATCTTAACAAGGTTCCAAGTAGCGCTTCAACATGGAACAAGAAGAAATGGGAGTGAGACAAAACATTTTTTGAGCATTCAATTTAATAAAAACAACGAATAAACTGAAACAGGCTGTTTTTCAGATGACCAAAGTTTAGGACCACACCTCCAAAAAAAACGAAACCCCCCCAAAATAGCTCCTTCAGTGTGACAGTAATGGCGCCTTTAGTGTGACTATGATGAAGCGCATGCGTCACATGAAAGCGCTATGACAGACAGGATGACGCGGAACTGGACATGCGCAGTGAATGAATGGAGACGCTCAATGAAGCATGATGGTGTATGCGGGCGCCATTTCATCTAGAGGTGCGATTTCTATGATCTCCATCTGACACACTTATTCACTTTATCAAGGAAGTTATATACATGTATGTGGAAATTACTTATATTATATATCTATGTGATCAATGAACAGGGACATCAGTCTTGTATTGCGGATCTCTTAGCACATGTCACTTTATGCACATGCACTTTGTTTATTTTTTGTATATGTATCAGATGTATTCAATTTATTCATGATTGTAATCACACCGTGATTGGTTAGTCACTTGAGATATGCCTTTATATGTTCTCATTTTCACTGTTTCTATGCTGGAAGAAGGCTCTTGTGAGCCGAAACGTCGCAAGGTTGCCATATTATGGGTGATTAAAAGCTCACTATTTTCACTTTTAACCTGGAGTGCAGTCCTATTTTCTTAAAGCTGTATTATTGGGGTATTGCCGCTGCCCTTGTGGACATTGCACCCGTTCCTTGGTTGATGCTCCCGCTGGACTTTTTTACAATTTATATCGGCACCGTGGGTGAGCAGACCTGAAACTTTTCATTATGTCTTTTACTGAAACACCCTGTGGCGGCACATATACTGCTGAGGAGGTCGACCGCATAATGCAGGGGATTGAAAGCGACGCTTCTTTTCTAAAGGCTCCTACCTCAAAAGAACTTAAACGCAAGTATACCACTCTATCCAGACGTCTAATTGCCATGAAACTACATATGGCCACACTGGGACAATATTACAAAGAAAAAAAGATACCCAGGGGCATGCGCTTCAATCTGTGTCCAAACCTCTTTCCAACTAATGATACATTTTGCAAACGATTTGAAATATTGTCTAATAGATATTCATTGGACTACATCTTGCTAAACATTGAATTTTTACAATTGGAGGTTGTGACACTTTCTGATGATTTGCTGGAGGTGGAACGTTTATTACAGACACTATTGTCTGAAGACGAACTTTCACAATATAAGGAAGAAATGAAAAGCCAATTGGGTAAACTGCAGGCTGAATTGGAAGAGGGGAAAAGGAGTAAGTGGGTACGTGATGCAGAGGATTATAGAAAAGGTGACATCTACACGTGGCATTCAGATTTCTCCAATATAGGTTTTAATCGTGACAACAAGAAAAAGAGAAAGAACATACAACCATCTGCAGACGAAGATAATGTTGTTTTTTTAGGGAACAACTTGGACATAAAGAAAAGAAAAGAACAAGAACCAGAAGAGGGGGGCATAGATATAGAAACACGAGGAAAACAACGTTACAACAGGACCAGACTGCAGTCGACGAAGGCATCCACATACAAAAAGAGACCATAGTCTTCAATTTGTCCTCAGTTGAACTGACTGAAGCTCAACATAGCGTCTTGTCTAAAGGACTCACATTCTGCCCTAGTTCCAAGGTAAATTGGTTTGATTTGGAAATTGATTTAAATTATTTTTTTCGCTCTATAAAGTTGAAAAGTTTTCAGGGATACCACTGCTAATTTACAAACATGTTCTAGTGAATTAACACTTAAAAAATTAGGTTTGACTAACAAAAGCACTTTTTGTCCTATTGTCAATGAGCCAGCGATAGAGGCCTATATTTCTTCGGTCAAAAGAGATGTGAGAAATCTAAAATCTTCTTTGGGAGAAAAAAATATATTGAAGAGTCCAAATCTGACCTCCGCAGAAATCGAGGCCTTATCGCAACTCAAGGACAACCCCCATTTAACAATTAAACCCGCCGATAAGGGCAGGGGGGTAGTTGGACTTGATACATCAAATTATATAAAAGAAATTCAGCGTCAATTGGGAGACACCAACGTGTATGGTATCATGAATATTATCAAGAAGACTCTGTCTGATGCGGTGGTGGCAGGCATTATAGATGAAGGGTTAAGGGAATACTTGGAGATACCCTTCCCTGTCACTCCTGTAATATATATACTGCCTAAAGTCCACAAAAGTCTTGTGGATCCTCCTGGCCGCCCCATCGTATCAGGCTCAGACTCAGTATTCAGTAGAATAGCCATTTTCCTGGATAAGATGCTAAGGGATTTTTCGACAGCTGGAGAGTCCTATATCAAAGATACAGGGGATTTTCTGGAACAACTGAGAGCAGTTGACACTAGTAATGTAAAGTCTCTAATTCTTGTATCCTTTGATGTAGTATCTTTATACACATCAATAGGACACGAGAAAGGTATTGCTGCGGTCAACAAATATCTTGATGGTTCACACATTTCTATGGAGACAAAATGTTTTATTAATTCTCTTCTGAAATTGATACTTGAGAATAATTATTTTTTGTTCCAAGACACCTTTTTTAATCAAAAACGCGGCGTTGCGATGGGGTCAAATGTGGCCCCAACGTACGCGAATATATATATGCACCACATGGAGGAGGACCTTATCTATGTATCCCACCACTTTCAACATGTTTTGAGGTGGTGGAGATACATAGATGACGTCTTCCTCCTGTGGACTGGTACTGAAACACAGTTGGTTGAATTCCATGATTATCTTAATAGTGTGGACGTTGATCTTCAGTATACTACATCCTACTCCAAAACTAACTTGTCATTTCTTGATACTAATGTGAAATTGGTTGATGGTTTAAATCAGTATGAGTCTGTTCGTCAAACCGACGGACAGAAACACATTTTTACGATTTGAAAGCAATCACCCACGCAGTTTGATTAAACATCTCCCTCAATCTCAATTCTTGAGGGCAAAACGCATTGTATCTGATCATACTGAGTTGCCGGCCACATTGGATATGATGGCAGGTAAATTCAGAGAACGTGGCTATCCTCGCAAACTGTTAAATGAACAGAAAAGCAAAATCCTCCATACTAACATAGAATGTGTACAACTTACTCCTCAAAAAATTCAAAGGATACCGTTTATGTCTACATATTCTGATTACAGTTTAGATATAGGACAGATCTTAAAAAATAATTGGAAAATTCTTAGTAGAGGAATTAAAGATGTCCCTGAATTAAAAAATCCTCCTTTGCTATCTTATCGAAAAAACAAAAACATAAGAGATCATCTGGTTAAAGCAGATGTTGGTCCTAAAAGAAATATCATTCAGCGACTGTTGACGCAGGCGGGACTGGGATGTTTCCCGTGTCTCAATTGCGTCAACTGTCGCTACATTTGTAAATCTAAATCTTTTGCACATCCA
This sequence comes from Bufo bufo, assembly GCF_905171765.1. Lineage (NCBI taxonomy): Eukaryota > Metazoa > Chordata > Amphibia > Anura > Bufonidae > Bufo > Bufo bufo. Next base: position 79,847,151 of record NC_053398.1, on the reverse strand, counting down.
TCTACAGGAAAAGAATACCCCATTAGATTCCATCTCACATGTTCTTCATCATATGTTATTTATGTTCTAGCATGTCCATGCAATTTAATATACGTAGGGGAAACATCAACGGAATTGAAATTGAGGTTAAACAATCATAGGAATTCAATTAGGAAAAAACGCACTGATTTACCGGTTTCCAGACATTTTGGATCCCTTCATCACTCTGAACGGGATCTAAGATGCTGGATAATTGACCATGTTGCGATGCCCAGGAGAGGTGGCGACCGTTTGGCAATCTTGAAAAAGAGAGAATTGCGATGGATATACGCTCTGGATAGTTTGCACCCTAGGGGGCTTAATGTAGAATTCAGATGAGAGATCTGGATTTGGGGTTGAACTAGATTTTCCTTGCATTAGCGGTTCCTCTGTCTCGGTTTTGTATAAAAGTGCCTTGAAATGGTGATAATACAAATTTGTAATCCATATGAAATAGATTATTCAATCTGTAATTAATTTGTTTATTTTTCTTTGCCTTTTAGAACTATTTTGAATTTTAAAAGATTGGATGGGGATCCTTGAACTGGCCCTCTTTGATGGTGATGGTGCTGAGCAACAACATCTATGTCTTCCCGCTGCGTATTTCCAGATATGAAATTTTTGTATTCTTGTGTTATGCTTTCCTTTGAGAATCCCTCTTATGGCTGCGTTATTGCCGGTAATAAGGTTGGCGGTGCCAGCGGGGTACATTGGTGTGTCCCCCTCTGACACATGCGACCTAGTGGGTTGGATCCATCTCGGCAGAGCTGGAACCTTCCCCACATGCTGGATTATGTAGGATGCACCTACCGTGGCTAAATATGCTGTATAGGAAAGCGCCTTGCACACTTAAGGTATCCTTGAGTTACACTCATGAAACTGTAGGGCATTGTTGCCCTTTAGCAAAATGGCGCCTTCAGTGTGACTATGCTGAAGCGCATGCGTCACATGAAAGCGCTATGACAGACAGGATGACGCGGAACTGGACATGCGCAGTGAATGAATGGAGACGCTCAATAAAGCATGATGGTGTATGCGGGCGCCATTTCATCTAGAGGTGCGATTTTTATGATCTCCATCTGACACACTTATTCACTTTATCAAGGAAGTTATATACATGTATTTGGAAATTACTTATATTATATATCTATGTGATCAATGAACAGGGACATCGTTCTTGTATTGCGGATCTCTTAGCACATGTCACTTTATGCACATGCACTTTGTTTATTTTTTGTATATGTATCAGATGTATTCAATTTATTCATGATTGTCATCACACCGTGATTGGTTAGTTACTTGAGATATGCCTTTATATGTTCTCATTTTCACTGTTTCTATGCTGGAAGAAGGCTCTTGTGAGCCGAAACGTCGCAAGGTTGCCATATTATGAGTGAATAAAAGCTCACTATTTTCACTTTTAACCTGGAGTGCAGTCCTATTTTCTTGAAGCAGTATATTATATATATATATATTTCTCATTAGGAGAATATTTGTCTCTAAAAGAGTGTCTGTAAAGATGTGTATTTTGTAACAATTAATCACATCTTTGGTATGACAGGAGTTACTGATATCTCTGTGAGAAAACAAGGCCATTTATATCATTATGGTCCATAAGTGTGAGAAACATTCAGAGAGACGCCTAGAGGTCTGTATCTAATTGCTACAAGTATCAGAATTAATCCCTATAGCTTTGAATTAAAGCTTCTAAGGTCAAATGTATAAAATATGTTTTATTCAGACTTACATAAGTTAACCCTTTATACTATGATGCAAATAGCTTACACAGCAGTGCCACCTAGGTATAAGTAGGTGACATTACAACAGTAGCAAAAGTGCATTCTGGGTAAGGTTATGATGTCACAATTTTTATCAATGGTCACGCCCATCCGACAATGTTCGGAAAGTTCCAAACTAGGAAGGTGTGTCTAACTGATAAGTTTGTGATTATAAACCATACACAGGAAGGAAAAAGAAAGAGGGGAGACAAGTTGAGCTCTCTAGAGGGGTCTATCAAGATGAAAGCCATGATGAGATGCGTTATGATGGACCACCCAGCTTTCCTAGGAGCAGAAGTGAGATTCCTACTAGGACTTTGTAAGAGAGACACAGAAAATGATATTTCATTTTATTAAGACTAATTTGATAGTGTTGGTGAAATCATACCATCTAGATTGGTGAATAAATTAATAAATTAATTGATCATCTCCATATTGAGATGTAGTCTTAGGATATTGTGAGGCTTCATTCTACCTGCAGAAGAATCTAGACTCATAATCTAGCAAAGCATTAAATATATATATATATATATATATATATATATATATAATGTTGGTAAGGCTGATTAGTCATCCTGCATTTGTGGGAGGGGCGGAGGCTCTTCATATACGAGCCACAGCCTCACTCACAGGCGTGTGTTCTCAGGTGCACAGCTGCCGCTGGGTGTCATTAGCAAACTAGCTTCTCTGGTGGTAGGATTCTTTCTTTGCAGCATGGAGCTTGTTATTTTGCTCTCCGCTACCGTAGCATGCACGCGCCATCCTAAGTAAGTAGGTTGGGCCGTCTCCTGACTTTGCTAGCGAACGGGAGGCTTCGCCTCAGAATCTGCTACCTCAGGTTTGTTCATTGGGGATAAATACTTCTATTTCTTTTCAACTTTGTTTGTTGGTAATAGGAGTTAGTTCCTATAAATCTTACAAGTTTTACTTCGCATTGTTCATCTCGTATGAAACGTTACTTCAGCCGGTTTGCTGTAAAGAAAGAGTTACCCGGGCTGCATGTGATGTCATGTTTGGAGATCGGACGCAGCTGTTATTGTTTAGGCCTCTTGCTGTAGCTGTTCCTTGCCACGTGTCTCCCCCTCCTCCCGCTACCACCATCTTTAGACTTCACGTATTTCGCTGCTCCATGTACTTAAAAACCTGCCGCACTTTTATGCTCTGCTGTTATCCTGAGCGGCATTTACATTTTTGGCTTTTATTTCATGTCTTATGCTGCATCCGCACGTCTTTACTGTCCAGCACTTTCCTACTCTTGGTTCGTATTCACTCTGATTGGTCTCACATTCAAGCTGCATTCACCTGTTGGCAGTTACAAACATAACTATTTTTAGGCTTACGTTCCTTTCCTCGGTGGTCTGTTACATTCCATAGGCCTACTTTTCTGTTCACCTCAGTGAGATTAATCCTGGTTCCTAATCACTCAGACTGGTCTCCTTTTACTTCTGGTTCGTATTCATTCAGATTGGTCTCCTGCCCCAGTTCACCAAACAGCTCCTCAGCGGAGGTCAGTGGGCCAATCGGAATAAGTTTCCTGCTATGTTTTCACAAGCTGTTCATCTGTTTGTCACGATAAGAGACTTCTCTTAGCGAACTTGCAATGCCTCAGGCTCTTGTTTTTCTCCCATCTCTGTTTCAATTTCATGTTTACGTTTTATGGTTCACGGTGGTTAGTGTTTTATGTATCCACGTGCTTCGGATTACTAATGTCTATATTTTCAACGCCTGTTGGCAGTTATGTTCCTTAGGCCACCTTCTAGCCAATCCAATCATTCAAGTCGCTGCATATCCCATTAGGTCCGGCTTACGTTTTAATTACTTATCGTCACTGCAACGTCATCCCTCTGGCTTCAGGGGCCCTATGACTGATCGGCCTTATGGCTCCGGGGGCCCCATGACTGTTTTTTAATGTTTTGTTTGTTAGGGGTACGACATGGTTGTAGGCTGGTTAGTGTCCCAGATTAGCTGTTGGAGGGTGTCATAGTTATGCGAGTCCCCAAAGCATTCTGGTGCTGCACAAGTGGTTTATTAAAAAAATAAAATATAATAATAATCATAAGAGGCTCGCACGAGTGGCTCTTCGCTTATAGGACCTCACGATTGGCACAGACACTTGTAGTTTGCACGGCCATCTGATAATTTTTTCCGCCATAAGAGTCTTGTACACATGGCTCCTCCCATAAGAGACTCGCACGAGTGGCTGTTCGCTTATAGGACTGGCATCGTCATTCGTAGTTTGCACGGCCATCTGATTCCTTTTTTTTTACGCCATAAGGGACTCGCACGCATGGCTCCCGCCATAAGGGACTCGCACGCATGGCTCCCGCCATAAGGGACTCGCACGCATGGCTCCCGCCATAAGGGACTCGCTGGAGTGACTTCTCTTAGCGAACTTGCAATGCCTCAGGCTCTTGTTTTTCTCCCATCTCTGTTTCAATTTCATGTTTACGTTTTATGGTTCACGGTGGTTAGTGTTTTATGTATCCACGTGCTTCGGATTACTAATGTCTATATTTTCAACGCCTGTTGGCAGTTATGTTCCTTAGGCCACCTTCTAGCCAATCCAATCATTCAAGTCGCTGCATATCCCATTAGGTCCGGCTTACGTTTTAATTACTTATCGTCACTGCAACGTCATCCCTCTGGCTTCAGGGGCCCTATGACTGATCGGCCTTATGGCTCCGGGGGCCCCATGACTGTTTTTTAATGTTTTGTTTGTTAGGGGTACGACATGGTTGTAGGCTGGTTAGTGTCCCAGATTAGCTGTTGGAGGGTGTCATAGTTATGCGAGTCCCCAAAGCATTCTGGTGCTGCACAAGTGGTTTATTAAAAAAATAAAATATAATAATAATCATAAGAGGCTCGCACGAGTGGCTCTTCGCTTATAGGACCTCACGATTGGCACAGACACTTGTAGTTTGCACGGCCATCTGATAATTTTTTCCGCCATAAGAGTCTTGTACACATGGCTCCTCCCATAAGAGACTCGCACGAGTGGCTGTTCGCTTATAGGACTGGCATCGTCATTCGTAGTTTGCACGGCCATCTGATTCCTTTTTTTTTACGCCATAAGGGACTCGCACGCATGGCTCCCGCCATAAGGGACTCGCTGGAGTGGCTCTTGGCTTAGAGGATTTCACAATTGTCATCAACATTGGTAGGTCATACGGCCATCTGATGCTATTTTTCCATGGCACACCTTTCAGAAGTTTTCTTTTGTTCACTTATATTTTACAGATTAGTACATGTTGTGACTTGCTAGAAGCTTTACCCCATGTCTTTGTCTTTCTAGGTTATCGAGTCCCGGTTGATTACTAAACCCTTTGGGTTAAGCCCCAATCTTTTCCCCAGCAGTCCTTAATTCTTAAGGTTCGCATCCCGGCGGCTGCCCGGCCCCATGGGCCCCTGGTGGTTGCTTCGGCCGCATGGCTTCAGGGGTCCGACCAATGGTTGTCTGTCCACCTGTGCAGCTATGCTTTTGGATTTGAATGACTCCCATCTTTACCTGCTTGCCAGCTTATGTTATTTAGGTTTCATTTTAGTTAATGTCCCTTATTATCTCCATTTTCTGTCACGTTTTTCCTTCGTCTTTTCAGGTCATGTATTTGAATTCATGTTGGGGGTCACCTTCCACGTCGGTCAGGTCTCGTTCCTAGCTACACTGCTCAAAAAAATAAAGGGAACACTTAAACAACACAATGTAACTCCAAGTCAATCACACTTCTGTGAAATCAAACTGTCCACTTAGGAAGCAACACTGAGTGACAATCAATTTCACATGCTGTTGTGCAAATGGGATAGACAACAGGTGGAAATTATAGGCAATTAGCGAGACACCCCCAATAAAGGAGTGGTTCTGCAGATGGTGAGCCCAGACCACTTCTCAGTTCCTATGCTTCCTGGCTGATGTTTTGGTCACTTTTGAATGCTGGCGGTGCTTTCACTCTAGTGGTAGCATGAGACGGAGTCTACAACCCACACAAGTGGCTCAGGTAGTGCAGCTTATCCAGGATGGCACATCAATGCGAGCTGTGGCAAGAAGGTTTCCTGTGTCTGTCAGCATAGTGTCCAGAGCATGGAGGCGCTACCAGGAGACAGGCCAGTAGATCAGGAGACGTGGAGGAGGCCGTAGGAGGGCAACAACCCAGCAGCAGGACCGCTACCTCCGCCTTTGTGCAAGGAGGAACAGGAGGAGCACTGCCAGAGCCCTGCAAAATGACCTCCAGCAGGCCACAAATGTGCATGTGTCTGCTCAAACGGTCAAAAACAGACTCCATGAGGGTGATATGAGGGCCCGACGTCCACAGGTGGGGGTTGTGCTTACAGCCCAACACCGTGCAGGACGTTTGGCATTTGCCAGAGAACACCAAGATTGGCAAATTCGCCACTGGCGCCCTGTGCTCTTCACAGATTAAAGCAGGTTTACACTGAGCACATGTGACAGACGTGACAGAGTCTGGAGACGCCGTGGAGAACGTTCTGCTGCCTGCAACATCCTCCAGCATGACCGGTTTGGCATTGGGTCAGTAATGGTGTGGGGTGACATTTCTTTGGAGGGCCGCACAGCCCTCCATGTGCTCGCCAGAGGTAGCCTGACTGCCATTAGGTACCGAGATGAGATCCTCAGACCCCTTGTGAGACCATATGCTGGTGCGGTTGGCTCTGGGTTCCTCCTAATGCAAGACAATGCTAGACCTCATATGGCTGGAGTGTGTCAGCAGTTCCTGCAAGACGAAGGCATTGATGCTATGGACTGGCCCGCCCGTTCCCCAGACCTGAATCCACTTGAGCACATCTGGGACATCATGTCTCGCTCTATCCACCAACGTCACGTTGCACCACAGACTGTCCAGGAGTTGGCAGATGCTTTAGTCCAGGTCTGGGAGGAGATCCCTCAGGAGACCGTCCGCCACCTCATCAGGAGCATGCACAGGCGTTGTAGGGAGGTCATACAGGCACGTGGAGGCCACACACACTACTGAGCCGCATTTTGACTTGTTTTAAGGACATTACATCAAAGTTGGATCAGCCTGTAGTGTGTTTTTCCACTTTAATTTTGAGTGTGACTCCAAATCCAGACCTCCATGGGTTGAAAAATTTGATTTCCATTTTTGTGTGATTTTGTTGTCAGCACATTCAACTATGTAAAGAACAAAGTATTTCAGAAGAATATTTAATTAACTCAGATCTAGGATGTGTTATTTTTGTGTTCCCTTTATTTTTTTGAGCAGTGTATATTTCATCTTGCATGTTATTCAGGCCACTTAGTTTATCTTAGGTATCGCCTGCCACATTGGTCAGGCTCATGGTTTAATTTCACCTGCACCTTATCCAGGTCACTTATTATAGTTATAATTGCTTGAAAAAAAAAAAACTAAAACTCGGCCCCATGGCTTCGGGGGCCCGATGACAGCTTCGGCCCCATGGCCGAGTTTGCTGCTGGGCTGATTGCCTGGTTGGTTGTCCATCTGTGCTGATTTGGCCCGTATGTATCACACACATACCTGCTTCCCTAATTTCCTAATAATCCATGTTGATCGCTCACTTTATGTTTTGACTGCAAACTGGTCCGGTTCGCCCTACAGCATCATTGTCATGTCTTAGGCCGAATGCACACGGCCGTGTTCCGCGGTATGCCGGGCTGGATTCCTGTTCAGAGCAGGCTGCTGTACAGTAATACACTCGTATAGTGTATTACTGTAGTGCAGCGGCGGCATGAAGCGCACGGCGGCATAGCAACCAATGACGCCGTGCGCTCCTGCTCTGTACAGGAATCCAGCCTGGCATACAACGGACCGCTCTCGGCCGCGGAACACGGCCGTTTGCATTCGGCCTTACGCAGATATTTTGTCTTGCTTTAATTGTTCATGCTTTTGTTCAGGTCCTGCCAGAGGAGGAACAAGTAGGGTAATTCCCTCTAGCATTTCAGTCTCCGATCGTAGTCGATCATATCTTGTCAACCAGGTCCCCACACAAAGTCTTTGCCTTTTTACCACGACCAGGAATTCATTTTCGCCGGTAGCTTCATTGCATTCCCTCACTCATGGGAGGGCATAGACAGAATCTTGTATATTATGGCTTCGTAGCTTCTTGCCGCACTAACCTCATACTCCCTACAACCACGTTGAATCGGGTTTTGTTCAATCATTTTTTTAAGACACAATAAATGATAGCATACATAAGTACAACATAAGAATTATGGTACAAATAATTACATTTTGGGCTGCTCATCTCGATTGAAAATCTCCGCACAGATTAAAGAACCCCGGCCCAAAAAGAAAAGAAGAAACTTCCACAAAAAGAGAAACTTATGCATAGACATGTAGACCAGACATACGGGTTGACAAACTAACACGACACAAACAGGACACATAAGGGTAAAGACAGTAACAAGGTATCCTACAGAGAACCATACGCATTACTCTGAAATAACCGGAGAGGCAATGGCCTGTTCCAACCAGTTAGGGAACTCCTGAGACCCCTTAAAGAGAAGCCATGGCGTCCACAGTTTCAGGTATTTCTGATCCAATCCCGTGTCCTCAGCTATTAATTCCTCCATTCTGCGTATTTTTTCTAACGTCTCTAGCCATTCTCCCACCTTAGGAGCATCCTGAGTGAATCGGGTTTTGGACAAGGTCCAGCATTTCCTCACGGTAGAAGATTCAGGTAGTAGGTCGGTCTTCTCGTCTCAAGCGTTAAAACAATTCTCAGGGGCACACAGTAAAACAACGCGTGGACCACGGCTAGCAGATAGCTGTTATCTGGGGAACTATTCAAGGATTCTCTTCCTATCTACATGGTTCTTTTTGGCCCTCATTCCTCCATAGTCTAGGCAGTTAGGTTTCAGTCCCACGATCTCCTGAGGCTAGGGCATTGCCAGTACTCTCACTAGAACCAAAACTTTACAAGGTTCAGTTGGTTTTCATGATCCATTTCACAACATATTCCCGGTCCTCCATTCTGCTTTGGGGCAGTATCCGCAATATTGAGCATCATGTCTCTGGCCTTGTCATCCACAAGATGGGTTGTAGGTCTCCTTCTGGTCTTGCCTCATACACCCCGAATTTTCGCTCTAGATCCCCGACGCCTTGCAGTTGGCTTGGGGATTAGTTTGCACATGCCATTTGAGTTCCTTTTCTACCCTACTTTTTACCCACTTATAAGGCCCTATAGGCCTACCTACGATCATGGCTTAGGGCACACAACAAGCCATTTAGTCAGGTTAGCTAAGACACGCCCAGCTGGGTTAGGTTGTTCCCGTTGTTTCTCTCCCTAGGGTTCTTCGGATATCTCTTGGCCGTAGCCATGACCACAAATTATATATATATTTTGATAGAACATTCTTCGCCAAGCTAAATGATGGATTCCCACAGGAAAGACTTGTTTCAAGTCCTTCCCATTTAAGATATGGTCTAGTAAAGATCCTAGATCCCTGTTATTTGTCTTAATAGCCTTACCAAAGTCATATATGTGAAAATAGTCCAGGATGGGGCGGAAGGATACAGTTATCTCTTCTAAGTTATATCCTTGGCAGGATTTGCCCATGCCTGAAGTCATGTGATGTGTGTAGTTGGTTAGAAGGGGGCGGAATGTATTTAACATTCTATATTTATGTCTAGGATTAGACATGCCCATCTTGATATTATAAGGTTTTCTCTGAACAGAATATATATAACTTATGTTCCCATTTGATATCCTAACCTAATAATAGATTTGTGACAAGTTATTTTCATTCACATGTATTGTTAAGCTTGTAATGCTTTATATTAACGCTATATATATTCATTTGCATGTATCATTGTGTTTATTTACTTATTTGTTTATAACCTTGTAACCAATAAACCTGTGTATTATTGTATAATGCAGAACTATATGATCATCATTAATGTCATCTCACGTCAAAAAGAACTTATTTTTTCACCCTCCCCCACGACAGCACCACTGAGAGATGGCTCCGCCTCCATGGACAGGAAACCTGTAGCATAAAAAAGGTGGAGCCACTCTCCTACCTCAGTGAGGTTTCCTGTCCCTGGAGCAGGAGACTTGTAGCCTTTTTCTTCCAGGGGCCCATGACTAGGAAAGCCTAGAGAGTCATGAGGTATTACCAGCCAGAGACCGGGTGCCGGGTCTTTTTCTTTAAGAAGATGGGGAATGGTCCGGGCCATTCCTTAATCTTCATGGCTGAGGACACTGGTCCCTCAAAGAAGTGAGACCGTGTGGGGGCCGCAGAGCAGGAGGGCGGCTCATGGGGAACATGCCAGAGGGCAGTGTTCCGGGGGCGCACGTGCGGGCTGCAGACTGTCGGTGGATTCACAGGAGCAGTGGAGCGCGCCGGGAGCCGGAAACCGGAAGTCGCAGGAATGACGTCATAAGGTGAGACTGAAGGGTTAACAAGAATTAGCTATGTAATCTGTATGAAGGACAGAAGGTTGGGTGACATCATATTGAAGGGTAAATATATATACATTTACCTCCTCTCTGTATAAGGAAAAGTTTCTAGTCAGCATTATTATAATGAGAGTTGCCTGTCTCTGTAAGGGACTGCTATTATTGTAATGAGAGCTGCAGCTATTCTTGTATGTATGCATGGATGTATATAAGGCCAGTACAACCAATCAATAAATAGAACTGTTACTGACATCATACTGCTTGTGTCACTGACATGTTCTCCAGACGTCTGTCTTCGGGGACAAAGGATGAAATCACGGTGCATTGAGACGGGATAAATACACTTTCAATTGGGAGCTCGTCCGTGTATTAGAAAATACAGGAATTCGGTAAGTAACGGAATATTTCTGTCTAAAAGACTGGGGACATTCCGATGCTTTCCGTAAAATTTTCTGTTGCTTCTATTTTGAATCCGCTTTAGACACTCTGAAAGTAAAGGAAACTATTTTTAGGCAAAATAGTGTGGACACAAATGGTGTCTGTCTTTCGGGAAGATAGACTGCAAATAGACTCCTGGCCAGGTCACACAGATAAAATCTTTGGGGAAGTATTTATTAGATAGATATCCTTTAAGGGGAAGGATTTACTAGAGGAATTTTTTGGGGAAGAATTCATATAGACTCTGCACCTTGATTTCTCTTGTCACCCCCTGTCTGTTGCTTCTTTTCTGTTGCTTTCTTAGGCTTTCTGTTATGTTGTTATAAAGCATTAAGTACTTTTTATGCTGAAGGTAAGCAGCAATTGATACTGTGAAAAATGTACTAACTTTATTATGTGTGTCCTGAATGACCTTTTAACCCAGCAACTGGTGTACGCAAGTAACTATTTTAAGGGATTATACTAACAGACAGTTGAACAGGAGGTTGTGCATAGACATAAGTCCTTCACGGTCCTGGGGAAAATTTTGCTCTGCCTCCATCTCAATTAAGTTTTAAGTAATGGGTGCAAAGCAAGGAAAGGTCTCTCCACCCCCTCCGAATGTAGGAGAAACATGTAGGGATTATGTAGCCCGGGTGTGTGGGACTGATTATTATTTAGTTCCTCCCTGGGTAGATAATATGCCAGGATGGACAGAGGCAATAAAGAGTATAAATTCGTTCCCTCGGGAAGGGGCTAATGACACCTTCCATATGGATATGGTGAGAAAGGTTATGTTTGGGTGACACTGAAGCTTACCCATATTATGGTCCAGGCCCCCAGTGGGACATGCAGTATATGCAGTCAAGAAGGGAAAATTGCCTTACTTATGCACCATACTGGTATGATTGACGAATTCATAAGGTTCACAAGCAGAAGGCAGGGAACCAGGAGGGATATATAAAAAAAAAAAAAAAAAAAAAAAAAAAAAACATGAGTTAGAAAAAGAATTGACAAGGACTTCACTCCAGAAGCCCCCTCCTCCCTATTTAGGAAATATCCCACAGATATTTCCATCCCTTCTAAAAGTTGACTTAGATTAAAAAGTACTTTGAGGCCCCGGCATTATTAAATTGGCTCAAAAGGGAAGAAGATAGGAGGAGAAGAGCTGACACTCTAGAGTCCCTTTTCACAGTACACACTTCTTCTTCAAAGCATCTGTTGGGTGATAGTTCAGACGCTGCCCACAGCACCCTGCCCCCCTTCTCCTCATGTCCATTACATACACAAGGCTTCGAGTGACAGCAGTAAAGGGAGGGGGGGATGGCTCCTGAGCTAAAAATGCAGTTTCTGACAGTTTGGGATTGACCAGTTGTTGTCCTGGAGATACGAGAACATGTAGAATGCAATTCACACATTTCTAACACTAGAGATGTCATATCTCCCATGCGCCTTAGATCACAAAAAAAAAAATGTTTTCCCAAACCTGAACATACACATCATGATGTGGACAGTGACCTTGAGGAACAGTTCACTTTTATGACTGTAGGGGTCACCTTGTTAAAGGAACCTATTGAAGTAGATGTTATTTATAAGATTGTTATTTTACCCATAGCCCCTGTGGTTCCAAACGTGCCATCTCTGCTATCAGCTATTTCTGCCAATGCAGAGTTTTTCTCTGTTATTGATTTGATGAATGCATTTTTTTTCTGTCCTAGTTGACAAGGAGACACGGCCACTTTTTGCTTTTACATTACTTGGTGTAGAATGCCTCAGGGTTATGTACACTCCCCAGTAGTCTATTCCATTGTCCTCCAACTTACACTGCGCCCTTGGACTGCCCCTCATGGTTCTGTCCTTCTACAATATGTGGACGATCTCCTCATATGTAGTTCTACTCGGGAGGCCTGCCAGGCAGACTGTGTTAGTTTACTACTGTGGTTATGTGAACATGGTCACAAAGTTTCTAGGAAGAAATTACAATGGTGTATGGAAAGTGTTGAGTATTTGGGCTTTGTTCTCAGTAAAGGTGAGAGGAAAATCAGCCATGACAGAATTACCTCCGTTCTGGGTCTGCTCCGCCCACAAACCGAGAAAGACATGTTGACCTTTCTTGGCATGATTGGTTACTGCCGCCAATGATTGCTGATTGTTCCTACTATGATAATATTCTGAGACAAGCCACTAATACTGAGATGCCTGACTCCATTAAATGGTCGGATGACATGTTACAAGCTTTTAGTCATTTGAAATGTACAATAGTTTCAAGTCCTGGTTTGGGCCTACCCGACTATGGCGTGATGTTTCACTTATTTGCCAGGGACAATTGTAAAACCATGGCAGGAGTCCTGGCGCAGGATCATGGAGGTAAATACCGCCCTGTTGCTTTTTTCTCAAAAGTGGTTCCCGTACAGGTTCAGGGCATGCCTGCGTGTCTCCGGAGTTTGGCAGCCTGTGCTATGGTCGCTGAGATGGACACGTCTATCACCCTAGGTCATCCCACCACTCTGCATACCTCACACAATGTTCAGGTCCTATTGAGGAACATACAAACACAACATATGTCAGCACAAAGACTGAGTGGATGTGAAGTTTTGTTGCTCTCTAATCCTCAACTTCATATCAAATACTCAGCAGCCACGTTCGGCCCAAGCTGCTGAACTGATTGCCCTCACTAGAGCTTGTTGTCTTTTTGAGGGGGAAGATGTAAATGTATACACTGATTCCAAGTATGCCTTTTGGGGTTGTACACGATCATGGGGTAATCTGGCAGAGGAGAGGCTTCATAGCTGCAGATGGAAGACAAACTTCACATTCCACCCTAGTACATAATCTCCTGGCCGCCATCCAATTACCGAGCGAAGTTGCTATTATCCATTGTAAGGCACATACTGGACTCCAAACGCACATAGCTAAAGGAAATGCCCTAGCTGATCAGGCAGCAAAAGAGGCTGCTATTAGAACGGCAGCGACAGTTCAAATGCCCTCCCTAGTTCCAGACATTACCCTTACTGACAATCTATTCCTCAGCCTCCAGGATTTGGCTACCAGTAGTGACAAAATGGAATGGCAGTCGGTAGGTGCAGTACAAGACCCTAATAAGGGTCTTCTCTGCAAAGAGGGGAAGCCATGTATCCTAGTTGCAAGCGCCCCGATTTTAATTGCACAGTATCATGGTCTTAGCCATAGGGGAGCACAGGCAACCACTGACCTCATTCAGGGAGAATTTTTTATACTAGGTCTTAGATCAAAGGTACAATCTTATGTTTTACGGTGTATTATATGTAGCAGAAATTAGGATGCAGCCTAATAAGAATACTGGTTATTCACCATTTGAGGTCCTAATGGAAAGACCTTCCCCAACCCTTGGGGTCCAAAGGCCCCTGTGATAGAAAAAGGGGATCTAGAAGTAGTACAGGCAGAATATGTGAGGAAACTTGTAGAAATCTTAGATAACAAGATATTGCTCGTGCCTCTCCTTTCTCTCCACAGGAACCTACGCATCCTTTCCAACCAGAAGACGTGGTGATAGTCCAGCGCCTGGCAAAAGGACGAACACAGACTGAGTTCCCGTTTGAACCACCCACCCGAGTGGTAGCAGTCACCAGAACAGCGATTCTCACAGAAGAGGCTCCAATCTGGATTCACGCTAGCAGAGTGATAAGGGTCCCTGAGGCTTCTTCTCTGGTGACGGACAAAGAGGGTGAAGCAGGTGTGAAATCCCTGAACAAAGAGGGGAGCTCAGAAGAAGTTTCCCTGAAAAGTGCCTTACCACAGGCTGAAGATGATGACCCCACAATATTCTGGGAGATTTGTTTGTCTGCTGATAATTATTAATCTTTGTGTTTTCTTGCCAGTCTGGCTTATTACATGCACCCAGAGGAGAGGAGTTTCTTCTGCGGTGCACCAAATAATCGGCTAGTATATAAAAGAGCTCAGGAGTAAGATCCCTTTGCTCCCGTCCCCTTTTATTCTGAACAGAATAGTATAGACAGGATGGCAAATGCCCTAAATGTTAGTTCATTGTGCCTTAAAGACTTACAGAGCCCACGGGATCTTATACAAACATGTGTTATTGCTGTGCCTACACCCGATGAATCCCTCCTTGAAGTCTGGTCGAAGGCTGACAATACACAATCTTTTATTCCCTTGTATGACCTCTGTGGGGAGTGTCAGAAATTAGGAAATAGCAGGGATAGTATTAGAATAACTACAATTAATGAGACTGCAGCAGAAATTTGTTTTACCTTTTCCCAGGATATGACTTTATATTGTGATAAGAGAGACATAAAAAGTGGATTACCTAAGAATAGTGTATATGAGTATATTGACGACACCTGTAAAAAGAATAGTAGACTTGCTAGCTCCCTGGATAATTCCATGAGCTGGAATAAGACCATTGTGACTCCCAGTTGTATCTATAATATAATGCTCCCTAAGGGATGGTTTTTGTCTTATGGTAACAGCACCTACAATTACATTCCTGCTAATGTTATTGGAGGTCCCTGTGCGTTATCCAGGCTGACTGTGGCCCTTCCCAGTCAACCCCCTATCAGGAGAGCTTACAGATTAGTTACCAAGACTCTATCAGAAGACTGTGACTCTACTTTACCCCTTCTCAGTCATACAGAATATACAAGTTTGGGAACCTCTATATTAGGAGTGCCTGGACTAGCTATATATAATACTCGTACTATAAATTCTATTGCATCGGTTTATCAGACATGCTATTAGATATACAAGGCGTAAGAGGAGCAGTGCTAGAAACTAGATTTGCTGTAGATTATCTGTTACTGAAACATAATATAGGATGTCAAGATTTTGAAGGAATGTGTTACTTTAATTTATCTGATCATTCCAGATCAATCCAGTCCCATATTCAAGGGTTACATGAAATTGCTAATAATATCAGGAAAGATGTTGAGTCATCCTCCTGGTGGGACTGGTTATTGAGCTGGCTGCCGGATTTGAGTTGGTTTAGAAAATTATTGATCAGTATTATAATTATTATTGCTTCCTTGATTGTCATATGTTGATGCATCCAGTGTATCCCTTCCCTCATACAGTTGTTTTGTGGAATGTGTCCAAAACCCACAGACCCTGGACAATCATATGCTACTTACCTCTTGATGAGAAAAGATAAGTCATATTCATGACTTAAGAGGGGATTGAAGGGTTAACAAGAATTAGCTATGTAATCTGTATGAAGGACAGAAGGTTGGGTGACATCATATTGAAGGGTAAATATATATACATTTACCTCCTCTCTGTATAAGGAAAAGTTTCTAGTCAGCATTATTATAATGAGAGTTGCCTGTCTCTGTAAGGGACTGCTATTATTGTAATGAGAGCTGCAGCTATTCTTGTATGTATGCATGGATGTATATAAGGCCAGTACAACCAATCAATAAATAGAACTGTTACTGACATCATACTGCTTGTGTCACTGACATGTTCTCCAGACGTCTGTCTTCGGGGACAAAGGATGAAATCACGGTGCATTGAGACGGGATAAATACACTTTCAGAGACGTGCGTTCCAAAGGCCAAGTTCTGGTCAGGTGACCGGAAATAAAAACTGCAGAGGCAGATCAGCGTTCTCTGAGATGGAAGCACCATTAAGGCTGGTTTTGGCTGTTTTCCCTTAATTTCTCTGGGCGATCAGATTATTCCTTTTCAGCGACAGTGCTCGGTTGAAAACCAGATCGGCTACTGGTGAGAACCCCAGGAGACTATGATGGTTTCTGGCACGGTCGGCTCCCAGGGAACATGTGGAACTCTTTAAGGAGAGGTGCTGTTCCCTACTTCATATTGAATTTTAACCTCTATGCCTCTAGGAATAACATGGAGGAGGAAAAGAGGTCGGAAGAAGTGGAGACAGAAAAGCAGACGTCGGTATAAAAAGCTTCTGAGGGGGTAAGGTACATTTGCTGGTTTAAGAGGATACTGATATGTGGTTCTGTATCTGCTATTTTTTTCTTAGATGGCGCCTAAAAAAGTCATATCTAAAGAAAAAATAAGGAATGTGCCTTATGTAGATGCCCCTTGTCTTCTTCGTATTCAAAAAAATTGTGCCAAGAGTGTATCGAGAGGACGCTGGCAGAGGAATCCCCAAATTTCATGAAAGATATTAGGGTGTTGATTAGGTCGGAGGTTAAGGATTCTCTTAAGACGTCTAAGAAGTCTAAAAGATCAGAGGAACGAGCAGATTCAGGAGGTGGAATCTGTATGTGATAGTGAAGATGATAAGGAGGAAAGGTCCGAGGATTCTTCTTTCTCAGAAGAAGAGAGTGAGAAAAAATTTCTATTCCCAGTAGCTGACACGGATAAACTACTTAAAACTATTAGGGCTACTCTAGAGCTAGAAGATGTTAAAGAAGACAGATCAATGGCAGACGAAGTCTTTGAGGGATTACGTGAAAAGAAAAGAAGATGTTTTCCCTTACATAAAAGTATATCAGCCCTAATAGAAAAGGAGTGGAAAAAACCAAAAGGCCTTTGTAAGCAAGAATTTTAAAAGAAAATATCCCTTTGAGGAGGATGCCTCTACATCGTGGGATAAGGCACCTAGATTGGACGTAGCAATATCTAAAGTTTCCAGAAGGTCTTCCTTACCGTTCGAGGATATGGGGTTCTTAAAAGACCCACTAGATAAAAAGATAGACTCTTGTCTCAAATATACATGGGAGGCGTCTACGGCTTCCTTCAGACTCAACATTGCAGCAACAGTTACGGCCAGATCTTTGGCCATTTGGCTTGAAAGGCTAGAGGGGCAGTTAAGGGATAAATGCCCTAGGGATCAGATTCTGACTTTGTTGCCGACCTTACAGAAAGCGGCGGATTTTTTATCTGACGCTTCGGTTAAGGCGGTCCGATTGTCAGCCAGGTCTGCTTCCATTTCAAACTCTGCCCCTAGAGTCTTATGGCTTAAGAACTGGAGGGGAGGGGACATGGCTTCCAAAAAGCGTTTGTGCAGTATTTCCTGCCAGGGACAGTTCCTGTTTGGCCCAGAACTTGATGCCCTTCTAGAAAAAGCAGCTGACAGGAAAAAGAGATTGCCACAGGAATCCTCTTTCTCACAGTTTAGAACCTTTAGACGTCCCTTTCGTAATACCTCTAGGTTTCAGGGAAAGAGGCAGTCGGGGGACAGAGATCAGTATCCCAGGGCCAGAGGTTCAGGGGGTAAGGGCTTCATTTTCGGGAGTACCTCCTCCCAGGAGGATAAACTCTCCAAGAAATGACGCCAGGCTACAGGTAGGAGGAAGACTAAAATTCTCTCTCTCTGCCTGGAAGGAGATTGCAGGAAGTTGGGTGAGAGATATTATGACAGAGGACTTGAAATTGCAGTTCAAAGGACATTATCCACAATGGTTTGTGGTCACAAAAAAGTCCACAAAATTGACAACAGAAGTGGATCAGCAAATAGACAAGGAGGTGTTGATACCGGTACCAAAAGCAGAGTGGGGGAAGGGCTTCTACTCAACGCTTTTCTTAGTAAAAAAACCGGATGGCTCCTTTCGGACAATTATAAATTTAAGACAACTGAACAAGTCTCTAGTTGTAAAGAAATTCAAAATGGAGACCATAAAGTCTGCAATTCATTTAGTTTTCCCGGGATGTTTCATGGCAGTATTGGATTTGAAGGATGCGTACCTGCATATCCCGGTGCATCCTTCTTTCCAGAAATTCCTACGAGTGGCAGTAATCGAGAACAAAAGGACCAGACACCTACAGTTTCAGGCTATGCCCTTCGGGCTGTCGAGTGCACCAAGAACTTTTACCAAAGTAATGGTGGAAGTAGCTTCATTCATTCGCAGGGAAGATATTCTTTTCCTGCCCTATTTAGATGACTTCCTGATAATCGCGAATTCCTGGGAGAAGTGTCAGAATTCCGTTCAGCGAGTGATTCAGATTCTGGAACGTCTGGGATGGATAATAAATATAAAGAAATCCAGATTAGAACCCAGCACAAGCCAGGCGTTTTTAGGTTTTTCAACTAGACTCCTTGCAACAGAGGACTTTTCTTCCGTTACAGAAAATAGAAAAAGTGCGGAACGAAGTTCGAAAGACTCAGGAAAATCTGCGCATGTCCGTCCGGAAGGCTATGTCCCTACTGGGGTTAATGACAGCTTGTTTTCCATCAGTGCGATGGGCGCAATATCATTCAAGACAGTTGCAAGGAGAGATATTGGAGATAACAAGACGGAAGGGGATTACCTTGGACTCCCAGATGATACTCTGCAAGAGGACTCTTATCTCCCTCAACTGGTGGTCGGAGGTAAAGAACTTAGACCAGGGTATCCCGTGGAATTACCCAGACCCTGTAGTTATCACGACAGATGCCAGCCCATGGGGGTGGGGGGCACATTTTCAGGGTCAATTGAGGCAGGGAAATTGGTCCCCGCTTCAGAGAGAATTCCTCTCCAACAGGAAGGAACTGAGAGCAGTATTATTAGCCTTAAGAGCAGCCCTTCCAGAGATACAACACCAGCATGTCAGAATTATGTCAGACAACAGAACGGTGGTGTCTTACCTGAATCGCCAGGGAGGTACCAAATCCCAATCTTTGATGAGAGAAATAGAATTAATATTCTCAGAAATAAAGATCCAGTTAACACACATATCTGCTCTACATATAAAAGGGAAAGAGAATATTCAGGCCGACTTTTTAAGTCGTCATCGCTTAAGACAGGGAGAGTGGTCCCTAAACCCCTTAGTGTTTGCGAAGATTGTGGAGTTTATGGGGGAACCCGGAAATAGATCTTTTTGTTACCAGGGAGAACAGGCACGTGGAGAAATTTTGCTCCCTCAGCCCTTACGAATCCCCGTTTGGAGTGGATGACTTTCTCCTAAAATGGGAGTTTCGTCTAGGATATGCCTTTCCCCCACTTCAGCTTCTTCCCAGAGTTCTCAGCAAAATAAGAGAGGAGAAATCAGACATGATAGTGATTGCCCCCTTTTGGCCAAAGAGGGCATGGTTCTCTCTTCTCAGGTCCATGTCGGTGGTGGAACCTTGGGTTCTTCCAGAGATTCTGAATCTCCTGGGGCAGGGCCCAATAGTGCACCCGGAGGTGGAGTCCTTAAATCTTACGGCATGGAGATTGAAAGGGTGCATTTAGTCAAGGCAGGGTTTTCTGAAACTCTAATTTCTACCCTACTTAATAGCAGGAAAACAGTGAATAACACTATTTATGCTAGAATTTTGAAAAAATTCCTATCCTTTGCGGGTCTAGAAACCAATGTTTGGCCAGAAAAAATTTCTACTGGACAGGTGTTAGAATTGTTACAACGAGGGTTATCTTTAGGTTTAGCAAAGAGCACACTGAAGGTTCAGGTTTCGGCCCTCTCGGGATTAAAGGGTTTCTACCACTTAGTTTTCACATAATTAGCTTTCAGACACTAGCGATCCCCTAGTTTCTGCTCTACCAAACAATCCTAATATAATAGCTTTTGGGGCAGCAGTTTCCCTAAAAAAAGAACTTATATTGATATGCTAATGAGCCTCTAGGTGCTATGGGGGCGTCATTAGCACCTAGAGGCTCGGTCTACCTTCACAAACTGCCGCCGCCCAGCGCCTCCCTCCAGGTACGCCCATCTCCTCCGGAATGCGATCCTCCCCGTGCGCGTCTGTATTCGGCGCATGCGCAGTGAATGTCTGACCGCTTCCCTGCTCAGACATCTCCACTGCGCCTGCGCAGATGACGTCATAGTGCTCCGAGGAACAGTGGAGATGTCTGTGCAGAAAGCGGTCAGACAATCACTGCGCATGCGCCGAAGACATACGCGCACGGCGCATGCGCGAGAATTCGTCCGGGGGCTCACAGGGAGGATCGCATTCCGGAGGAGATGGGCGGCCTGGAGGGACGCGCTGGGCGGCGGCAGTTTGTGAAGGTAGACCGAACCTCTAGGTGCTAATGACGCCCCCATAGCACCTAGAGGCTCATTAGCATATCAATATAAGTTCTTTTTTAGCGAAACGGCTGCCCCAAAAGCTATTATATTAGGATTGTTTGGTAGAGCAGACACTAGCGGATCGCTAGTGTCTGAAAGCTAATTATGTGAAAACTAAGTGGTAGAAACCCTTTAAGCGGTAGAAGTTTAGCCATGGATCCCTGGATAGTCAGGTTTTTCAAAGCAGTGGATAGGGTTGCTCCAGTTAAAGAACCTAGATTTCCCCCCTGGGACTTGAATTTAGTGTTGAAAGCATTGACAGGTCATCCATTTGAGTCTATCGAAGATAGTTCTATAAAAATTCTTACCATAAAGTTGGTTATCTTGGTAGCTCTCACTTCTGCGCGAAGAATTAGTGAGATTCAGGCCCTGTCTATTAATCCCCCGTTTATGACCATAAGTGAGGATAGAGTACTGTTGAGACTAGACCCAAAATTTATTCCTAAAGTCCCTTCCAAGACCAACAGATTACAGGAGATAGTTCTCCCAGTTTTATTTCCAGAACCAAAGAATGAAGATGAAGAAAAATGGCTTCTTCTGGATGTAAGAAGGTGTCTGATCCAGTACCTAGAAAAGACCAAGGACTGGAGAAAATCTTCAGGGGCTAGGAAAGGTAATGCTGCCTCTAAGAGTACGATCGCTAGGTGGATTCGAGAGCTAATTTCCTTAGCTTACTCTTGTTCTGGTTCTTCTCCTCCGCTATCCTTGAAAGCTCACTCTACTAGGGCGGTGTCTACCGCCTGGGCAGAAAGGGCCAGTGTGTCAATTGACCAAATCTGCAGGGCTGCCACTTGGGCTTCTCCATCTAGGCACTATAGACTTCAGTTCGACTCCATCTCTGACCTCCTTTTTGGAACAAAGGTGTTAGAAGCTGTTACCCACCCTTGAATTCTATGTAATCTCTCTCAGTGGTGCTGTCGTGGGGAGGGGAAAAATGATGATTACACTTACCGGTAATCGGATTTTCCTGACCCCACGACAGCACCCGTCTAATTCCCTCCATAAGGTGGAGGTATGGTGTAAAATTCACGTGGTGAGATGCAAAAAAATAAAAATAAAAATATAAGCTGTATTAACCAAAAGGGGAGTCCCTCTCATGCTCTGTAAACTCACTGAGGTGGGAGAGTGGCTCCACCTTTTTTATGCTACAGGTTTCCTGTCCATGGAGGCGGAGCCATCTCTCAGTGGTGGGGTCAGGAAAATCCGATTACCGGTAAGTGTAATCATCATTATCTGAGGAAATAGTTGGACTCAGATGTGAATAGTATCGATTAGTTTGTCAACAATTCACCAGGTCATAATTTTAAGAATTTATGACAAATTTTATAATTTTTTTTTTTTTATGGTTAATTATTTTTATGACCATAATTAATAATTCTTGATTGAATTATTACTTCCCGACACTGTGTATGAACAAGCACTAACACTTTTATTTACACTCAACAAAACATAAAACACTGAAGTTTGATTTAAAACCTGGTTCCTTGCCTCTATACTGCGTCCGCTAACCTGTCTACCAGAGCAAATCCCCACAACTGATAGTCAATGTCGTACAATACAGATGCATTGTGCAACATTGAAACAGGGATCAGACCCTGTAATGTTGAAAAATAAAACTAAAAATAAAAGTTAAATAAGTGTTTTTAACAATAAAAAAATTTAAACTTTCAATAAAAAAGACCCTTTCCCATAAAAAGAAACCTGTACGGTAAAATTGTAAAAAAATAAATAAAATAAAAAAAGACATATTAGGCATCACCGCACGCGTAACAACCTGCTCTATAAAAATATCAAAATTTATAAAAAAAACATGCTAAAAAAAGCAATTTTTTTTGTCACCTTTCATCACAAAAAGTGTAATACCAAGTGCAATACCAAATCATATGTACCCAAAAATACCAGTCATCTCATCCCGCAGAAAATGAGACCCAAATTGCCAAAAAAATAAAAAAAGATATGGCTTTCAGAAAATGGAGACACAAAAATATCATTTTTTTTGCTTCAAAAATGCTGTTAGTGTTTAAAACCAAAATAAATAAATAAAAAAATTGACAAATAAGGTATCAGAAAAATTAAATTTTTTTTTTAAACCGTGCCAAAAATTTTTTATTTTTTGTCACCATACATCACAAAAGGTGTAATACCAAACGATCAAAAAGTAGTATGTACTCCAAAATAGTACCACTCACCTCATGCCGCAAAAACATGGAGACACAAAAACATGATTTAAAAAATGCTTTATTATGCAAAACTGAAACAAAATAAAAATAAAAGCAGATATAATATATATACACTGCTCAAAAAAATAAAGGGAACACAAAAATAACACATCCTAGATCTGAATTAATTAAATGTTCTTCTGAAATACTTTGTTCTTTACATAGTTGAATGTGCTGACAACAAAATCACACAAAAATTAAGAAGTGGCAATCAAATTTTTCAACCCATGGAGGTCTGGATTTGGAGTCACACTCAAAATTAAAGTGGAAAAACACACTACAGGCTGATCCAACTTTGATGTAATGTCCTTAAAACAAGTCAAAATGAGGCTCAGTAGTGTGTGTGGCCTCCACGTACTGTATGACCTCCCTACAACGCCTGTGCATGCTCCTGATGAGGTGGCGGACGGTCTCCTGAGGGATCTCCTCCCAGACCTGGACTAAAGCATCTGCCAACTCCTGGACAGTCTGTGGTGCAACGTGACGTTGGTGGATAGAGCGAGACATGATGTCCCAGATGTGCTCAATTGGATTCAGGTCTGGGGAACGGGCCGGCCAGTCCATAGCATCAATGCCTTCGTCTTGCAGGAACTGCTGACACACTCCAGCCACATGAGGTCTAGCATTGTCTTGCATTAGGAGGAACCCAGGGCCAACCGCACCAGCATATGGTCTAACAAGGGGTCTGAGGATCTCATCTCGGTACCTAATGGCAGTCAGGCTACCTCTGGCGAGCACATGGAGGGCTGTGCGGCCCTCCAAAGAAAGGCCACCCCACACCATTACTGACCCAATGCCAAACCGGTCATGCTGGAGGATGTTGCAGGCAGCAGAACGTTCTCCACGGCGTCCCCAGACTCTGTCACGTCTGTCACATGTGCTCAGTGTGAACCTGCTTTCATCTGTGAAGAGCACAGGGCGCCAGTGGCGAATGTGCCAATCTTGGTGTTCTCTGGCAAATGCCAAACGTCCTGCACGGTGTTGGGCTGTAAGCACAACCCCCACCTGTGGACGTCGGGTCCTCATATCACCCTCATGGAGTCTGTTTCTGACCGTTTGAGCAGACACATGCACATTTGTGGCCTGCTGGAGGTCATTTTGCAGGGCTCTGGCAGTGCTCCTCCTGTTCCTCCTTGCACAAAGGCGGAGGTAGCGGTCCTGCTGCTGGGTTGTTGCCCTCCTACGGCCTCCTCCACGTCTCCTGATGTACTGGCCTTTCTCCTGGTAGCGCCTCCATGCTCTGGACACTACGCTGCCAGACACAGCAAACCTTCTTGCCACAGCTCGCATTGATGTGCCATCCTGGATAAGCTGCACTACCTGAGCCACTTGTGTGGGTTGTAGACTCCGTCTCATGCTACCACTAGAGTGAAAGCACCGCCAGCATTCAAAAGTGACCAAAACATCAGCCAGGAAGCATAGGAACTGAGAAGTGGTCTGTGGTCACCACCTGCAGAACCACTCCTTTATTGGGGGTGTCTTGCTAATTGCCTATAATTTCCACCTGTTGTCTATCCCATTTGCACAACAGCATGTGAAATTGATTGTCACTCAGTGTTGCTTCCTAAGTGGACAGTTTGATTTCACAGAAGTGTGATTGACTTGGAGTTACATTGTGTTGTTTAAGTGTTCCCTTTATTTTTTTGAGCAGTGTGTGTATATATATATATATATATATATATATATAATATATTTTGTCGTGTCCATAACAACCTGCTCTATAAAAATAGCACATGATCTAACCTGTCAGATGAACACTGTAAAAAAACAGCCATTTTTTGGTTACCTTGCCCCACAATAAGCGTAATATAGAGCAATCAAAAGTCATATATACAACAAAATAATACCAATAAAAGTGTCACTTTATCCTATAATTTCCAATATGGGGTCAGTTTTTACTCTAGGGGTGCATCTTTAAATGTCATATGGCAACTTAAAATTATCCCAGTGAAATCTGCCCTCTAAAATCCATATGGCGCTCCTCTACTTCCGGGCCCTGCCGTGTGCCCGTACAGCAGTTTACGACCACATGTGGGGTGTTTCTGTAAACTGCAGAATCTGGGAAATAAATATTAAGTTTTATTTGGCTGTTAACCGTTTATGTGTTACAGGAAAAAATAATCAAAATGGAAAATCTGCCAAAAAAGTGAAATTTAAAAATGTAATCTCCTTTTTCCTTTAATTCTTGTGGAACACCTAAACGGTTAACAAAGTTAGTAAAATCAGTTTTGAATAATTTGAGTGGTGTATTTTCTACAATGGGGTAATTTATGGGTGGTTTCCACTATGTAAGCCCCAAAAAATGACTTTAGTATTGAAGTGGTCCTTATAAAAGTGTGTTTCGGAAATTCTTAAAAATGCAAAAATTTGCTTCTAAAATTCTAAGCCAAAGGGTTCTTTCACATTTGTGGCAGAGGATTCCGGCAGGCAGTTCCGTCGCCGGAACTGCCTGCCATATCTGGCAAAACGTATGCAAACTGATGGCATTTGTCAGACAGATCCGGATCCGTCTGATAAATGCATTGAAATGCCGGATCCGTCTCTCCGGTGTCATCCGGAAAAACCGATCCGGTATAATTATTTTTGAATTTTTTCCGGTCTGCGCATGTGCAGACCGGAATGCCGGATCCGTTTTGCCGTCACATACGTAATGACTGATCCGGCATTAATACACTACGGCAAGTCTTTTTGGCCGGAGAGAAAACTGCAGCATGCTGCGGTATTATCTCCGTCCTGAAATGGCAAAAAGACTCAACTGAAGACATCCTGATGCATCCTGAACAGATTGCTCTGCATTCAGAATGCATAACCCTAAGTTCACACTTGCGCGTTTTACAGCGCGTTCGAACGCGCTGTAAAACGCATAACCGATGCAAACCAATGCTTCCCTATGGGACTGGTTCACATTTTCGCGTTTTACAGCGCGTTCGAACACGCTGAAAAACGCCCGACGCATAAACAAGTTCTTGAGCTTTTTTTTGGGCGCTTGTCGCGCGTTTTGGCCCATAGACTTCAATGGGAACGCGCAACGCTTGTATTTTGCGCGTTTTTGACACTGAAAACGCGCGTTCGAACGCGCGTTTTGGATTTTGCAACATGCTGTAAAAGGCCCAACACCAGGTGCAAAGCACAGTTTTGGAGAGAATCCAGCATGGAGGAGTATATATGTAATAGCCCTGGCCAGCTCTACCTGCAGCCCTCCAGCTGTTGTCAAACGCCACCTCCACAAATGCTGGGCTGTATTTTACTTGCTGGAGCCTGTGCAGGCATGCATGGAGTTGGATTTTAACAGCTAGAGGGACGCAGCATCACCATCCCTGTTCTTGTATATGGGCACTCAGTGGCCTTAGTTTACAAAGAATGATGTGCACATTACATGTTGTATAGTGTCCCCTCACCCATTTAGTTTTTAGTACTGTCCTGGTTCACCCTCCCCCACATTCTGGTACAATGCAATGGCCCAGTATGTTCAATTTGCAGTGGTTCCACTGTCTTGTGCCAGACTGCGCTCTTTCAATCCGCAAATGTAGTGGCATTTTGAAATGTAGGCCTAATTTTGGGTTGAGGGATTTGAATCCTAAGTTGTTATTGATATTGTGTACTTTTTTAAATTAGACTGCTTGTGGGCTATGGGTGGGCTGGCATATTTTAGGTGCTTCTGTTTCTAACGTGCCAGTATTGGGCACCTTGATGGGATCCGTTATTTCACCCACATTGCCTTATATTCTACTGGCCGAGTATTGGGCACTTAAATGGGACACATTATTTCGCCCACATTTTTAACCAGTGTTAATGGGCGACTATTGATGGCCACTATAGGGGCATCCACAAGGGGCACTATATAGGTGAAAAAACAGAAATGCACAAAAGATCGTTTCAAATTTTGTAATTTAGGCATAGTAATAAACAACCAAAATGGAAAATAAAATAATATAGAAACACTCTTGTCAGAAGAAAAATATAAATTAACATAAACTTAGATGGCTTCCAATTGCCAGGGTAACGCCCCATGTGGTGATAAAAAATATGCGGTGAAGTGGTCCCGGACAGCCGCACCGTGTCTGGTCCCACGCACACCGCTCGGATTAGGACTCTCCAAGGAATGGCTGAGGGAATCTTCAAAATTAAAGCCATCCCATACACGTACAAAATTATGCAGAGCACACGCTGCCTTCACGGCCGAGATGGCGGTCTCCAATTTTAAATGAATAGGAGAATGGAGAAAGCGCCATTTGTTTGCTAAAATGCCGAAGGCGCACTCCACCACCCTGCGTGCCCTTGTTAGCCGGTAATTAAATACCCGCCTGGCAATGGAGAGTCCCCGGCTGGAGTACGGCCTCATCAGATGCTCCCCCAGCGCAAAGGCCTCGTCCGCCACAAAAACAAAGGGCATAGCCGGATAAGTGGTCCCAGGCAGTGTGGTGTTCCCCGGGAGGTCCAGCTCATTATTATTGAGCATTTGCCCAAAGGCAGAATGCCCCAAAACAGCTGAGTCTGAGCTGCTGCCGTAGGACCCCACGTCAATGTACCTGAAGCAATAGTTTGCATCACACACCGCAAAAAGAACAAACGAAAAATATTTTTTATAATTAAAAAATTGACTCCCGCTCCTGATGGGCTTCTTAACACGGATGTGCTTGCCGTCTATTGCTGAGACACAGTTCGGGAAATTGCAGGATTTAAAAAAATGATCCGCAATTTGCAGCCAGTACTCCTTCTGTGGTTGGGCCATCACAGCAGGATGAAGGACGTCCCAAATTGCCACGCAGGTTTCCCGGATGACCATACTGGCTGTGGACTTCCCGATGAGAAAGGCGAAGTGTAGACTGGCCAATGACTGTCCGGTAGCTAAATACCTGAAACAAATGTAAGAAAATAAAGAGACATTAACGGATGTTTTTTTTTTCTTTTTTCATAGTCAACACTATCAAAGGCAAATGGAAAAGCCTGAAAGACGCCTTTATCCGCCATAGGCGCAAAGAAAGGGAGCAGAGGAGCGGATCGTCCCCAAGCGCACGCTCCAGTTACGTGCATGCCCAACAGATGTCATTTTTGATACCGTGCACGGAAATGCGGAGGTGAGTCAAGGGCATACACATTGAGGAGAGGATGTGGTATGACATGACATACATTCAATTTCATATGGGGAACATACTTACCTATATTTTCCACTTCACAGCACCGATAGTAGCTAGGAACCCAGCCAGGCGCTAGATGATGATGAAGAGGACGAGGGCACAACCATGGACAGTGAGCCCGGACCATCTATGGAGCCAATGAGTCCTCCAGGCCCCCCACCCACTCCGAGTTTCGTGAGCCCCATGCAGACTGCCCCAGCCGTCCCAGAGGCAAGTCGGCAGCCCCGACATAAAAGGAGGAGAACAGAGAGGCATGAGGACAGGCTAATAGGCTGCCTGGATGCCCTGGCACATCCTGTGCCAAAACTTTCAAGTGATGCCTATTTTCTCCTCAGTCTAGAGGAGAAAATGCTACATGTGCCCAGAAATTTGGTCACACAAGTAAGGGATGAGGTGTCTAAGACCATTGATAAATATTGCATCCCTTATGAGATCCCAACGTCTATCAGGGCCCCACAGCAGGCCCCACTGCAGCCAGCACAGCAGGCCCCACAGCAGGCCCTACTGCAGCCAGCACAGCAGGCCCCACTGCAGCCAGCACAGCAGGCCCCACTGCAGCCAGCACAGCAGGCCCCACTGCAGGCCCCATAACAGCCAGCACAATATGGGCAACAATATGGGCCACAATATTGCCCCCAATATGGGCCACAATATGGCCCCCAATATGGGCCACTACATCCCCAACATGCACAACACCACCCTCACACATACCCAGCACACACATACACACAAAGTAACATACAACACCCTCTTGACACATGGCAGACACAACACACATCATACCCATATCCCTCTACAAGCACGGGCCCAAGCACCTCCACCACCACCACCACTGAAATGCCACCCGCCAATCAGTCTCGAGGAGCCAGAGACTGAGACACGGCGGGATCCCAAGGCGGAGTTTTCAGGGCCGCAATATGAAAGCCTTTGAAAATTAAAAGAGGGCAATTCTCAGGCTCAAGGGTTTTGGAGCCAAAAAGGTCACATATATAGGAAAAGTTTTCTAATATTTTTATGTTGTTTAAAAAAAAATTGCTCCTTTGTTTGTTAAACAGAGTTAACACATTTTAGTTGGAAATGTACGATGTTAATACATTCACCAAAGATAAAAAATTTGAAGCAAATGTTTGGACTATTTTTTGAAAGTGAGGGGTAAAACATGGCCAAATGTGGATACATGATGCATGTATGGGATATCTATGCCACACGTTGACAACATACACATCACATACCCCCCGCACAAACACTCATACGTCACAAACAACAAGAGAAACACGGCGAAACTCAGATCCTGGCACAACACACTGCAAATGGTTTAAATGGCCACAATAATAGGCTACTTACCGCAAAGTAATGACCAGTCTTTCCACTGGTGGGATGCAGTCCCGCATGAAGGTGTCCTGATGCTGCAAATGAGGGGACAACAGCACCAGGAGCTCGTCAAAGCTGGG
Organism: Bufo bufo; assembly: GCF_905171765.1. Lineage (NCBI taxonomy): Eukaryota > Metazoa > Chordata > Amphibia > Anura > Bufonidae > Bufo > Bufo bufo. The sequence continues at coordinate 79,817,792 of NC_053398.1, read as the reverse complement.
AAACAATAAAATGTTCATGGTTAACAATACAAAAAGCACAAAACACTTAACTTAACCATTGAAAAAACATTGCAACAACGTATACGTACTAACCTGTGGATGGACATCCTGGTGTAGTCAAAAAACTTGTCCTCATGGGCACGGAGGTTCGCATACAGTGCCCAGAACTGGCCCCTCTCCTGTCTATTGGCAATGACAGGATGGACCCAGAAACGTCGCCCGCTGTCCCGCCTTCTCCTCAAGCGTTCCAGGTCGATAGCTGCAACAAGTGCCTCAACACGTCGCCGTCTATAGCATTCCATGACTCCAAACCACACACTCTACCAACACACATGGAATTTCACACCTACAATGCCCTATGATTGGCCAAACTTCATATAGACAGGGATATTTGCTCATTGGACAACACTGCAGTCAATCACACAAACGCGCGTCAAACGCGCGTTTACTATTGCAAAAAACGTGCGCGTAAAACACGCGACAAATACGCGCGTAAAACGCGCGTCTCAGAAACGCTCAGGTGTGAACCCAGGGTTAGGATAAAACTGATCAGTTCTTTTCCGGTATTGAGCCCCTAGGATGGAACTCTATGCCGGAAAAGAATAACGCTAGTTTATTAAAAAATAAAATTACATTTACAAAATGATGCAAACATGAAAGTGGACATATGGGAAATGTAAAGTAATAACTCTTTCATGATGTATCTCTTATCTGCCTTAAAAGCAGATAAATAAAAATTTTGAAAATTGCTAATATTTCCAAATTTTCTGTAAATTTTGGATCTTTTAATAAATAAAAGGTGAATTATATCAACTAAAATGTTTCACTATCATGAAGTACAATGTGTTGCGAGAAAACAATCTCAGAATGGCTTGGACAAGTAAAAGCAATCTGAAGTTATTACCACATAAAGTGACACATTCTGAAGTTATTACCACATAAAGTGACACATGTCAAGTTTCCAAAAAAACAGCCTGGTCCTTAAAGGGGTATTCCCATCTTAGACAATGGGGGCATATCACTAGGATATGCCCTCATTGTCTGATAGGTGCGGGTCCCAGCGGTGGGACTCGCACATATATAGAGAACTGAGGGGGAGCGCTGTGGCTGGAGGACCCCAGATTTCCCGGGGTCCGTCCACCACCAAGCGCTAATCCCCGCCTCTCCCATAGAAGTGAATGGGAGCGTTCAGCGCATTCGCAAACCATGCTCCCATTAATTTCTAAGGGGCAGACGGCAATACCCGAGCCAGCGCTCGGCTATTTTCGGCGGCCCCATAGAAATGAATGGAGAGTGGCTGCGTATGCGCAGTGCGCTCTCTTTCACTTTCGGGGCTCCGTTCTCGATATAGGTGCGGGTCCCAGCGGTGGGACCAGCACCAATAAGACAATGGGGGCATATCCTAGCGATATGCCCCCATTGTCTGAGATGAGAAAACCCCTTTTAGGTGAAAAATGGCAAGGTCCTTAAGGTGTTAATACATTTTTTCTTGAAACACAGCAAAGGGTTAACAGCAAAATAAACAACTATATGTATTACACTGATTCTGCAGTTTACAAAAATACCCCATATCCATATGTGGTGATAAACTGCTGTTGGGGCACATGACAGTGGTCAGAAGGAGCAACATATGGTTTTTGGAGGACAGATTTTGCTAGAATGGTTTTTGGGCACCATTTTGTATCTGAAGAGACCCTGGAGGTACACCTACAGTGAAAACCCCAAAAAAGTGACTCCAATTTGGAAACTACACCCCTCAAGGAATTTATTAAGGGGTGTACTGAGCACTTTGACCTCATAGGCGTTTAACCTTTGACCTCACGGAATTTAGAAACACTTGGCTGTGAAGATGAAAATTTTTATTTCTTCCAATAAAATGTTGCTTAAAGAGGACCTTTCATCGATTCTTACCCTATGAACTAAGTATACAGACATGTGGAGCGGCGCCCGGGGATCTCTCTGCACTTACTGTTATCCCCGGGCGCCGCTCCGTTCTCCCGTTATGCCCTCCGGTATCTCCGTTCCCTAAGTTATGGTAGGCGGAGTCTGCCCTAGCGCTGGCCAATCGCATTGCAGAGCTCACAGCCTGGGAGAAAATAACCTCCCAGGGTGTGAGCTCTGCGCTGCGATTGGCCAGCGCTAGGGCAGACTCCGCCTACCATAACTTAGGGACTAGTATCTCCGCCTACTATAACTTAGTGAGCGGAGATACCGGAGGGCATAACGGGAGAACGGAGCGGCGCCCGGGGATAATAGTAAGTGCAGTGAGATCCCCGGGCGCCGCTCCACATGTCTGTATAGTTAGTTTATAGGGTAAGAATCGGTGAAAGGTCCTCTTTAAGCCCCACATTTTTCATTTTCACAAGAGGTAACAGGAGAAAAAGCACCCCATAATTTGTTACCCAATACGGAAACACCCCATATGTGGTGGTAAACTGCTGTAGGGGCACATGGCAGGAAGGGAAGAAGCGCCATGTGGCTTTTACAGCGCAGAATTTGATAGATTGGTTTACAGGCGCCATTGGTTTTTATTTTTTGGGTGATTGTCTTAAGTAGGTAGAGGCTCATTAGGTAGGGAATGAAGTGACGTTTTCATTGGTATCATTTAGGAGTACATATCGCTTTTTGATCACTCAATATTGACAGCACTCATTAGTACCGGAGGACTGGGAAGCAGTGAATGCAGCGCTCCTTGGGCTCTAGACTATCCACTTCCTGGTCCTCTGACGTCGGCTGCGCACAGCCTGAGGACACTTTGTGACATCACAATTGCATTTTTGGTGACGTAAGGTGACCAAAAAATTGCTTTTTTGGCAGTTTTTATTTTTTACAGCATTCATCTGAGGGGGTATACAATGTGATATTTTTATAGTTCCAGTCATTACTGATGCGGCAATACCCAATATGTCTATTTTTCTTTTTTTCCCTATATTTTTACAATTTTATATGAATTAATTATGGAAAAAGGGCTGTTTTTTTTTTTTTACATGGAACTATTATTTTTTATTATGTAAAACACTTGCCTTACAATAGATGTGTATTTGTAATGCATTGCTTGTTAGTGTATTATCAGCGTAATACACTAACAGCCTGCCTGTGAGACCCAGCCAGGGGGCTGGGTCTCACAGGCTTACATAGAAGGCTAGCCCTGATGCCTGTGAAAGAGCAGGGCAGGGACCCATACCCTCCATAATAACCTTCTATGCCACGGTCGCCGATGCCAGCGTTTAAAGCGGTGGGTCGGCCGCCAGTGACTGCCGGGGATCCTGTGCTGATTGGGTGCAGGTCCTATGTTTTAGGCCCAATCCAAACTGATAAGACAGGGCAACACAAGTAGGCAGGGTCAACAGAAGTAGTCGGAGCCAGTAATACCATAGTGCAGCACAAAATGAGACCCCAGCAGAACCAAATACCACAAAGCAGAGCAAAATACTGCCACCCACGCTGCAGTATCCAACTGTATCACTGATCGGAGGACGGAGATAAAGTTGAATTCAGGAGGGCACCTGTGGCCACCAGCCAGGCACATAAGTATCTGATGCTCCCAGCATTAATTACAACAGAGAGCATCAGATTTTTTGGGAATTGCCAATTTTATAGTAGAAAAAACATTTGGGGTTAATTTCCCCTTTTTATTTGATTCAATGTTGTACCCATTGCCCTCATTTACACATTGGAACGGACTTCTTTTGCACCCTTGACTGTACAGATCCTGAGACACCAAAAGACTACACACCACATACTTCACCACCCCCAGCCACAGACAAGAGGAGGTTCCTCACCATCAACTCCAAGAAAGGCAGCCTCTACTAAGTATCCGCCACCCTACTAACCTCATCTTACCTTACCATCTAACCCTTTCCTCAGCCCTATACCAGGAGCATAAACCCCCTACATTGCTCCTAAACTTCCTATTTAGCTTTTAACCCTTGTTTTCCCCCTTTAACAGTAGGAGGGGCCACTTCTGTGTGTGTATGTTTAGGTAATCGTACATTGGGTGGGAGTTATAGTTAGAGGGTACTGTGGGTTTTGCATAGTTATACTGTTGTAGCGATTGTGTGTATATATGTATAAATATAGCCATCAGCTAGTCGTGGCCAAAAGTTTTGAGAATGACACAAATATTAGTTTTCACAAAGTTTGCTGCTAAACTGCTTTTAGATCTTTGTTTCAGTTGTTTCTATGATGTAGTGAAATATAATTACACGCACTTCATACGTTTCAAAGGCTTTTATCGACAATTACATGACATTTATGCAAAGAGTCAGTTTTTTCAGTGTTGGCCCTTCTTTTTCAGGACCTCTGCAGTTCGACTGGGCATGCTCTCAATCAACTTCTGGGCCAATTCCTGACTGATAGCAACCCATTCTTTCATAATCACTTCTTGGAGTTTGTCAGAATTAGTGGGTTTTTGTTTGTCCACCCGCCTCTTGAGGATTGACCACAAGTTCTCAATGGGATTAAGATCTGGGGAGTTTCCAGGCCATGGACCCAAAATGTCAACGTTTTGGTCCCCGAGCCACTTAGTTATCACTTTTGCCTTATGGCACGGTGCTCCATCGTGCTGGAAAATGCATTGTTCTTCACCAAACTGTTGTTGGATTGTTGGAAGAAGTTGCTGTTGGAGGGTGTTTTGGTACCATTCTTTATTCATGGCTGTGTTTTTGGGCAAAATTGTGAGTGAGCCCACTCCCTTGGATGAGAAGCAACCCCACACATAAATGGTCTCAGGATGCTTTACTGTTGGCATGACACAGGACTGATGGTAGCGCTCACCTTTTCTTCTCCGGACAAGCCTTTTTCCAGATGCCCCAAACAATCGGAAAGAGGCTTCATCAGAGAATATGACTTTGCCCCAGTCCTCAGCAGTCCATTCACCATTCTTTCTGCAGAAGATCAATCTGTCCCTGATGTTTTTTTTGGAGAGAAGTGGCTTCTTTGCTGCCCTTCTTGACACCAGGCCATCTTTCAAAAGTCTTCGCCTCACTGTGCGTGCAGATGCGCTCACACCTGTCTGCTGCCATTCCTGAGCAAGCTCTGCAATGGTGGCACTCCGATCCCGCAGCTAAATCCTCTTTGGGAGACGATCCTGGTGCTTGCTGGACTGTCTTGGACGCCCTGAAGCCTTCTTAACAAGAATTGAACCTCTTTCCTTGAAGTTCTTGATGATCCTATAAATTGTTGATTGAGGTGCAAGCTTAGTAGCCACAATATCCTTGCCTGTGAAGCCATTTTTATGCAACGCAATGATGGCTGCACGCGTTTCTTTGCAGGTCACCATGGTTAACAATGGAAGAACAATGATTTCAAGCATCACCCTCCTTTTAACATGTCAAGTCTGCCATTTTAACCCAATCAGCCTGACATAATGATCTCCAGCCTTGTGCTCGTCAACAAGACGATTACTGAAATGATCTCAGTAGGTCCTTTAATGACAGCAATGAAATGCAGTGGAAAGTTTTTTTGGGGATTAAGTTAATTTTCATGGCAAAGAAGGACTATGCAATTCATCTGATCACCCTTTATAACATTCTGGAGTATATGCAAATTGCTATTATAAAAACTTAAGCAGCAACTTTTCCAATTCCAATATTTATGTAATTCTCAAAACCTTTGGCCACGACTGTATAGTACAACAAGTATCTGTAGACTTTGTAGTGTTTCAATGAATATATTTTTATTAGAATACAGTGTACAGAGTCTTAGTTGCAATTATAGTCCAGGTACGCAAGCACGTCAGGATATGTAAGGGAACAGAACGTTAATAACATAGTAACATAGTTTATAAGGCCGAAAAAAGACATCTGTCCATCTAGTTCAGCCTGTGATCCTGCAAGTTAATCTAGAGGAAGGCAAAAAAATCCCTTTGAGGTATAAGCCAATTTTCCCTGCTTTAGGGGAAAAAAATTCCTTCCCGACTACAATCACGCAATCAGAATAACTCCCTGGATCAACGACCCATCTCTAGTAGCTATAGCCTGTAATATAATTACACTCCAGAAATACATCCAGGCTCCTCTTGAACTCAACTTGAAATTCACAATCACCACCTCCTCAGGCAGAGAGTACCATAGTCTCACTGCTCTTACCGTAAAGAATCCTCTTCTATGTTTGTATACAAACCTTCTTTCCTCCAGACACAGAGGATGTCCCCTCGTCACAGTCCTGGGGATAAATAGATGATGGGAGAGATCTCTGTACTGACCTGCGATATATTTATACATTGTTATTAGATCTCCCTTAAGTCATCTTATTTCCAAAGTGAATAACCCTAATTTTGATAATCTTTCAGGGTACTGTAGTCCACCCATTCCAGTTATTTTATTTTCCAGTTTAGTTGCCCTCCTCTGAACCCTCTCCAGCTCTGCTATATCTGCCTTGTTCACTGGAGCCCAGAACTGTACACAGTGCTCCATGTGTGGTCTGACTAGTGATTTGTAAAGTGGTAGGACTATGTTCTCATCATGGGCATCTATGCCCTTTTTGATGCCACCCATTTTCTTACTGGCCTTGGCAGCAGCTGCCTGACACTGGTTTCTACAGCTTAGTTTGCTGTTCACTAAAATTCCTAGGTCATTTTCCTTGTCAGTGTTACTCAGTGTTTTACCATTTAGTATGTACTTGTCACGATCCCTCCCATGACAGAGGTTAGAAGATCTGAGAGACTTGCATCATATGAGGTTATCTGACAGCCTCTCGGTTTCACTTTGCAGTGTTGTTGTTGGTATGACCAAACCTTTTGTTTCAGGTGTAGCTTGCGGTCATTACTATTCCTCTATTTAGCATGGACTCTTTACCATGCGGTTGATATTCTCTGCCTGGAGTTGGAAGAGCTGGTGTGTTGTTCTCTTCTCAGTTTCTGCTCATCCATTTTCTATTGAAGATAAGTGTTCTCCCCTTTGTATTTTGTTTTCCCCTTTTGCTCATTGTTTCCTAAGCCTCAGGGAGACGCTGGTTCGTTCATCTGGGAAGGAACCATTGGTCTCAGACCCTGTCACTACGCCTAGGGATTTCAGGGTATCTAGGGCCTAGGTTTCCGGTGTATGAATATTCCCACCTTCAGGGTCTATTCATACTGACAGAAGTCAGGGCTAGGTTTAGGGTTTTCCTAGGTGGTGACCCTTTCCTTTCCTTAGCCTAGTTTCGGGTCATTTTCCTTCTGTTGTCATTCTGGTGTTCCCCCCCCCTCCCTACATTGTGACAGTACTGGTGACTTGCATTATTCCTTCCCATGTGCATAACCTTACATTTGTCAGTGTTAAACCTCATCTGCCACTTATCTGCCCAAGCCTCCAATCTATCCAGATCCATCAGTAGCAGTATACTGTCCTCTTCTGTGTTAATTACTTTACACAGTTTAATGTCATCTGCAAAAATTGATATTTTACTGTGCAAGCCTTCTACAAGATCATTAATAAATATATTGAAGAGAATAGGGCCTAATACTGACCCCTGTGGTACCCCACTAGTGACAGTGACCCAATCTGAGTGTGTACCATTAATAACCACCCTCTGTTTTGTATCACTGAGCCAGTTACTTACCCACATACAGAGATTGTCTCCCAGTACAAGCATTCTCATTTTATATACTAGTTGCAGAAGAAGAAAGAAGATGAACCTTTGGATGGCGCTGTCAGCAGGAGTCAGAAGCAGGTAGGTATTGATAACACAATACTTTTTTTATTTTCAGTCAACGCGTTTCAGGGGCGGAGAGCCCCCTTCATCAGGACAATATACAATATAAAAAGTTTTTTATATTGTATATTGTCCTGATGAAGGGGGCTCTCCGCCCCTGAAACGCGTTGACTGAAAATAAAAAAAGTATTGTGTTATCAATACCTACCTGCTTCTGACTCCTGCTGACAGCGCCATCCAAAGGTTCATCTTCTTTCTTCTTCTGCAACTAGTATATAAAATGAGAATGCTTGTACTGGGAGACATCTTCTTTCTTCTTCTGCAACTCACTTCTCCCCGACGAATGCTTCCAAGGCACGGGGCTGGAACCTAGGCAGCAGCGCAGGCACCCCGCACGCTGATCGGGAAAATCAGCACAGGCTCCATATAGGTGTTGTGACTCTTCGAAACATGTTCTGGTAAGAGTTTTTTATTTATCTCTTGCACCTACTATTAGACAATACCACACATGAGGCGCTGCCTCCTATCTCGCTTTTATCTTCATTTTATATACTAACCTTTTTATGTGGTTATCAAATGCTTTGGAGAAGTTAAAGGGGTTCTCCTGGAATTAAGAAAATGAAAATACTTACTTTATTATAAATATATCCTCAAATACTTTTCATTATTTATAATCGCTTGTTTTGTCTGGGGAGCAATCATCAGGGGAAACAAAATGGCCGCTGTCCCATTAGTTCACACAAAACCTGTCTTGATCACACATGAGGACAAGTTACTTTACAACACTGAGGTAAAGAGCCGCCTTATCCTCCTCTCCTACATGTCAGGGATTATGATCCTGAATACAGATGGTAAGAAATTTTGCGGAATCTCTGGGGAATTTAATTTAAGAGGAGACATGAAGTACAAAGAGGATGGACCGGACAGACTGTGGTAATGGAGGCTGCATACAAGAGCTGCTGCTCATTAGTTACATCCCCACCATCCTCTCGTGTCTCCTCATCTCCATTCCCACAGAGATTTACCTGTATTCAGGATCATGATTCCCGACAAGCAGAGCAGGGAGAAGGATGAGGCAGCACTATGGCTCATTGTGTTGAAGTAACTTGTCCTTCTGTGTGATTAGGATAGGTTGTTTGTGTACTGATAGGACAGCGGCCATTTTATTTCTAGTAATGATTGCTCCCTAGACAAAAAAGCCATTCTAAGTAATGAAAGGTACTTGTGAATATATTTATTATAAAATAATATTTAAGTATTTTCATTTTTTTAATTCCCGGAGAACCCCCTTAAAATATATGACATCCACTGATTTGCTGCGGTCAAGTCTAGAACTTACCTCCTCATAGAAACTAAATTAGTTTGACATGAATGATCCCTCATGAAGCCATGCTGAGACTGCGGTATACACTTATTTTCATTGAGGTACTCTAAGATAGCATCTCTTGGAAAACCTTCAAACCACCCACCCTGTTTTTGCACCCTTTTTGAATATTGGCACCACATTTGCTATGCGCCAATCCTGTGGAACACTCCCTGTCAGTATAGAGTCCTTAACCCCTTAGGGACGCATGACGTACCGGTACGGCATGTTTCCCGAGTCCTTAAGGACCCAAGACATACCGGTACGTCATGTGTTGTTCCGATCACTGCCGCCCGGCCAGCTGTGATCGGAACAAGGTGCCTGCTCAAATCATTGAGCAGGCACCTCGGCTAAATGCGCGGGGGGTCCCGTGACCCCCCCATGTCGGCGATCGCAACAAACCGCAGGTCAATTCAGACCTGCGGTTTGCTGGGCTTTCTGTAGTTTCTGATCCCCGTGGTCCCTGACCGCGGGGATCAGAGACTTTAGTATTCCTAAAATATATATGTTTCACCCCCCCCTGCACCCCTGAATGATTTTATCCCGGTGGGAGGTGCAGGGGGGGGGGTTTTGCTGGCGGTGCGGGAGGCGGGCGGTGCAGCAGGCGGGATCGCGATCCCCCGCCCGCCTCCCCTTGAATAATCGTTGATATACAGTGGGAATACCAGGGTGTCAGCACAAGTGTAAGTAAAATACAGTACAAAACACTATATGGTGTACTGTACTGTATTATACAGACATCAGACCCACTGGATCTTCAAGAACCAAGTGGGTCTGGGTCAAAAAAAAAAAGTAAAAAAAAATGTAAAAATCAAAAAACACATTTATCACTGATTAAAAATGAAAAAAATAAAATTCCCTACATGTTTGGTATCGCCGCGTCCGTAACGACCTGATCTATAAAACGGTCATGTTACTTTACCCGAATGGTGAACGCCATAAATATAAAAAATAAAAAACTATGATGTAATTGAAATTTTGCCCACCTTACTTGCCAAAAAAGGTAATAAAAGTGATCAAAAAAGTCGCATGTACGCCAAAATTGTAACAATCAAACAGTCATCTCATCCCGCAAAAATCATACCCTACCCAAGATAATCGCCCAAAAACTGAAAAAACTATGGCTCTTAGACTATGGAAACACTAAAACATAATTTTTTTTTGTTTCAAAAATGAAATCATTCTGTAAAACTTACATAAATAAAAAAAAAGTATACATATTAGGTATCGCCGCGTCCGTATCGACCGGCTCTATAAAAATATCACATGACCTAACCCCCTCAGGTGACCACCGTAAAAAAAAAAACGGTGTAAAAAAAGCCATTTTTTGTCATCTTACATCACAAAAAGTGTAATAGCAAGTGATCAACAGTCATATGCACCCCAAAATAGTGCCAATCAAACTGTCATCTCATCCCGCAAAAAATGAGACCCTACTTAAGATAATCGCCCAAAAACTATGGCTCTCAGAATATGGAGACACTAAAACTTTTTTTTGTTTTAAAAATGAAATCATTGTGTAAAACTTACATAAATAAAAAAAATTGTATACATATTAGGTATCGCCGTGTCCGTGACAACCTGCTCTATAAAATTACCACATGATCTAACCTGTCAGATGAATGTTGTAAATAACAAAAAAATAATAAACGGTGCCAAAAAAGCTATTTCTTGTTACCTTGCCGCACAAAAAGTGTAATATAGAGCAACCAAAAATCATATGTACCCTAAACTAGTACCAACAAAACTGCCACCCTATCCCGTAGTTTCTAAAATGGGGTCACTTTTTTGGAGTTTCTACTCTAGGGGTGCATCAGGGGGGCTTCAAATGGGACATGGTGTCAAAAAAACCAGTCCAGCAAAATCTGCCTTCCAAAAACCGTATGGCATTCCTTTCCTTCTGCGCCCTGCCGTGTGCCCGTACAGCAGTTTACGACCATATATGGGGTGTTTCTGTAAACTACAGAGTCAGGGCCATAAATAATGAGTTTTGTTTGGCTGTTAACCCTTGCTTTGTAACTGGAAAAAAAATATTAAAATGGAAAATCTGCCAAAAAAGTGAAATTTTTAAATTGTATCTCTATTTTCCATTTGTAAAATCAGTTTTGAATACCTTGAGGGGTGTAGTTTCTTAGATGGGGTCACTTTTATGGAGTTTCTACTCTAGGGGTGCATCAGGGGGGCTTCAAATGGGACATGGTGTAAATAAACCAGTCCAGCAAAATCTGCCTTCCAAAAACCAAACGGCGCACCTTTCACTCTACGCCCCGCTGTGTGGCCGTACAGTAGTTTACGGCCACATATGGGGTGTTTCTGTAAACGGCAGAGTCAGGGCAATAAAGATACATTCTTGTTTGGCTGTTAACCATTGCTTTGTTGGTGGAAAAAATGGGTTAAAATGGAAAATTAGGCAAAAAAATGAAATTCTCAAATTTCATCCCCATTTGCCAATAACTCTTGTGCAACACCTAAAGGGTTAACGAAGTTTGTAAAATCAGTTTTGAATACCTTGAGGGGTGTAGTTTATAGAATGGGGTCATTTTTGGGTGGTTTCTATTATGTAAGCCTCGCAAAGTGACTTCAGAGCTGTAGTGGTCCCTAAAAATTGGGTTTTTGTAAATTTCGGAAAAATTTCAAGATTTGCTTCTAAACTTCTAAGCCTTGTAACATCCCCAAAAAATTAAATATCATTCCTAAAATAATTCAAACATGAAGTAGACATATGGGGAATGTAAAGTCATCACAATTTTTGGGGGTATTACTATGTATTACAGAAGTAGAGAAACTGAAACTTTGAAATTTGCAAATTTTTCAAAATTTTTGGTAAATTAGGTAATATTTTATGCAAAATTTTTTTTTTTTACATTTTTCAGTGTCATGAAGTACAATATGTGACGAAAAAACACTCTCAGAATGGCCTGGATAAGTAAAAGCATTTTAAAGTTATCAGCACTTAAAGTGACACTGGTCAGATTTGCAAAAAATGGCCAAGTCCTTAAGGTGAAATAGGGCTGAGTCCTTAAGGGGTTAAATATCAGAAATAAGGGTCTGGCTATGGAAATAAGGGTGCGGAGTCAGAAGCAGCCTCCAATTTTCATATTAATCATTAATATTAGTCATGGATATTAATATTGCCCTATAACAGATACAATAGTTAGTTTTTCAATAAATGGGTTGAGATTAGTCTCAAGGGGGTCCAAGTGACATCTATGCGATCGGCCAAATCTTAGAAGTGATCCTGGCCTTAGAAGTGTAGGAAGACAGTCTTTCCCTTTATAAGTGGAGAAAGTAAGAGTTATACTCATTTGTCTATTACATTGGATCGAGGGCCTCCACTGACAATCGATACCTTTCTTTTTTCCTACTATGGCAGTGCTCCAGACAAAAAAAAATGACCAGGAGCCATTGGCTCCTAAACTAAAAAATTTAGGAGCCAAATTCAATTTTTTAGTCGCCAAATTTAAAATGCATATAATTTTTAAAAAAGGACTTTGAGAAGATGAGACGCAGGTCACAGTAGTGAGCCAGCACTACATATAGGAGAAAACAGCACCACATACCTCTCACATCCAGGGACATTTTCTGGGGGACAAGGTGACTAAAAATGGCGAATTGCGTGGTTTAGAGTTTTTTTTTCTGTTACGGCCTTCACCGAGCGGAAATATTTTTTTATATTTTAATAGCTCACACTTTTTGGGACGTGGCGATATGTAATATGTTTATTCTTTATTGTTTGTAAATTTTATATGTAAAACTGGGAAGGGGGCCATTTAAACTTTTAGTATTTTGGTGTTTCTTTTTTTTTTTTTTTTTTTTTACTTTTTATTTAATAACCATTTCTTCCCTTAGGGACTAGAACCTGGATTTTTTCATCCCTTGTGCTATTCACCCTGATAGAGCTCTATCAGGGTGAATAGGATCTCACACATCTCCCTGCGGCCCTGGGCTCTGTACACACAGCAGCAGGGAGCTGAACATGGCAGCCAGGGCTTTAATAGTGTCCTGGCTGCCATGGTAACGATCTGAGCCCCAGCAGTGTAATCTGCCACTGCCACCAATGAAGGGGATGGGACCCTGTGGCCACCATATAACAATGGGGGGGGGGGGGGGGGGCGGGGGAGGACAACTTGTGGCCAGTGATAATGGGGGGGGGGAAGAGGCTTTGGGAGAGCGCACTGCACCACCAATGAATGTTTAAAGAGGACCTTTCATGGGTCCAAAGAATATGTACTTAGTAGCGCCGCTCCGTTCGTCCGCTGTGGCCCCCGGTATTTTCAGCAGAGGAAGGAGGAGGAGGAGGAGACGCCAGTGTCTCTCCTTCTCCCTGACAGCAGCGCTGTCCAATCACAGCGCAGAGCTCAGAGCCAGGGGACTATAAAAAGATATTACCATCTCAGATATTGGTGACATATTGCTAGGATTTGCCACCTATGTCAGAAAGGCAATAGTCCCATCTCTGGGACCCACTTCAATCTCTAGAATGGGCCCCCAAAATGAAGGCTAGCGCACTGTACAAGCAGTGGTCACTCTCCATTCGCCACTTTGGGAATTTCAAAAATAGCCAAGCTCGGAGAGTATGCCTGACATGTGTGGTTTTGCTCTCCTTCACTTCAGAGGTCCTGTCCTGGAGATAGGAGCAAGTCCCTGCATTTATCAGACATTGGTGGCATATCCTACCAATATGCCACTAGTGTATCAGATGGGATAACCCTTCAAACAATCTTCATTATCATCTGTATATTCACTCTATTCTTGTGTTGCTCATTATTGAGGCCAAGTTTTGTTTTATCTGGTTTTCCAGCACTGATTGGACAGTGTCAGATTGTGTAAAGACACACTGCAAACTGGCCACACCCAGTTGTGAATTTATTCATAAAATTCTAGGAGGAATTATCAGAGGAACAACACAGAAGAAAATATGTTTTTTAGATGAAATTTCATGAAGAACTCAAGTATTTACAAAAACAGACATGCCAAGAGAGGCGATACCTTCTCTGTGTTCCAAAGGATAGTGCAAATTGACACCTATGCCCTCTGCAATTTTTGAGGTCAGTACTCTCACTAGAAGGATAACAGGTGGGGTATGATTGGCTCCTATGGTAATAGAGAACACCATCCACAATTTTGAAGAAATTACATCTACTCTTAAAACATAGCTGACAATAATAAGCACAAGATCAACTGGTGGTTGAGCCCCTGTGGTGTGACAGGTCATGTAATCTCTGTATCCATGATTAAGAGGACAGTGAATTGTAGCCACTTATGAACACATTGCTTACTTTGCTTTCCTTGTACAGGGTAAGCAGCACAGCGTAGCCCCCTGATCTCTTCTGTGGAACATACTCCCGTTGCTTTTTTCCAGCTGTCTTTTTCTTTTTCTAGCACAACACAAACAAATTAAACAATTAATTTACTGAGAGCTCACAGCCTACAACACAGCACTGCTACACCTTTCAGAATAATGGTACAGTGTGAAGGAACATTTTGGTAATTACCAGATAATATCTCAAGCTTTTTTAAGCCTCACCCCATTAACAAGATGCAGAGGAGTAGAAAGAATATGAGCCTAGACCAGCTCTTTCCTGAATTCTGCTTCATTTATTAGCTTGTATTAGATTGACAAAAAGCAAATAAAAAGTCTAAATTATGTGTTTCAGGGTCTAGAATCATGAGGCCCAGACCCCAAAACACTCAATTTAGACGTTTTAGGCTACTTTCACATTAGCGTTTTCAATTCCGCTATTGAGATCCATCATAGCATCTTAATAGCGGAAGAAAAAGCTTCAGTTTTGTCCCCATTCATTGTCAATGGGGACAAAACTGAATTGAACAGGAATGCACCAAAATGCATTCCGTTCCGATTGGTTGTGCTCCCATCGCAGACAGAATAACGCTGCAAGCGGCGTTTTTTTGTCCGCGATGTGGTGCTGAGCAAGATGGATCCGTCCTGGCACACTGACACAATAGAAAACTGATCCATCCCCCATTGACTTTCAATGGTGTTCATGACGGATCCCTCATGGCTATAGAAGACATAATACAACCGGATCCGTTCATGACGGATGCATGCGATTGTATTATGGTAACAAACGTTTTTGCAGATCCATGACGGATCCGCAAAAAAAACACTTATGTGAAAGTAGCCTTATTTGCTTTTGTCAATCTGATACAATCTAATAAATGAAGCAGAATTTGGGAAAGAGCTGGTCTAGGCTCATATTCTTTCTACTCCTCTGCATCATCCGCCCTGGCCTCGATTGCCTTGACAAAGCTGCGAGTCCTCCTGTGATTTTAATATTCAATGCCTTATATAGTTGTAGGGGCTCATCACAACAACAAAAGGTGAGCAGCCATTTTGTTCCCACATACCTTTTTTCACAGGTATATACAGTATTTTATGCTTTATAAGACAAACTTTTTACCAAGAAAGAATATCTTGATAAAAAGGGGCTACATCTTATAATTTGCAGACAGGGAGATTCAGCATGGCCAGACCCCCTGACTGCTTCCTTATGATCCGGCATCCTGATCAGAGAGAGAGTGGTGTGGCAGGCAGGAGTGCAGGCCGAACTATCTGTTCAGCACATGGGGAGAAAGATCCTATGCTGTACTGAAAGGAAATGAAAACTCCAAGTATAGCTTAAAGGGGTTCTCCGGGCTTTTAATATTGATGACCTATCCTCATGATAGATCATCAATATCAGATCGGTGGGGGTCTGACACCCAGCACCCCTGCTGATCAGGTGTATGAAGGGAAGGCACACGTGCAAGTGCCGTCTCCCGTCTCTCTTCCTGCTCGCTGCTGCTGAGGTGCATAGACAAATAAGTAACATTTCAGTACTGGAGAATAAGAAAAAGAATACATTTTGTATGAATTGTATCCTTGAGACCTGAAATAAGATCAGAGAAGTAGCAGCAATATGGATCCAATAAGATCCAATGCAGGGATATGGACAAGTGACCCAGTCATATGCTAGGTCCCCAGCATGTTCAAAATCTATATGCAGTTCATAAAATAAAGCATTGAAGATTTGTTGCGCTATGATTGCTAAATCACTGACAACACTGATGATAACACTGGAGAACACCAGGAGAAGGAGTCTGTATACAGCATCAGTTGAGTATGTATACAGCGCCCATACAACTCAGCGGTATACTTGACTGACACAGTTGAATGAAGCAGCAGTGCTCGACTGCCACTCCATAATAACTCCTCACTCTAGAATGGAGGAACAAGGTGATAATGTCTTGACGTCCTCAGGATGTCAATACAGTTGAATACTGTGCCAGCACACGGGAGCTGATCGTTTACTACCCTGCTGGTCACCCTCATAGGCCACAGGTAAATAAGCCTAAAGGCATATCAATGGTACAGGTGGCACAATGGTGTCCGTGCAACGGCTTGTGTTGCAGGAAGCTCAACCAACAGGTTGGAAGAGGTCTGTGGCCTGCACCGCTGAGTATTTGATTTTCTTTTTTCATTCCCAGTTTCTTGTTAAAGTGATTTTTATTGAACTATCACAAATAAATTCCAGGTTTTTGACATGAATGGGATGATTTACATGTGAAATATTACATACATATTATTCATTGCCAGTTTCTAATGGGCCACTTTTGAGAAACATACTACTGGGAGCACTATGGGGGGGGGGGGGGGGGTTATTATTACAGAAAGCACTAAGAGGGTAATATTATTGGGGCACTATAGGGGACATTATTATTGAAAGCACTAAATTGAGTATTATTACTAAGGGCATTAAAGGGAGCATTATTATTACTGAGGCACAAATAGGGGTATGATTATTAATGGGGGCATTATTACTACTAGGGGCACTATAAACTGTCAAATCTACTCTGCTTGGCAAAATTATTGATGAAGGACACAGTTTGTGGAACTATTACTGTTAGAGCACTATTTGCTGGGTACAATTATTGAAAAGGGCACCATCTATGTAATATCTGAATTTTCAAGGGGGCTATCTGCCTCTGCAGTATGGCATGTGGGGGAAATAGAGAGTACAATTTGCACAGTATTGGGGGAAATAGCAGGATAACAGGCTGAACTAGATGGACTGATGTCTTTTTTCAGCCTTATAAACTATGTTACTATGTGACACTTTTGGAGCACCAGGATGCGGAGATTGTGTTCAGAAAGTGGGGAGGATGATGAAAAAGATTTCTGTGTGGCAAATTCTGCAGAGATAGGATGTCATGGCGGTCTGGGCCAGATAGAGAAGATGAAGAGAACATCTACAATTAGAGGAGATGTCACTGGATGTAATACATATGTAGTGCTGTATTCTCCTGCATGACTGGTTCTGTTAGAAAGACCAGGTAGGGCCGACTTGGTACTGTGGCCTGCTTCTCTCTTCCTCAGCCCTTTCCTCAATAATTTAAATAATGACAACTGGAGGAGGAGAGAATGTGACAGCTGGCATTGGCTGTGCTATTTGTCACTAGTGGGACAATATCTGTGCTGCAAGGTGGTATCAGTTTCTTCCGGGGTGGAGGTATTTTGCAATGTATTGTGGTGTTTATTTGGCAATGTTGGTAATAATGGTGTTATAAGGCATAATGGAAAGACGTTTTGTGTTGAACTGTTATATTTGTCAGTGTTTGGGTATTAAGTTGTTGTGCACTGTGGTATGTGGCGCTAATGGAACGGTATTTTGTGCTGTATTATGGCATTTCTTTTGCACTACTATAGAAGTAATATGCACAGTGCTACATAATATCTGGTCACTGGTGAGGCCATGGCATCACCATGGATTGTTTGGAGGGACCTAAATAGGTCTGATAGGACTCATCATGCTGATTAAAATGATACCTTTCTTTTGTCTGTTTGCTAAATAGCTGCAGAGAAATATGCATTTTATTCATATGCAAATGAGCATGTTCAAGCACCAGGAGGCGGGCTGAACCCTTTGAGCACTGCTTTGTAACACGCCTTGTGCGCTGCGCACTCCCCCCTCCCCTTGATTCACAGGGCTAAAAATCAGCATGCTAAGGGCAGAGCTATGTTCTTGAGCTGTCTCCTAGCATATACAAATTATACACACTCTGTGCTACAGCTTCACCACATTGAGATATGCTCAGAAAACTAATCTACACATTACTGCTTTATTCACAGATATAATAAAGGATTATAGACACTAGTAATATCTGTTATCTTTCTTAGCACACAAAATCCATTCTTCTCCATTTAGAAAGGCTATAGCTTAGTGGAAAGTGATTAGTCTTGTATGTAAAGATCCTAAGTTCAATTACTAGGAGAGATGTGTTCAAATATTTTTTTTTCTGTTATTTTTCCCCCTCTCATTTAACCTGTAATAAAAGGCTATACTATAATACATAATATATATTCATATAATAAGAATAAAAGACCTTGGTACATTTATATTTGAAACCTAAAACATATTTCTGCTTTATTCCCAGGCACAATATATGATTATAAAGAAACCAGCAATATTTATTAGCAGTTTAAGCTAAAAAAAAAGTATTCTCTATATGGTAAGGATATAGGGGGTCATTTATCATACTGCTGTAAAGTAGTTGCCCATGGAGCCAATCAGATTCCACCTTTCATTTTAGACAGCTATGGGCAACCAGCCAGTTCTACTTTATACCAGTTTGATAAATGACCCCCATAAACATTTATTATGGGTGAAATGTGGAAGAAGAAAAAATTATCTGAGGAAAAAAAAAAAAAAGTCCAAAGATTTAAACCTGGGATCACTATATACAAAACTGTGGACTTACCACTAAGCTATAGCCTTTTCACATAGAGAAGGCAAGTTGTTTGCATGCTTAGAAGCTAACTCACATTGCTGGTTTCTTTATAATCCTATATTCTGCCTGTAAATAAAGTAGAAATATGTATATTACCTTTTTGAGCATCTCTCAATAAGCTGTAGTATATATGATATGTATAGCGTATCTGGAACGATAAGTATTCAGCCATGAACTATCTTTGAACTAAAGATCTTTTACCTATCAGAGAAAAGTTTCAAACACGGTTGAATTCTTTTCAGACAATGATAGTCTGTCATTGGTCCGCTAAAATGATTTGTTGTTAAACTTCACCTCATGAAAGATCTTTTTGGTTGAAAAGGTCAATTTTGATCAACTTAAGACTAATATGTATGGTCAGTTTTAGGCAGGCAACTTAATAAATCTCGCCCTTCCTGTTTTCATTGTTTACTACATTCAAAACCTTGGATTGTCATCAGTGAATAGAGAGGCTGAAGACCTGTCCAATATTTATACAGATCAGAAAAGTTTCAATATGTTAAAAGCATGACAATCTGCAGTAAAATTCATTTTACATGGAGACTTTGCCACAGATTCAACCCTCTGCACTGAAATGTATTTGGTTCTGTAATGAAGCACTGTGTCCTCTAAATTCTCAGTTTTCTACTAAAACTATACTAACCCTTTCGCTACCAGCGCCGTACATATACAGCGCTGGAGCGATAGGCAAACATGGTACCCACTTGCATGTGCAGCAGGCGTCATGGCCGGCAGGTCTCAGATTTTATTTTTTGACACAAGTTAGTGGAATATGAGACTTTGTAAAAAAAATAATAAAAATTTCCGCTAACTTGGGCCAAAAAAATGTCTGAATGGAGCCTTACAGGGGGGTGATCAATGACAGGGGGGTGATCAGGGAGTCTATATGGGGTGATCACCCCCCTGTAAGGCTCCATTCAGATGTCCGTACGTGTTTTGCGGATCCGATCCATGTATCCGTGGATCCGTAAAAAACATACGGACGTCTGAATGGAGCCTTACAGGGGGGTGATCAATGACAGGGGGGTGATCAGGGAGTCTATATGGGGTGATCACCCCCGACATTGATCACCCCCCTGTAAGGCTCCATTCAGACGTCCGTATGTGTTTTGCGGATCCGATCCATGTATCAGTGGATCCGTAAAAAACTTACGGACGACCGAATGGAGCCTTACAAGGGGGTGATCAATGACAGGGGGGTGATCAGGGAGTCTATATGGAGTGATCAGGGGTGAATAAGGGGTTAATAAGTGACGGGGGGTGTAGTGTAGTGTGGTGCTTGGTGCTACTTATTACTGAGCTGCCTGTGTCCTCTGGTGGTCGATCCAAACAAAAGGGACCACCAGAGGACCAGGTAGCAGGTATATTAGACGCTGTTATCAAAACAGCGTCTAATATACCTGTTAGGGGTTAAAAAAAATCGCATCTCCAGCCTGCCAGCGAACGATCGCCGCTGGCAGGCTGGAGATCCACTCGCTTACCTTCCGATCCTGTGAACGCGCGCGCCTTCACAGGAAATCTTGCCTCTCGCGAGATGACGCGTATATGCGTCCATCCAGAAGAGCAGAGCCGCCGCCAGGACGCAATCCTGCGTACGGCGGTCCTGAGGCGGTTAAATTACCCCCCTTTACTTATAAAAATATCTAAATAACAAAAAATATAAATATCATGGGTATCACAACGTACAAAAACGCCTGTACTATTAAAATCTAAAAATATTTTTCCAATACGGCAAATAGCGTAACGGAAAAAAGGGTCAAAATGGCCAATTTGCCATTTTTTAATTGCTTCTCTTACCGAAAAACTGTAATAAAATGTGATCACAAAGTCACACACACTCCAAAAGGGTACATACTACAGATTGTCCCTCAAAGAATAAGCCACCCACACAGCTCAGTAGAAGGGGGGGGGTGTCAGTATATGGTGATTTTTTTTCTTGAAAGTTTAAATTTATTTTTAGACATAAAAAACCTATACATATGAGGTATTGTTGTAATTGTACTAACCCAGAGAATGAAGGGCATGGGTCAGTTTTGCTACAAACGGAACACCGTGGGAACAAAACCCGTAAAACGATAAAGGAATTGCATTTTTTTTCCAATTCCACCCCATTTGAGATTTTTTGTTTTACCGCTTCCCACTACATTGTATGCCAAAATTAATGGTGGCATTTGAAAGTACAACTTATCCTACAAAAAATAAGCACTCATACAGCTATGTGAACGGAAATATAAAAAAGTTATTGCTCAAGAAAGATAGGGAAAAAAACGCAAAAAAACTAAATAAACTCTGGTATCCTAAAGGTTAAACCATTTATTTATTTATTTTTAAAGATGAAAACATCTTGCATGTATTTCACTGATGCCATGTATAAAATGCTACTACTTAGCAAATGCCATCATATCCATGGAGGATCACTTACTGTAGGGGATGGTCCGTCACGTGGATTTTTGGGCATGTCTCCTTCCCGACCAGATGAGGCAGGAGGTGGAGAAGTGGCTCTTTGTGGGTTTCTGTTTTTATCATTGCTGCTATGGAGAGAATGAATTGGAGCATTGGGTCCTGTGAACATAGAAGAAAAAAATGACTGCTCATTTATTCAAACACAATATGAATATGCTCCCAATGACTGAACCTCCAAACTGCTTTATATGTCTACAGTCGTGGCCAAAAGTTTTGAGAATGACACAAATATTAGTTTTCACAAAGTTTGCTGCTAAACTGCTTTTAGATCTTTGTTTCAGTTGTTTCTGTGATGTAGTGAAATATAATTACACGCACTTCATACGTTTCAAAGGCTTTTAATCGACAATTACATGACATTAAGGGTCCATTCACACGTCCGTTTTTTCTTTCCTGATCTGTTCCGTTTTTTCTGGAACAGATCTGGACCCATTCATTTTCAATGGGTCCTGGAAAAAAACGGACAGCACAATGTGTGCTGTCCGTTTCCGTTGTTCCGTTCCGCATGTCCGTTTAAATATAAAACATGTCCTATTCTTTTCCTGAAAAATGGGATCCTGGTACAATACAAAGTCAATGGATCCGCAAAAAACGGATGACATACGGAAACATTTTGCAGGAACAACGGATCCGCAAAAAACGGACAGAAAATCGGATTATAGAAAAATACTGACGTGTGAATGTAGCCTTATGCAAAGAGTCAGTATTTGCAGTGTTGGCCCTTCTTTTTCAGGACCTCTGCAATTCGACTGGGCAAGCTCTCAATCAACTTCTGGGCCAATTCCTGACTGATAGCAACCCATTCTTTCATAATCACTTCTTGGAGTTTGTCAGAATTAGTGGGTTTTTGTTTGTCCACCCGCCTCTTGAGGATTGACCACAAGTTCTCAATGGGATTAAGATCTGGGGAGTTTCCAGGCCATGGACCCAAAATGTCAACGTTATGGTCCCCGAGCCACTTAGTTATCACTTTTGCCTTATGGCACGGTGCTCCATCGTGCTGGAAAATGCATTGTTCTTCACCAAACTGTTGTTGGATTGTTGGAAGAAGTTGCTGTTGGAGGGTGTTTTGGTACCCTTCTTTATTCATGGCTGTGTTTTTGGGCAAAATTGTAAGTGAGCCCACTCCCTTGGATGAGAAGCAACCCCACACATGAATGGTCTCAGGATGATTTACTGTTGGCATGACACAGGACTGATGGTAGCGCTCACCTTTTCTTCTCCGGACAAGCCTTTTTCCAGATGCCCCAAACAATCGGAAAGAGGCTTCATCGGAGAATATGACTTTGCCCCAGTCCTCAGCAGTCCATTCACCATTCTTTCTGCAGAAGATCAATCTGTCCCTGATGTTTTTTTTTGGAGAGAAGTGGCTTCTTTGCTGCCCTTCTTGACACCAGGCCATCTTCCAAAAGTCTTCGCCTCACTGTGCGTGCAGATGCGCTCACACCTGCCTGCTGCCATTCCTGAGCAAGCTCTGCACTGGTGGCACTCCGATCCCGCAGCTGAATCCTATTTAGGAGACGATCCTGGCGCTTGCTGGACTTTCTTGGACGCCCTGAAGCCTTCTTAACAAGAATTGAACCTCTTTCCTTGAAGTTCTTGATGATCCTATAAATTGTTGATTGAGGTGCAATCTTAGTAGCCACAATATCCTTGCCTGTGAAGCCATTTTTATGCAACGCAATGATGGCTGCACGCGTTTCTTTGCAGGTCACCATGGTTAACAATGGAAGAACAATGATTTCAAGCATCACCCTCCTTTTAACATGTCAAGTCTGCCATTTTAACCCAATCAGCCTGACATAATGATCTCCAGCCTTGTGCTCGTCAACATTCTCACCTGAGTTAACAAGACGATTACTGAAATGATCTCAGCAGGTCCTTTAATGACAGCAATGAAATGCAGTGGAAAGTTTTTTTTGGGATTAAGTTAATTTTCATTGCAAAGAAGGACTGTGCAATTCATCTGATCACTCTTCATAACCTTCTGGAGTATATGCAAATTGCTATTATAAAAACTTAAGCAGCAACTTTTCCAATTTCCAATATTTATGTAATTCTCAAAACTTTTGGCCACGACTTGTATATAAATTCTACTATGGTGCAAGATCTACCACAAGATGGTAGCAGTGCTCATAAAGACACACATTGTTACATCTTGAATAATTACAGACATATTATGGTTTTATCAATCTAGGCAAACAGATTTGTAATCCAAGACCAAGCATGAACGTGTCTACCAATGCCCAGAGCATGCAGCAGTAAGGCCACTTTCCAGTAAATTTACTTCTAACTAGTATAAAACTTTCCACTTCCCACAGTATTTAATAACCAGGCTGAAGCAATGCACAGGATAATGCAAAAAACTGTAACAAAATGACTGATAGCAAAAAATGTAAAAAAAAAAAAAAAGTACCATGTTCTGCATAATATTTTTCCAGCTGTTGATCCAACATCTTACAAATTCCGTCTCCAAAATTTTGCAGGATTTTTGCTTCCTTCCCGTTCTGAAGCGGCAGAGGGTACTTCTTCAGTGAGCTAATGGCCTAAGCAGAAAGGAGGACCACATCAGTTCACAATTGCAGAGCTCTTCACATGGTCTTGATGTGTAATTATGTGTTGAACGAAGAATAAATCTCTTCTAGCATAGTCTGTATCATATATTCTGTAACAAAAGTCAGTGCAGCCTCATAATGATTAGTAATCTTATTGTAATTAGGAAATCTGTATTCACGGCCATGAGTGATCCATATTTGTAGTGAGAGAAAACGTGGCTGAGTAATCATGACAGAATACAAAGCTTAAAAAAAAAAATCTAATGTGGCCATACGGACATAAATATACAGATGAATACAGATATAACAAGCTGTATACCACGTCCATACTTATGTTTAGTTTTCAATAGGTAAAGTGAATTTGCCCCCTTACATATTCCTTACATTGACCTTCTAGCTACACATTATAGTATCACAACTGTGAGATTTACCTCAACACAGCAAACACATACAGCTGACAAACCATATAAAACGGATGCTGTCATCATCAGGAGCAATAAAACCAGGCACATGTAGTTTAGGCCATGTACACACTTGACCAAACTAACACTGTGCACAATCAGAACCAAAGTATATATGAGAGGTACAATAAGGCCATGTGTCACAGCTGTAAAACAGGAGTGAGGGAAAGGCCACATGCCTAGGATTTTTTTTACGTAACGACACAACATATAAAGGACTGATACCGATCCTCATGTTCATAATTTGGATCTTGTGATATGGATCCATAATATTTTAGGATCTAGAAATACACCTCTGTATGTCACCAATTTTAAACAGTAAGAAAGAGGAATTCCAAAAATAATATGGTATGTTCCATTGCATCTTCCATTCTAAAGATATTGGCCCATATCTAGTGCTTACGCATCCGTGCAGTAAAACTTCAGACATGTCCTATACTTCATTGCAACATGCAAACCACAGACCCATTGAACTCAACAGGTCCGCACTGTGATGCAGAATGCACACAATTAGCGGACCGAAAAACACTTACGGTCAGGAGAAATCACCCTTAAATAGAACAGCACAATAGGGGGTGGGGAATGACAGGGCTCCAGATGGCGACTAAAATGGTCGCAAATGCGACTTAAAATTGCTAAATGGCGACAAGACTTTGTAGTCTTGTCGCCATTTGCGCCTAGACCCGCCGCTGCTCTGCCGCTTTCACAAACTGACAGCGCGTGCCATGTTCTCAACAACACAGGGGAGAAAGAGGCAGTCCCTCCCCCCTGTACTGCTGCTGCCACTGCCACCAATGGGCTGATAGCAGGGAGGAGGAGGGGAGGGGCTATGGCCACTGCGCCCACCAATGAATATCGTTTATGCTTAATACAAATGCAGGCTGTGGGTGCCGGACATATCCCATACCCGGCACCCAGCCTCTATGACTGCGCTCTGCGATCCGCCGCTATTAACCCCTCAGGTGCACCACGCCCCCCCCCCCAACCCCAGTATTATAAATTAGAATCATTGGTGGCGCAGTCCCCCCACCCAAAGTATTATAATCATTGGTGGTGCAGTGCGCCCCCAACCCCCCCCCCCCCCCCAAGTATTATCATTGGTGGTGCAGTGCGCCCCCAACCCCCCCATCCCCCAAGTATTATCATTGGTGGCAGTTCCAATCGGAGCCCCAGCAGTGTAATCCTGGGGCTCCGATCGGTTACCATGGCAGCCAGGACTCTACTGAAGTCCTGGCTGCCATAGTCGGCTGGCTCCCTGCTGCTGTGTGCACTAAGCACAGAGCAGCAGGGACAGTGTGAGGTCCTATTCACCCTGATAGAGATCTATCAGGGTGAATAGGACAAGGGCTGAAAGATCCCAAGTTCTAGCCCCTAAGGGGGTAAATAGGTATTAAATAAAAAGTTAAAAAAAAAAAAAAAAGTAAAAAAACAAACAAACACCAAAATATTAAGTTTAAATCACTCCCTTGCCCAATTTTACATATAAAATATATAAACAATAAAAAAAATATTACATAATCGCTAGGCCCGAAAAAGTGCGAACTATTAAAATATTTAAAAATATTTCCTATGCGGTGAATGCCGTAACAGAAAAAAAAAAAAAAAGTGCAATTTGCCATTTTTTATGTCACCTTGTCCCGACAAAAAATAGGATTGGACTGTTCTATTATGGTCCAGACGTTCCATGAAATGTGGAATGCACGCAGCTTTTTTGGTGTTTTATTTTTTTCACGTGGTATTGAGTATCGCAATACTTTTTTTTTTATGGTATCGAAATCCAGTCAAAATTTTGGTATCGTGACAACCCTAGGTAAGACATGTTTTTTTTTTGTTTTGTTTTTTATATTAGACCGTAATTATATGTATTTTAAATTTTGCGACTAAAATTTTTTAATTTGGCTCCTAAATTTTTCAGGTTAGGAGCCAATGGCTCCTTGATATTTTTTTTAGTCTGGAGCCCTGAATGAGAGGATTCCAGAGAGGTCACCTGTTTGATTGGCATGATACCAGAAGGAAAAATATACATTTGGTTTATGCTGAAAATTATTGTGCTGGAAAATATAGATTTTGTTAAGGACACGAGGTGAGCATTATGCTTCCATTATGCGCAACTTTCTTTTATTGAATCCGCAGCTAAAGAGTTAAATATCAATACATAAAGAAAAAACTTGTTTAGGTACAACCTAGCATGCTTGAACATATGGTAACCAATGAGGATCTATCAGAGAACATATAAGGAATATGTGGATGAACTCCGCCCTCTTTCTTTAGTAGCATAACATGGATAAACAGATAATGAAAATCACAGGACCAGGAATTTCTCTGCATCGGATGACAGGAGAAGTCCGGGTATGGAGAGTCTATGGAAGGAAGTCAGAAGATTCTCGTGGAATGTCTTTATTCGGAGCACAGGTAGACAGTGGATATTTCCCAGAAGCCTGAAGATTATTTTTTATTGTTGGTAAGCTGAAAATTATGAGATAAAAGCATAGGGATGGGTTAAATAGGGTGGGATAATGCTCGCCTCGTGTCCTTAATAAAATCTATATTTTCCAGCACAATAGCTAGGAAAATCTCTAATTTTATTACAGTACACGAGGCTCCCATTATGCGAGTTCAAAGCTTGCTATATATCATATATATATAAGATTATAATGTCTATTACAAATCGAAAATAGCATAATAATAAATAATCAATTAGAATAACAATGACTATGAAACTATTCTAGTAAGGTTGTAGAAACATGAGAAATAGGATGAAAATAAAAAGGTTCAGAAAGTAGACTCAGAGGACCAGTTAGCGGCTTTAAGATGATCAGCCAGGGAACCACCTGATTGAATAAGTTTGGTAGAAACGGCTCCCCTAAGAGAATGGGCCCCAAAAGCTGAAATGTCAATGTTAGCAAGGGACATGACTTGTTTAACCCATCGGGCTAGAGTGGGAGAGGATACCGGTAAGTGTGGTTTTCAGTAAGAGATCAGTAGTTGAGGTTTAAAGGGATGTCGAAGTGAAGCAGTCTTATAAGAATGTAGACATTTGACCACACATAGGTGGTCGTTGTGTGGAAAGGCTGGGTAGAAGATGGAATGAACGTTGGTCTTATTTCGTCTAGTTATAGTAAAATGTACTCCGTTAGGGGAATAGGATCTGTTAGAGATATCCAGGGTTTTTACATCAGAGACTCTTTTAATGGATATAAGACAGTTAGTTTGAGAGATAAAAGTTTTTGAGATAAAGAGTCATTATCTCCCCAAGATGATATAGGGTCCAGGACAACGTTAACGCCCCAAGTCGATTGGTATTTTGGCAAGGGGGGACGTTTGAAACGGATACCCTTAAAGGGACACTGACAGGCCTTCTGAGCATAGTTAGCTCTTTATATGCCCCCCTAGGTCTTATAATAAGTTCCCAATTCATATAAGTATTATCCCTGTGCGCATTATAAAACGTTAAAAATAATCTTTATAATCACCTCTCCTTTCTGCCCAAGGGGCGTTCTTTGCGGCGCATTTGTGCCCGGCCGCGTCCCAACTGCCGGGTCCTTAGACACGCCCATCTCATTAGTATTCACTTCGCTGGGCGGTATTTCTCAGTCCCCGACATTCGGAGATCATGCGCATGCGCCCGGCACCCTCGCTCGCCGGGATCACATTGCGCCAAGTGAATACTAATGAGATGGGCGTGTCTAGGGGGGCATATAAAGAGCTAATTATGCTCAGAAGGCCTGTCAGTGTCCCTTTAAGTCATCTACAGATGAGGGGATGTTTCCCTATGGGTAAGGATTAAATGGGAAAATGAGATGCAGATATAGCCAAACGGTAAAGGTTTATGGTGAGGTATGCTTTACCAGCCTCAAAAGAGGCAGAAAGAAAATTTAAGATGTAGGTGAGAGAGGCATGTATGGGATCCAAGTCTCGTTGACTGCACCAATCAGCCCAAATTTTCCAGGCTGATCCGTAAGCCTTTCTGGTACCCGGAGCCCAGGCTTCAGAAAGGAGATCTTTAGTTGAATGAGAAAGGTTTGGGACACTTTCGGAAGGCTGGAAATGAGCTAGGCTACAAGAGGCAGTTGGTGGGACAGTATTAGCAGGTGGTGTTCGCCGAAAGGGTTCAACAGAAGATTTGGAGAATAAGGGAGGATTCTCTGGAATTCTATAAGCATCCCCAGAATTTGGGGAAACCACGTCTGGGTTGGCCACCATAGGGAAATGAGAACAATTGTCAACTTCTGAATAGAAACCTGCAGGAGAACTCTGGGAATCAGAGCGAAAGGAGGAAAAGCATAGTTTTTGTCTCGAGGCCAAATCTGGAGAAAAGCATCAACTCCCGAAGTTTCGGGTGCGGGACGCCAACTGAAGAACCTGGGTACTTGTCGGTTGAGGCGAGAAGCAAAAAAATCTAGGTGAAGAGGCCCCTAAAGAGTATTGAAGAGATGGAAAATGGCCGGATTCAATTGCCAATCGCTCGCATCTATGACATACCGTGAATTCCAATCCGCTATGAAATTGGATAAACCTGGAAGATATTCCGCCTTGAGGACATTTCTAATCAGACAAAAGTGCTAAAATTCTTTTGCGATACTGGCCAGCATTTCTGATCTCGTGCCACCCAGGCGGTTGATGTATTGGATGGCAGAAATGTCCATCCGGAGGAGTATACAACAATGAGACCTGTTGGCTGCGAAGCTCTTGAAAGCAAAGAACTTGGCTAGAAGTTCTAAGCAGTTGATGTATACAGAAACTTCCGAATGAGACCATTTGCCTCCTGTGGAATTGGATCCGCATCTGGCGCCCCAGCCAGAAAGACTGGTGTCCGACTCTATGACAAGGTCTGGAATGGAGTTGAAGATAGTCTTCGCATTCCACTCTTGAACGTGTTGGAGCCACCAGTGAAGTTCTTCTCTGGCATCTGACGAGAGGGGAATCTCATCTGAATAACCCAGATCGTTCCGAAAGTGCAGAATTTTCAGCCCCTGTTGTGTAAAGGGGCTGAAAATATAGCTTGTATGGAGGCCAATAGGAGGCCAACTAAACGAGCAATGTTCCGAAGGGAAATGATATATTTTTTGAGAATCGAACAAATCTCTTTTTGGATTACCTTCAACTTCTTGGAAGGGAGGCTCAACATGGCTGATTGGGGTTTTATGATCAATACCCCAAAATTTTGGGGTTAATACAGATTTCTCGTAATTGATGAGAAATCCGAGGTCCGTCAGAAGAGATAAGGTCCAAATCATGTGAAGATGTGCCTATGATATGGATTCCGCTAGAATCAGTATATCATCCAGGTATATAATGAGGCGCACTCCACGGGAACGTAGGGAGGCTACTACCGGTTTTATTAACTTGGTGAAGCGCCAAGGGGCTGAAGAAAGGCCGAATGGGAGGCAGGTAAACTGCCATCTCTGACCTTCCCAAATGAATTAGAGAAATGGCTGAGAAGAAGGATGGACTGGTACCGTGAAGTGGGCATCCCTTAGGTCTATTTCTTAACAACCAATAGTTTTTTTAATAAAAGGTCGCGAAGTAAGTGAATCCCTTCCATTTTGAAGTGTCTGTATTGTATGAAATTGTTCAATAGACGTAAGTTAATTACTGGGCGAAATCCGATATCTTTCTTCTTGACCAGAAACAGGTTGCTCAGAAACCCAGAAGAATGGGAGGGAACTTGAATTATTGCCTGTTTGAAACATAATTCCTTGATTTCTAGGTCTATTAATAGTCGATCTTCAGTCGAAAATTGTAAGGGAATGAAGGAGGTGTGATTGTATTGGACAGGACACAAAGTCTATTTGGAAGCCCTGGAATGTATTGAGGATACAGCAGTCTGCAGAAATCAAAGCCCAATGATGGGCAAAATGTTTGAGTCTGCCTCCTAGGGGTATGACAGAAGAATGAAGGTAGTGTCGACTTAACGCCAGATGCTCTCGGACATGTGAAACCATGTTGTCCTCGGCCACACCAGGATCGTCCCCGATAGGGGAAGAATGGTGGAAATAGGCTAGGTGGAGCAGCGTACGCTGTTCTCTCAGGTTGGTAGGAACCTCTGTTTCTATCATTTTGGTATGTCCGGCTAGGAAAGCGGCTCCTAATTCCTTTCCCGGCACAGGTAAAAACCTTGTTCTGAAATACTTTCTTTAAATTGGTCTGTGCCCGGTCTAGAGGAAAATAATCCCACATATTTATTCATTTATTTTATGAACGGTTCACCGAAGAGAGAGAGCCGTCTGTGGGAAGATTCGGTTCTGAGGTGGCCAATTGGGACAGTTGGGGGTCTAAGCGCATCAGCACTGTACGGCGTCGTTCCGCACAGAGAGCGGCATTAGCGTTGCCTAATAGTATCATGGCTCTTTGAGACCAACCTTTCATGGTAGGTATACCAATAGCAGTCCCAGAGACTGCTGCCTCTTCAGTCAAGAATTCTGGTAAGAGGTCCTAAAACATCCAGGAGCTTATCTTGACACGAGCAGTCTATCCCCTTCTTTGTTTTTTTTTTCCTTATTTTTAACAGGTACTTTATAAGGATACCATCTATGTCGGGAGTAGCAGCCGCGTTTCCCGGTAATGTAGGTCGTGGGCATTCAGCCCTTAATTTGTTTCTAGAGGCACGATGTAGCTCTTTTTTGATCCATAGGGAAATAAACTATTGGACCTGTGGATTGGGGACCCACTCTCCGGAACGGGGATGCTTAATTAAGGAGGGGTCGAAGTAAGGAGTCCCCGTGCCATGTAAAATTAAGGACTCTGACGAGGGAGGATCTTGAGAGACACCTTCCTCAAAGTCTGATTCTTCCTCCAGGTCATAATAGCCCTCATTGTCTGAAATATCGGACTGATCTAGAGAAGACCTGTCCGAAGACTCCATATATGAGTCTGGTTTAAGTCTTTTAACGGCGGTCCGAGCCCGTCTATTTGTATCGTCCTCACAGGCGGAGGGTCTTGGATGCATAGCATGAGCATCAGTATGGGTACTGCACGATAGCCGTGAGTCATCAGGAATTTCTTGACCTTTACCGGTATGAGCAGACTTAGTCTGTGTGTTGGGAATATGGTCGTCATTCATTTAAATGCCGTTTGAGGGCAGGTTTAAGCGATTTTTTTAAAACCTTTTGCCAAATTGGTTGTAGAGTCAGTGGCCGACCAAAACACATCAGATGGAGTTTGTGGTGTAGCCTGAGGGGATTTTGGAGGTGCCGACTGGGCAATAGCCCTAGCGACCAAAATGGAAATTGTCTTTTGTACAGATGACATAGCTGAGCGCAGTGCCTCCTGTACAGAGTGTGACACAGACCGGTCAATAAAATTTTTGATTTTTTTCTCCATAAAGTCAGTATCCTTGTCTTGATTTGGGGCAGACATGACCAAAATATAATTATATATATATATATATATATATAAAAATAAAAATAAAAAAATGGCCAGCACTCCAGAAAGTAAAAAAGTACAAAAGTCTTTATTTACCCCAGTGGGACATACGCAACGTTTCGGCTCTAGACAGGAGCCTTCCTCAAGCGGTGTACAGAGACAAAATGCCAACAATATATAGCAGCATACTCATTCATTACAATTAACAAAACATGTGCAATTAATTAATAATTACAAAAAACAAGTGCAATTAATATATAGTAATTAATAACAAATCTCACAAAATATGAAATACAGATATATAACAATATAATCCAAATTAAATATAACCCACACTATATATATTTCCCTAATGATGTATACATGATTACATATAATAAAAGAAAAACTTCCATACAATATTGATTACAATAATTATCGTTATCAGTGCCATATGTGAATGGTAATCAAAAAGTGCCAAGTGCTTACTATGAGGTATTGCGAGCGGAGGGTGAATGGCTGAGGGTGAATGGCTGCCATCCAAGATACCACATGTCATTCGGCGTGTCTGGGGCGTCTCTGTGCATGTCAGGATGACGTACATAAAGCGCTTCCTGTTGTAGCCACAACCATCATTGCGTGGCTGCGCATTGCAACTCCAACACCGTGTCCACCATATTTGATAAGGGAATCGGACATCCACCGCGGACGTCACATACCAATGCCACTACCGTCTGTTGGGATCAAGGTGGCGCCAGCACCAATTCATGTCGACATACCATAGATGGCAGTGCGGGGTCGTGTGATGACTACCCCCATAGAACATAGGTGCAGTCTCCACCCGTGACCCGCGGTCAGTAGCGCACCCGCATGTTAGTACAGGGTCGCACTGCACCCCCGGTGAAAAACCTGCACATCACCATCATTCAAGAGGGTTCTCCTCAATACCACCTCCCATGTGGGCAACAGACTATGGCCATATACAGAATAAACAAAAAATAATAAAACAAAGACAAACGCAGACATCCTCTGCATAATGTGGATCTTGGCCGCACGCCATTCAAAGTTTTCCTCATACTTCCTCTCACCACACTCCATTGCAAACCATCTGTGATAAAATAAAATGGAACTACTGTTTTGTCCCATACAATCACCAAACATATGCAGGCACAACACAGCGTTTCCATATGTTGGTCAAGGGCAAGCTACTAACCTATATTACCCCAATATTATAGTCCACATTCAGACCATGCGGTTTAAGGGAATTAAGTAAATTAATCCACTTAAGCTCCCTTTTTTTTAAAATACTGGCTCTATCACCGCCTCTCCTCGGCATTGAAACAAAATTAATGATACAACTCTCCCCCTTTAATGTCCTATAGAAGGTCCCGGAGTTTAAAGGATCAATTAGTGAAAGCTGATGTGGGCACATTGAAAAAAGGCAGACAGACAACGTTAAGTCCTAGTGTCGGCTGCTTTCCTTGTCTGTCCTGTGTTAATTGCAGGTACATGCTTAAAGGTAAAACGTTTGTACATCCTCAAACTGGCGCTGTGCATCGGATAGGTCACTATCGGACGTGCGATTCCAGTTTTATTATCTATGGACTGACCTGTCCATGCAACCTGTTGTATGTTGGAGAGACGACTACGGATTTTAAGTCGCGTCTCAACAACCACAGGTTAAACATAAGGAAGAAAAGATTAGACCTGCCGGTCTCAAAACACTTTGCAGAGTATAAACATGTTGATAGAGACATGAAGTGTTGTATCATTGATTTTGTTCCAATGCCGAGGAGAGGCGGAGATAAAGCCAGTATTTAAAAAAAAAAAGGGAGCTTAAGTGGATTCATTTACTTAATTCCCTTAAACCGCATGGTCTGAATGTGGACTATAATATTAGGGTAATATAGGTTAGCGGCTTGCCCTTGACCAACATATGGAAACGCTGTGTTGTGCCTGCGTATGTTTGGCGATTGATTGTATGGGACAAAACAGTAGTTCCTTATGGATTGCCAAATTTTTTATGTTTTCCATTTTATTTTATTTTATCACAGATGGTTTGCAATGGAGCGTGGTGAGAGGAAGTACGAGGAAATATTTGAATGGCGTGCAGCAAAGATCCACATTATGCAGAGGATGTCTGCGTTTGTCTTTGTTTTATTATTTTTTGTTTATTCTGTATTTTGTCATAGTTGCCCACATGGGAGGTGGTATTGAGGAGAACCCTCTTGAATGATGGTAATGTGCGGGTTTTAGACCGGGGGTGCAGTGCGACCCTGTACTAACATGCGGGTGTGCTACTGACCGCGGGTCACGGGTGGAGACTGCACCTATGTTCTATGGGGGTAGTCATCACACGACCCAGCACTGCCATCTACGGTATGTCGGCACGAATTGGTGCTGGCGCCACCTTGATATTGTGGGCAACAGACGGTAGTGGCATTGGTATGTGACCTCCGCGGTGGATGTCTGATTCCCTTATCAAATATGGTGGACATGGTGTTGGAGTTGCAATGCGCAGCCGCGCAATGATGGTTGTGGCTACAACAGGAAGCGCTTTATGTACGTCATCCTGACATGCGCAGAGACGCCCCAGACACGCCGAATGACATGCAGTATCTTGGATGGCAGCTATTCACCCTCTTACTCCTCCTTCACCCTCCGCTCGCAATACCTCATAGTAAGCACTTGGCACTTTTTGATTACCATTCACATATGGCACTGATCACGATAATTATTGTAATCAATATTGTATGGAAGTTTTTCTTTTATTATATGTAATCATGTATACATCATTAGGGAAATATATATAGTGTGGGTTACATTTCATTTGGATTATATTGTTATATATCTGTATTTCATATTTTGTGAGATTTGTTATTAATTACTATATATTAATTGCACTTGTTTTTTGTAATTACCGTATTTTTCGCCCTATAAGACGCACCGGCCCATAAGACGCACCTAGGTTTTTGAGGAGGAAAATAAGAAAAAAATTATTTTTAACCAAAAGGTGTGCTTTTGGTGGGTTTGGAACTAATGGTGGTCTGTGGATGAAGTACACTGTTATGAGAGGGGATCTGTGGATGACGGACACTGTTATGGGAGGATCTGTGGATGACGGACACTTATGGGGGGATCTGTGGATGACGGACACTTATGGGGGGATCTGTGGATGACGGACACTTATGGGGGGATCTGTGGATGACGGACACTTATGGGGGGATCTGTAGATGACGGACACTTATGGGGGGATCTGTGGATGACGGACACTTATGGGGGGATCTGTGGATGACGGACACTTATGGGGGGATCTGTGGATGACGGACACTTATGGGGGGATCTGTGGATGACGGACACTTATGGGGGATCTGTGGAAAACGGACACTGTTACAGGGGGGGGGGATCTGTGGCTGGCACTGTTACAGGGGGGGGGGGGTCTGTGGATGGCACTGTTATATATGTGCCATCCACAGACCCCCCCATCCCATAACAGTGCCATCCACAGACCCCCCCGCCCATAACAGTGCCATCCACAGATTCCGTGTGCCCCCCGCCGCTGCCGCCCCCCCCCCCCCCAGTATACAAATATAAAATGTATTATTTAATTAAAAGTTATTAAACATGCCCCCCTCACTCCTAATAGTACCGTATATCCTAATTGCTTCTGTACAATGCCGGCAGGCGGGCCGGGCGGCCGGCGCGTCCCTCCTTCATTCACAAAGGAGGCGGCGCAGGCACGTGACATCAGGGAGTTACGCTGCCGCCCGCCTGCCGGCATTATACAGAAGCAATTAGGATATATTACTATTAGGAGTGAGGGGGGCATGTTTAATAACTTTTAATTCAATAATACATTTTATATTAGAATACCGGAGCGGTGGGGCGGGGCTATAGTACAGTGACCGCACCGCCCCGCCGCTATTGCCGTCCCCCAGCTCCTCCTCCCAGTCCCTCCCCGGCCCCCGCTCCGTACATCGCATCCAGCGATGTTAAACTGTCAGCATTCGCCCCATAAGACGCAGGGGCATTTTCCTCCCATTTTTGGGAAGGAAAAAGTGTGTCTTATGGGGCGAAAAATACGGTATTAATCAATTGCACATGTTTTGTTAATTATATTGAATGAGTATGCCGCTATATATTGTTAGCATTTTGTCTCTGTACACCGCTTGAGGAAGGCTTCTGTCTAGAGACAAAACGTTGCGTATGTCCCACTGGGGTAAATAAAGACTTTGCTACTTTTTTACTTTCTGGAGTGCTGCCCATTTTTTCTATTTTTGTATTTCTGGATTGGCTTTGATCAGCACTGGGCCAGTTGCACCCACCAGCTTGCATTAAGGACGGTGCTGCCATTATTTTTAATATATATATATATATATATATATATATACACATACACAGTACAGACCAAAAGTTTGGACACACCTTCTCATTCAAAGAGTTTTCTTTATTTTCATGACTATGAAAATTGTAGATTCACACTGAAGGCATCAAAACTATGAATTAACACATGTGGAATTATATACATAACAAACAAGCGTGAAACAACTGAAAATATGTCATATTCTAGGTTCTTCAAAGTAGCCACCTTTTGCTTTGATTACTGCTTTGCACACTCTTGGCATTCTCTTGATGAGCTTCAAGAGGTAGTCCCCTGAAATGGTTTTCACTTCACAGGTGTGCCCTGTCAGGTTTAATAAGTGGGATTTCTTGCCTTATAAATGGGGTTGGGACCATCAGCGGCGTTAAGGAGAAGTCAGGTGGATACACAGCTGATAGTCCTACTGAATAGACTGTTAGAATTTGTATTATGGCAAGAAAAAAGCAGCTAAGTAAAGAAAAAAGAGTGGCCATCATTACTTTAAGAAATGAAGGTCAGTCAGTCAGCCAAAAAATTGGGAAAACTTTGAAAGTAAGGGCTATTTGACCATGAAGGAGAGTGATGGGGTGCTGCGCCAGATGACCTGGCCTCCACAGTCACCGGACCTGAACCCAATTGAGATGGTTTGGGATGAGCTGGACCGCAGAGTGAAGGCAAAAGGGCCAACAAGTGCTAAGCATCTCTGGGAACTCCTTCAAGACTGTTGGAAGACCATTTCAGGGGACTACATCTTGAAGCTCATCAAGAGAATGCCAAGAGTGTGCAAAGCAGTAATCAAAGCAAAAGGTGGCTACTTTGAAGAACCTTGTTTGTTATGTATATAATTCCACATGTGTTAATTCATAGTTTTGATGCCTTCATAGTCATGAAAATAAAGAAAACCCTTTGAATGAGAAGGTGTGTCCAAACTTTTGGTCTGTACTGTATATATATATATATATATATATATATATACACACACACACCATGTAAACATTCACAGTGCAGGTGGAAAAAGTATGTGAACCCCTAGACTAACGACATTTCCAAGAGCTAATTGGAGTGAGGTGTCAGCCAACTGGAGTCCAATCAATGAGATGAGATTGGAGGTGTTGGTTATAGCTGTCCTGCCCTATAAAAAACACACACCAGTTCTGGGTTTGCTTTTCACATGAAGCATTGCCTGATGGTCAATAGCGGAAATGAAGGTCAGTCCAAAGTGCAAGGACGGTTATGGGGGATCTGAGGATGATGCGCTGTTATGGGGGATCTGTGGAGGACGCTGTTATGGGGGATCTGTGGAGGACGCTGTTATGGGGGATCTGTGGAGGACGCTGTTATGGGGGATCTGTGGAGGACGCTGTTATGGGGGATCTGTGGAGGACGCTGTTATGGGGGATCTGTGGAGGACGCTGTTATGGGGGATCTGTGGAGGACGCTGTTATGGGGGATCTGTGAAGGACGCTGTTATGGGGGATCTGTGGAGGACGCTGTTATGGGGGATCTGTGGAGGACGCTGTTATGGGGGATCTGTGGAGGACGCTGTTATGGGGGATCTGTGGAGGACGCTGTTATGGGGGATCTGTGGAGGACACTTATGTGGGGGGTGCTATGACACATAGGGCCATGAGGGGGGGCAGCATAAGACATATAGCATCTTATGCTGGTCCCGCTCATGGCCCTATGTGTCCCCTCATGTGTCCTAAACTGCGCACATAACTGGCTTTGTGTGTAAAGTATTTTACTAGTGTGTAAAACAATCTCTCTCCTATTGATAACATGGCCGCCTCTGTACTCACTGTCACTATGAATGCACTACAGTGAGCGGCAGCGAGCTGGCCGGCGCGTGACTGACATCACTTAGTAACGCTCCTCCCACTTCAGGAAGCAGGAGCGTTACTAAGTGACGTCAGTCACGCGCCGGCTGGCCCGCTCGTCGCTGCAGTGCATTCATCGTGAAAGTGAGTACAGAGGCTGGACCTGTTATCAATAGGAGAGAGATTGTTTCACACACTAGTAAAATACTTTACACCCAAAGCCAGTTATGTGCGCGGGGCCCCTTCATATAAAATCGCGGCATTTTCGGGTCGGCCAAATCGCCATATCACATTTGCCGATTATCGCGATTCGATTCTTTTTTCGATTTATCGTGCAGCCCTAGTCTACACGACGACAATAAGTCGCAACATTTGTCGCGCAACATTTTGTTACACCAATGTCGCGTGACAATTTTTATAATGGCAGTCTATGGTGTCGCACTGCAACATGCGACATGCTGCGACTGCGACGCAACAGTCGCAGAAAAATCTATCTCGAATGGATTTTCTGCGACTGTTGCGTCGCAGCATGTTGCAGTGCGACACCATAGACTGCCATTATAAAAATTGTCGCGCGACATTAGTGCGACAAATGTCGTCGTGTAGACGTAGCCTAAATCAACAACAGAATGGCTTAAACCAGTGATGCCCAACCTACGGCCCTCCAGCTTTGTAAAACTACAGCTCCCACCATGCCCTTCTGTAGGCTGACAGCAGTAGGCTGCCTGGGCATGCTGGGAGTTGTAGTTTTGAAACAGGTGGAGGGCCGCAGGTTGAGCATGCCTGGCTTAAACAGAAGAAAATACGCCTTCTGGAGTGGCCCAGTAAGAGTCCTGACCTCAACCTGATTGAGATGCTGTGGCATGACCTCAAGAAAGCGATTCACACCAGACATCCCAAAAATATTGCTGAACTGAAACAGTTCTGTAAAGAGGAATGGTCAAGAATTACTCCTGACCGTTGTGCACGTCTGATCTGCAACTACAGGAAACGTTTGGTTGAAGTTATTGCTTCCAAAGGAGGTTCAACCAGTTATTAAATCCAAGGGTTCACATACTTTTTCCACCTGCACTGTGAATGTTTACATGGTGTGTTCAATAAAAACATGGTAACATTTAATTCTTTATGTGTTATTAGTTTAAGCAGACTGTGATTGTCTGTTGTTGCGACTTAGATAAAGATCAGATCACATTTTATGACCAATTTGTGTAGAAATCCATATCATTCCAAAGGGTTCACATACTTTTTCTTGCAAATGTGTATATATATATATATATATATATTGTGGCAATGTGAACATTGAGGTGTACAGTAAAGTCACGGGGAAGCAGGATCAAAGGGGTGTTGTGTGCACCGGGAGCGTGTCACCAAGGGGCCCAGCCTTGGTGGAGTAAAAGCCCTAGTTCAGGTGTCCACTAAAGTAGTTGGGGGACACCATATAGATAGTGTAGCTGGTTCAGCTGTTTCAGGGCAGGCTTTTACTGGGAACAGGCAATGTGTTGGGTGGGTGCCTGTTTCCCCTACTCCAGACCGGGACTTGGGGCATGCTCATGTCCAGGGATCCTATTTAATCCTGCTACTGGATCTTGGGTGTGGCTCACTCTGGAGTGTTTGGTGAAGCAGAGTCCTGGTGGGGCTCTGTGTGAGTGGTCTCAGTCGTGTGGGCTGAGGGGCCACAAGGCTAGGCGCTAGCCTGAACTTTGGAGGAGTGTGTTACCTGTGGACAGAGGCCTTGCGGCTCTGTGTGGTCCAAGCCAGGAGGGCTGAGAGACCACTATTCCCCAAGAGACACTGGACTGGAGACAGTGGGCGTACTGTGCTCTGTACAGCCAGGAGGCTGTGGGACATTGGCTGAGAAAGCTGCATGTGTGAACAGGGTGTGAACAGGCTACTTTCACACTTGCGGCAGGACAGATCCGACAGGCTGTTCACCCTGTCGGATCCGTCCTTCCGCTATTTCGCTGTGACGCCGGACCGCCTCTGCGTCCCCATTGACTATAATGGGGACGGGGGCGGAGCTCCGGCGCAGCACGGCAGTGCACGGCGAAAGGCCGCCAGACTAAAAGTCCTGCATGTCCGACTTTTTAGTCCGGCGGCCTCTCACCGCGAACTGCCGTACTGCGCCGAAGCTCCGCCCCGTCCCCATTATAGTCAATGGGGACGGAGCGGCGGTCCGGCGAAATAGCGGAAGGACGGATCCGACAGGGTAAACAGCCTCTCGGATCCGTCCTGCCGCAAGTGTGAAAGTACCTTTAGGTGAGTCAGGAATGTTATGTTTAGTTAGAGCCTGGACGGCGAGTGTTTATTATTTTAGTAATTTTGCTTGTGCTGGTGTATCACAATAAATGCACTGTTTGGACCTGAAACCTGGTGTCCTGAAGCCGAATCGGTGTGAATGATCCCGTAAAAGAAAGCTACCCCTCACAATATATATAGTCACTAATAACAGAAATTCAGTTTATAGTGAGGCCTGTAAGGGTAGATAATTAACTACCGGTAAAATAATATAATATATTATTATACACTCACCTAAAGAATTATTAGGAACACCATACTAATACTGTGTTGGACCCCCTTTTGCCCTCAGAACTGCCTTAATTCTACGTGGCATTGATTCAACAAGGTGCTGATAGCATTCTTTAGAAATCTTGGCCCATATTGATAGGATAGCATCTTGCAGTTGATGGAGATTTGAGGGATGCACATCCAGGGCACGAAGCTCCCGTTCCACCACATCCCAAAGATGCTCTATTGGGTTGAGATCTGGTGACTGTGGGGGCCATTTTAGTACAGTGAACTCATTGTCATGTTCAAGAAACCAATTTGAAATGATTCAAGCTTTGTGACATGGTGCATTATCCTGCTGGAAGTAGCCATCAGAGGATGGATACATGTTCTCATTCTGTTTACGCCAAATTCGGACTCTACCATTTGAATGTCTCAACAGAAATCGAGACTCATCAGACCAGGCAACATTATTCCAGTCTTCAACAGTCCAATTTTGGTGAGCTCGTGCAAATTGTAGCCTCTTTTTCCTATTTGTAGTGGAGATGAGTGGTACCCGGTGGGGTCTTCTGATGTTGTAGTCAAGGTTGTGCGTGTTGTGGCTTCACAAATGCTTTGCTGCATACCTCGTTTGTAACGAGTGGTTATTTCAGTCAACGTTGCTCTTCTATCAGCTTGAATCAGTCGGACCATTCTCCTCTGACCTCTAGCATCCACAAGGCATTTTTGCCCACAGGACTGCCGCATACTGGATGTTTTTCCATTTTCACACCATTCTTTGTAAACCCTAGAAATGGTTGTGCGTGAAAATCCCAGTAACTGAGCAGATTGTGAAATACTCAGGACCAGCCCGTCTGGCACCAACAACCATGCCACGCTCAAAATTGCTTAAATCACCTTTCTTTCCCATTCTGACATTCAGTTTGGAGTTCAGGAGATTGTCTTGACCAGGACCACACCCCTAAATGCATTGAAGCAACTGCCATGCCAGTTGGTTGACTAGATAATTGCATTAATGAGAAATAGAACAGGTGTTCCTAATAATTCTTTAGGTCAGTGTATATCAAAAGTATTTTCCTCAGATGAGGTATTCAAAAGCAGAATTATTATATATACAGTCAGGTCCATAAATATTGGGACAGACACAATTC
Source organism: Bufo bufo (assembly GCF_905171765.1). Lineage (NCBI taxonomy): Eukaryota > Metazoa > Chordata > Amphibia > Anura > Bufonidae > Bufo > Bufo bufo. Next base: position 79,776,349 of record NC_053398.1, on the reverse strand, counting down.
TAATTTTTTTGGCTCTATAGACCACCACAATGGATTTGAAATGAAACGAACAAGAAGTACTTTAACTGCAGACTGTCAGCTTTAATTTGAGGGCATTTACATCCAAATCAGGTGACCGGTGTAGGAATTACAACAGTTTGCATATGTGCCTCCCACTTGTTAAGGGACCAAAAGTAATAGGACATAATAATAATCATACATCAAACTTTCACTTTTTAATACTTGGTTGCAAATCCTTTGCAGTCAATTACAGCCTGAAGTCTGGAACGCATAGACATCACCAGACGCTGGGTTTTCATCCCTGGTGATGCTCTGCCAGGCCTGCACTGCAACTGTCTTCAGTTCCTGCTTGTTCTTGGGGCATTCTCCCTTAAGTTTTGTCTTCAGCAAGTGAAATGCATGCTCAAATCGGATTCAGGTCAGGTGATTGACTTGGCCATTGCATAACATTCCAATTCTTTCCCTTAAAAAACTCTTTGGTTGCTTTTGCAGTATGCTTTGGGTCATTATCCATCTGCACTGTGAAGCGCCGTCCAATGAGTTCTGAAGCATTTGGCTGAATATGAGCAGATAATATTGCCTGAAACACTTCAGAATTCATCCTGCTGCTTTTGTCAGCAGTCACATCATCAATAAATACAAGAGAACCAGTTCCATTTGCAGCCATACATGCCCACACCATGACACTACCACCACCATGCTTAACTGATGAGGTGGTATGTTTAGGATCATGAGCAGTTCCTTTCCTTCTCCATACTCTTCTCCTCCCATCACTCTGGTACAAGTTGATCTTGGTCTCATCTGTCCATAGGATGTTGTTCCAGAACTGTGAAGGCTTTTTTAGATGTCGTTTGGCAAACTCTAATCTGGCCTTCCTGTTTTTGATGCTCACCAATGGTTTACATCTTGTGGTGAACCCTCTGTATTCACTCTGGTGAAGTCTTCTCTTGATTGTTGACTTTGACTCACATACACCTACCTCCTGGAGAGTGTTCTTGATCTGGCCAACTGTGGTGAAGGGTGTTTTCTTCACGAGGGAAATAATTATTTGGTCATCCACCACAGTTGTTTTCCGTGGTCTTCCGGGTCTTTTGGTGTTGCTGAGCTCACCATCTTTTCTCATCTTTCTTACTTAACATATGTGTCCTAATTTTCCTGCGTTCCTTCTTTTCAAGAATGTTCCAAACAGTTGTTTTCGCCACGAATAATGTTTTTGCTATCTCTCTGATGGGTTTGTTTTGTTTTTTCAGCCTAATGATGGCTTGCTTCACTGATAGTGACAGCTCTTTGGATCTCATCTTGAGAGTTGACAGCAACAGATTCCAAATGCAAATTGCACACTTGAAATGAACTCTGGATCTTTTATCTGCTCATTGTAATTGGGATAATGAGGGAATAACACACACCTGGCCATGGAACAGCTGAGAAGACAATTGTACCATTACTTTTGGTTCCTTAACAAGTGGGAGGCATATATGCAAACTGTTGTAATTCCTACACCGTTCACCTGATTTGGATGTAAATACCCTCAAATTAAAGCTGACAGTCTGCAGTTAAAGCACATCTTGTTCGTTTTATTTCAAATCCATTGTGGTGGTGTATAGAGCCAAAAATGGTAGAATTGTGTAAATGTCGATTTATGGACCTGACTGTATATAGAGAGAGCAGTCACTAATATGGCCACAGAGAGTAAATTATGAGGAAACCTGTGAGGTAAAAATCTTTATACACAGCAGATTAACAATGTCCGTCCAGTCTGAGAGCAGCGCTCGCACTGACTGGAACGGGCAGGAGACAAAGGCTGACGACCAACCAACGTCGGAAAGGAAAATTAGGACACATACGTTAAGTAAGAAAGATTAAAAAAGATTAATAAAACCACAAGTTAATTCATAAGGGGGTATGAAACAAGGAGTGAATATAGAAAATAAGTACAATAATGAGCAAATATGATAGAATGATATCATTAATATAACAAGAAAATTTTCACTCAGCTGTTATCACTGCGGACGCAGCTAAAGAAAGAGGGCGGAGTTTATCCTCATATTGCTTATATGTTCTCTGATACATCCTCAGTGGTTATCATATGTTCAAGCATGCTAGGTTGTACCTAAAGTTTTTTCTTTATGTATTGATATTTAACTCTTTAGCTGCGGATTCAATAAAAGAAAGTTACGTATAATGGGAGCATAATGAGAGCCTCATGTACTGGAATAAAATTACAGTACCCAGTAAGGAGTCTCTTTTACAGCTGTGAGATTAATTGAATTAATTTGATTAATTTAGCCTTTTTAATGCATTACATTTTTTTTAATTTTTTTCATATTATCTAATATTTTCTTCCAGCGATTAATAATGGCATGGGCAGCAGGGACTGAAGAGATCCCACGCAGGCTGAGATGGTATAGTGCTGTGATGGCTAATCTCCAGCACCCCAGCTGTGGTAAAACTACAACCCCCAAGATGCACAACTGCTTGGCTGTTCTCAGAACTCTATAGAAATGAATAGAGCATGCTGGGAGTCGTAGTTTCACCACAGCTGGAGTGCCAGGGGTTAGCCATCACTGGTAGTGCTACGCAAGAGCTGTAGGACCTGTGATGACATCACCATCATGTAATCAGGGCAGGAGGGGACGTAGCTCAGCAGCAGTAGAGGGGATAAGTGGTGGGGAAAGATCTGTGATGACCTCATCTGACACGAGGGTGGAGAGCTTTGCGTGGACATGCTGGGAGTTTTAGTTCTCTTCTCTTATACCTTCTCCCTGTGATATCCAAAAGCAAAACTCTTGGAGGCAGCAAGGAAAGGAATAACATCTCCATACTCTCAGAACCTGCGTAAGTGATTATACTTACCTGATCCCCAGTGCTATAGTCTGCTTTGTTCGCTCCCCAGACTCTGCTGCTTGTCTTAGGTCCCTTCATGTAAACTTCCTGTTTGATGCCACTGCAGCCAATTACTGTCCGCCGTTACACTTGTGTCAAGTCAAATGGCTGCTAAAACCAGAAGTTTCCATGGAGGGACCCCATACAAGCAGCGGAGGCTGGGGAGCAAACAAACTGGGACAAAATGTCGGGAACCAGGTAAGTACGATCATCAATGCGTGTCCCGCCAATCTGCGAGGTCTAGAAATTAGTACACACTCCAACTAACCATCAAGGCACCAAGGGTTATTTATCAAACTGGTGTAAAGTAGAACTGGCTTAGTTACCTATAGCAACCAGATTCCACCTTTCATTTTGGACAGCTTCTTTGGAAAATGAAAGGTGGAAATTGATTGGTTGCTATGGGCAACAAAGCCAGTTCTACTTTACACCAGTTTGATTAATAACCCCCCAAGTTTGGTGAGTAAATTAACTAATTTATATCGAAGATTTCTAGTTTAATTTGGCTGATGCTGTTATATAACTTATGGTTTCCATTCTGTGTACTGTGCCCCACTGTTCCAGGTATGATGTCCTCCTTTTGAGAATACTAAAAATGGCCACCCTGAATGTGACTGCATCCAAGGCATTGGACTAAGAACCTTACTCCGTACTGATGAGGGGCAAACACCCTGAAAACAGATGTCTGCGGATGGATATTTGGCAAGGCTATTTTTCCTTGTTATATCCCAAGGCTTGTTAAAAAGTCACAGGGAGCCGCTTTCACAAGGCGGTGCTAGCGAGAAGGTTCTCTTTCTAAGTTGGCATATGAGTGATGCATAAAACGTGATATAGTAGAAAACACTCATATTATGGCTATATGCACCCCTCAACATTGACGCTGGGTTCAGACCTGAGCGTACTGGATGGAGCGCTCTGTATGCGCGATTCTACGGGCGTCTCACATACGCGGCTCCTGTGCAAGCGAACGCCCATTGTCGCGCGTTCCCGGAAGTCTATGTACGGGAACGCGCGACACTACGCCCCAAAGAAGCTCCTGTACTTCTTGGGGCGTAGGGCGTTTTACAGTGGGTTCGTACGCGCTGTAAAACGCTCAGGTGAGAACCATTCCCATAGGGAATTATTGGTTCCTGCCTGTTGAGCGTTTTACAGCGCGTAGGAACGCGCTGTAAAACGCTCAGGTGTGAACCCAGCCTGAAACTTTAACGCCAAGAAGAGAAGTTGTGTAATTATGGAAATCACATGATCGACAGACAGGTTAATCATATGTAAAAATGGAAACAAAATATTTAAAACGTCTGGAGTATGAGAGCCACACACAGGAATACACGTACTTAAAGAAGACCTTTCACTTGAATAAAAAATGTAAACTAAGCATACAGACATGGAGAGCGGCGCCCAGGGATCTCCCTGCACTTACTATTATCCCTGGGCGCCGCTCCGTTCTCCAGGTATAGGCTCCGGTATCTTCATATGTTCGGCTCAACTGGGTGGAGCCTGCCGGCGTCTCCTTCTCCCAGGCTGTAGCCCTGGCCAATCGCAGCGCTCAGCTCATAGCCTGAGAGGTTTTTTTTTCTCTCAGGCTATGAGCTGAGCGCTGCGATTGGCCAGCACTCCAGCCTGGGAGAAGGAGACGCCGGCAGGCTCCTCCCAGTGGAGCCGAACATATGAAGATACCGGAGGCTATACCGGAAGAACGGAGTGGCGCCAGGGATAATAGTAAGTGCAGGGAGATCCCTGGGCACCGATGTGCATGTCTGTATGCTTAGTTTACATTTTTTATTCTAGTGAAAGGTCCTCTTTAAACACCTTTGCATGCTATCAATGAGGTTATTAATGGTTATCTGAGGAATGCCACAAGGAATGCACTTAGGCATTCAAGTAATCAAAATCTGCCGCTGGCAGCTCCCATTGCAGTTGCCAACCAATGAGGTCCCAGATGTGCTTGATGACAGATAAGTTCAGAAATGCTTTAGGCCGTGAAGGCACATTTAGGCAAAGCTGCTCACATTAGAACTAGCAAAATTTGGCCTGGCATTGTTCTGTTGAAAAATGGCTACTGGGACACTTTGGAGAAATAGCCGTACCACTGGTTCCATGGCCAGATCAAACCACCCGGACACAGAACGGTAAACAGTGCTGACATCTCAGCCTAAGGTCTCCTGCACACAACCGTTTTTTTATCCGTTTACTGTAGGGTTTTTTGCGCTCCGTATACGGAACCATTCATTTCAATGGTTCCGCAAAAAAACGGAATGTACTACGTATGTATTCCGTTTCCATATTTCTGTTCCGTTGAAAGATAGAACATGTCCTAATATTGCCCGCAAATCACGTTCCGTGGCTCCATTCAAGTCAATGGGTCCGCAAAAAAAAACGCAACACATACGGAAATGCATCCGTATGTCTTCCGTATCCATTCCGTTTTTGCGGAACCATCTATTGAAAATTTTATGCCCAGCCCAATTTTTTCTTTGTAATTACTGTATATGCCATACAGAAAAACGGAACGGAAACACAACGGAAACAAAAAACGGAATAACGGATCCGTGAAAAACGGACCTTAAAACACTGAAAAAGCCATATGGTCGTGTGCAGGAGGCCTAAGGCCTCTTGCACACTAACGTATTTTCTTTTAGTGTCCGGTCCGTTTTTTTTTGCCTACCATATACAGAACCATTCATTTCAGTGGGTCCGCAAAAAAACGGAAGGTGCTCCGTGTGCATTCAGTTTCCATATTTCCATTCCACAAAAAAAATAGAACATGTCCTATTATTGTCCGCATTAAGGACGAGGAAAGTACTGTTCTATTAGGGGCCAGCTGTTCCGTTCCGCAAAATACGGATGCACACGGATGTCATCCATATTTTTTGCGGACCGCAAAATACATACGGTCGTGTGCAAGAGGCCTAAGGGCATAGGTATTTTCTGGGGTCATAAACCAAGGTCTATCAGATCAAGGATTCTGTCCCTCTCAGTTTGTGACAATGACTGGCATGTGAACAAACAAGAGGCATGACACAACCATCCCACACAACTTTTTTTTTACAGTTTCATGTGGAAAAAACTTTGCTTTAAGGCTAGGGCTGCGCGACAATTTTTATCATGATAGTCGATGGTGTCGCACTGCGACTGCGATACAACAATTGCAAAAAACACATCCAAAAATGGACCATACACCATAGACTATAATTATAAAAATTGACGCGCGACACATGTTGCAGTGTAGTTGAGCCCTATGTGTCGTGCGACACATGTCGTCGTGTAGCACTAGCCTAAGGCCTCCTGCACACGGCCGTTTTTTTCCCCCGTTTACTGGCCGTTTTTTCCGTTCCGTATACGGTCCGTATACGGAACCATTCATTTCAATGGTTCTGCAAAAAAAACTGAATGTACTCCGTATGCATTCCGTTTCCGTATTTCCGTTTTTCCGTTCTAACATAGAACATGTCCTATTATTGCCCGCAAATCACGTTCCGTGGCTCCATTCAAGTCAATGGGTCCGCAAAAAAAACGGAACACATACGGAAATGCATCCGTATGTCTTCCGTTTCCGTTTCGTTTTTTGCTGAGCCATCTATTGATAATGTTATGCCCAGCACAATTTTATCTATGTAATTACTGTATATGCCATACGGAAAAACGGAACAACGGAACAAAAACGGAAACACAACGGAAACAAAAAACGGAACAATGGATCCGTGAAAAACGGACCGCAAAACACTGAAAAAGCCATACGGTCGTGTGCAATAGGCCTAAATCTGGCTTTTAAGCCCCTCCCACATGCCACAGATTGGAGTTAGGCTACTTTCACACTAGCGTTCGGGTGTCCGCTTGTGAGCTCCGTTTGAAGGGGCTCACAAGCGGCCCCGAACGCATCCGTACTGCCCTAATGCATTCTGAGTGGACGCGGATCCGCTCAGAATGCATCAGTCTGGCAGCGTTCAGCCTCCGCTCCGCTCAGCAAGCGGACACCTGAACGCTGCTTGCAGCGTTCGGGTGTCCGCCTGGCCGTGCGGAGGCAAGCGGATCCGTCCAGGCTTACAATGTAAGTCAATGGGGACGGATCCGTTTGAAGTTGACACAATATGGCTCAATCTTCAAACGGATCCGTCCCCCATTGACTTTCAATGTAAAGTCTGGACGGATCCGTTCAGGCTACTTTCACACTTAGAATTTTTTTTAAACTATAATGCAGACGGATCCGTTCTGAACGGATCCAAACGTCTGCATTATAGGAGTGGATCCGTCTGAGCAGACATCAGACGGACCCGCTCTGAACGGTAGTGTGAAAGTAGCCTTAGGTGTTTGAAAATTTGATCATCTGCAGATCTTAGCGACACCTGATTTGCATAACCTTATATTTCTCTTGGTGCTGCAATTTCAATGTTGAGGAGTGTAGTGTTATGGTGTACTCACAAATAGAATAAAAGTGTAAATAAAATAGAATCAAATCGTAAAAAGGAAAAATATATCAAATAAATACCAGACACATAAAACCAACAGGCAAAAATAAGGCTAGAGCTATACGGCAACATGTGTTGCGTAACTTCTTGTAACAGAAAAGTTGCGCGACATGCTGTGACTACGACACAGCAATCGCAAAAAAAATCCATCTGTGCGAATGTTGTGTCACAGTCGCAGCATTTTGCACTGTGACAACATTGACTATTATTATAAAAAAATGTTGCGCAACATTAGTGTGAAATGTTGCAATGTAGTTGTACGACTTATTGACGCACAACACATGTTGTGTAGCTCTAGCCTAAATGTACATATATGAGAACACACAAACAGTATATTTAGCAACATGCTCCAAAGTGCAAAGACACATGCAAACAAACACTGGAAACATGCATTACATGCATTACTGCTATACTTACTGTATATGAAAATTTGAAGCTCTTTGCGCTCAAATTTTGCCTCTGAGCATAGCTAAAGAATTTGAGCAGCCCCTGCAGCAGGCTTTGTCAGTGTGCATGGTCCCTTCTCTAGCCAGCTGCTCTCCAAGGCTGGGCCAATGGAGGCAAGAACCGATTCTACTGCGGAGACGCCGAACGCTTGTTGTGCCGTATGGGCAAATACAGGGGCATAAGGTCCGACACACAGCAAACAACTCCCAGTTACCTCCAGCGTGAAATCACACATACAATGGTTGGAGGGTGGAGGCTGAGAGTGCCACCTACCCCTGACTCATGTGACGCAGGCCGCACAGGTGCACCTGAATGTTACCCTAGATCAAAATCATAGCACATTCAAACCTGGAATTGCCACACCTCCAGGTGTGCATGTACAAACAGAATAAGGCCTTATGTACACGTCCATGAAATACAGTCCATGTGATACCGGCCTGGATTTCTTCTGAGTGTATGAGCGCACGGTGTCATTGGTTGCTATGACGCCGTGCGCTTCCTGCTGCCGCCGCAGTACAGTGATGCACTGGTATAGATCTTATAGATAGCAACCAATGACGCCGTGCGCTCCTGCACTCAGAAGAAATCCAGGCCGGTATCACACGGACCGTGTTTCACGGACGTGTGCATGAGGCTTAAGGCCTCTTGCACATGACCGTATGGTTTTGCGATCCGTTTTAAACGGATCAGTTTTTTTATTTTATTTTTTTGTTTCAGTAGTGTTTCTGTTCCACTTCCGTTATGTTTTTCCGGATCACAAACAGGAACATACAATAATGTTTAAACAGTAAGTACATAAAAAAATTTGTCTGGGCATAAAATTCTCAATAGATGGTTCTGCAAAAACAGAACGGATACGGAAGACAAACGGATGCATTCCGTATGCAATCAGTTTTTTTTTTGCGGAACCATTGACTTTAATGGAGCCACGGAACGTGATTTGCGGGCAATAATAGGACATGTTCTCTCTTTGAACGGAACGGAAATAGAATGCATATGGAGTACCTTCTGTTGATTTTGCGGACCCATTGAAGTGAATAGTTCTGCACACGGAAAGCAAAAAAACAGAACGGATTTTTTTTTTTCGTGTGCAAGAGGCCTTACAGAATAAAGTTGTCTTAAAAGGCAGAAATGCTCAAAACCCCATATGCTGTTGTGCATTTATAACCGGGGAAGCAAATCCTGCACATGTGATCCGTTGCTAACAGCAATCCCCAGCAAAAATGCATACAATGGAGGATGCCCGCAGCGGACCACATGTACCACAGCATTTGAATGAGGGCGCATGCACACAGCCGTTCCAATACTGCGGCACGCAAACAGCGGGTCCATAATATGTTGGCACCGGATATGTGCACCCCGCATCACGGATGCGAACCCATTCACTTCAATGGGTCCGCAATCTGGAAGGTGTGGTGCAGAACCCCACGGAAACTCTACAGAGTGCTTCCGTGGGGTTTCTCTCCGCACCGCAAAAAAAAATAACATGTTCTATGTTTTGCTGTACGGCTAGATCACGGACCCATTCAAGTTGAATAGGTCTGCATCCGTCTGCGGAATCCACACGGATGTTGCCTGTGCATAGGGGACAGCAAATTGCGGTCCAAAATTAACGGAACGGCAGGGCAACGGCCGCGTGCATCAGCCCTGAAAGGATTATTGTCTAAAATGTAGTTGTTTTTTTCAAACGTATAATCGTTGACACACCTGCCCATGCAGGGCTCTCTATAGTCAAGGATGTACACGATGCACATTTACGGTACATAAGGCAATTTACTAACAACAAAGCATTTTTGGTCAGATTGCTCAATCGTTAGAAAGAGTTACATTCCACGATTCTCATCCATCACTTGCGTTCGAATCGTAATGATTATCCGCTCGTCTAAGTCCACCATAATTGGTGAGCCGACCAACAAGTATTCTAATTGCACACGATCCACCTTCGCCCTGTCAAATACAAAGACGCATCACCTAATTCATCACTCAATACTATGCAAAATAGTGACAGGCTAATCCACTATACCAGTTTAATCACACTCTAAGGCCTCTTTCACACGGGCGTTGCGGGAAAATGTGTGGGTGCGTTACGGGAACACCCGCGATTTGTCCGCGCGAGTGCAAAACATTGTAATGCGTTTTGCACTCGCGAGAGAAAAATCGTGCATGTTCCGCTTGGGATCGGTGTTCTGTAGGTTGTATTATTTTCCCTTATAACATGGTTATAAGGGAAAATAATAGCATTCTGAATACAGAATGCATAGTAAAATAGCGCTGGAGGGGTTAAATTTTTTAAAAATAATTATTTAACTCACCTTAGTCCACTTGATCGCGAAGCCCAGCTTCTCGTCTGTCTTCTTTGTTGAACAGGACCTGTGGTGAGCATTAATTACAGGAAAAGGACCTGTGGTGACGTCACTCCGGTCATCACCATGGTAAAAGATCATGTGATGGATCATGTGATGATCGGAGTGACGTCATCACAGGTCCTGGTACTGTAATTAATGCTCATCACAGGTCCTGTTCAACAAAGGAGACAGACGAGAAGCCGGGCTTCGCGATCAAGTGAACTAAGGTGAGTTAAATAATTTTTTAATTTTTTTAAACCCTCCAGCGCTATTTTACTATGCATTCTGTATTCAGAATGCTATTATTTTCCCTTATAACCAGGTTATAAGGGAAAATAATAATGATCGGGTCTCCATCCTGATCGTCTCCTAGCAACCGTGCGTGAAAATCGTACCGCATCCGCACTTGCTTGCTAGGTTACTATGATGCTGTGTGCATCGGGCCACCCGCGGGGCTATTGTCCCGCATTCATAATATCATGACCCCAATAACTATTTCATTAATCAATTGCTTACAATCTTTACCCCTTAAGTACCAGGCCCATTTTTGGTTTTGCATTTTTATTTTTTTCCTCCCAACATTCCAATAGCTCCAATTTTCTGTTCATATAGCTATATGAGGACTTCTTCTTTTGCAGGCCAAGATGCATTTTTTAATGGCACCGTTTAATTTACCATGTCTGTGAGGCCTCATGCACACGACCGTTGTGTGCACCAGTGGCCGTTGTTCCGTTTTCCGTGATTTTCTGCAGACCCATTGACTTTCAATGGGTCCGTTGAAAACTCGGAAAATGCACCGTTTGTCATCCGCCTCCGTGATCCGTGTATCCTGTCCGTCAAAAAAATATGACCTGTCCTATTTTTTTGACGGACAACGGTTCACGGACCCATTCAAGTCAATGGGTCCGTGAAAAAACACGGATGCACACAAGATTGGCATCCGTGTCCGTGATCCGTGTCCGTAAGCTACTTTCATACAGACGGATCTGAAGATCCGTCTGCATAAAAGCTTTTTCAGAGCTGAGTTCCGACAGTATATTCTAACACAGAGGCGTTCCCATGGTGATGGGGACGCTTCTAGTTAGAATATACTACGAACTGTGTACATGACTGCCCCCTGCTGCCTGGCAGGACCCGATCTCTTACAAGGGGCTGTGATCCGCACAATTAACCCCTCAGGTGCCGCACCTGAAGGGGTTAATTGTGCGTATCATAGCCCCCTGTAAGAGATCAGGGGCTGCCAGGCAGCAGGGGGCCGACCCCCCTCCCTCCCCAGTTTTAATTTCATTGGTGGCCAGTGCGGCCCCTCCCCTCCCTCTATTGTATTAACTCATTGGTGGCCAGTGTGCGGCCTCCCCCCGGCCCCCCCTCCCTCCCTCTATTGTATTATCATTGGTGGCCAGTGTGCGCCCCCCCCGGCCCCCCCTCTAGTGTATTATCATTGGTGGCCAGTGTGCGGCCCCCCTCCCTCCCTCTAATGTATTAACATTGGTGGCCAGTGTGAGCCCCCCACCTCCCTCCCTATATTGTATTAATATCATTGGTGGCCAGTGTGCGGCCTCCCCTCTCCCCCCCCCCGCATCAGTGGTGGCAGCGGAGAGTTACGATCGGAGTCCCAGTTTAATCGCTGGGGCTCCGATCGGTAACCATGGCAACCAGGACGCTACTGCAGTCCTGGTTGCCATGGTTACTTAGCAATATTAGAAGCATCATACTTACCTGCTGCGCTGTCTGTGACCGGCCGGGAGCTCCTCCTACTGGTAAGTGACAGATCATTAAGCAATGCGCCGCACAGACCTGTCACTTACCAGTAGGAGGAGCTCCCGGCCGGTCACAGACAGCGCAGCAGGTAAGTATGATGCTTCTAATATTGCTAAGTAACCATGTCAACCAGGAATGCAGTAGCGTCCTGGTTGCCATGGTTACCGATCGGAGCCCCAACGATTAAACTGGGACTCCGATCGGAACTCTCCACTGCCACCAATGATCGGGGGGGGGGGGGGGGGGGGGAGGCCGCACACCGGCCACCAATGATATTAATACAGGGAGTGCAGAATTATTAGGCAAGTTGTATTTTTGAGGATTAATTTTATTATTGAACAACAACCATGTTCTCAATGAACCCAAAAAACTCATTAATATCAAAGCTGAATATTTTTGGAAGTAGTTTTTAGTTTGTTTTTAGTTTTAGCTATTTTAGGGGGATATCTGTGTGTGCAGGTGACTATTACTGTGCATAATTATTAGGCAACTTAACAAAAAACAAATATATACCCATTTCAATTATTTATTTTTACCAGTGAAACCAATATAACATCTCAACATTCACAAATATACATTTCTGACATTCAAAAACAAATCAGTGACCAATATAGCCACCTTTCTTTGCAAGGACACTCAAAAGCCTGCCATCCATGGATACTGTCAGTGTTTTGATCTGTTCACCATCAACATTGCGTGCAGCAGCAACCACAGCCTCCCAGACACTGTTCAGAGAGGTGTACTGTTTTCCCTCCTTGTAAATCTCACATTTGATGATGGACCACAGGTTCTCAATGGGGTTAAGATCAGGTGAACAAGGAGGCCATGTCATTAGATTTTCTTCTTTTATACCCTTTCTTGCCAGCCACGCTGTGGAGTACTTGGACGCGTGTGATGGAGCATTGTCCTGCATGAAAATCATGTTTTTCTTGAAGGCTGCAGACTTCTTCCTGTACCACTGCTTGAAGAAGGTGTCTTCCAGAAACTGGCAGTAGGACTGGGAGTTGAGCTTGACTCCATCCTCAACCCGAAAAGGCCCCACAAGCTCATCTTTGATGATACCAGCCCAAACCAGTACTCCACCTCCACCTTGCTGGCGTCTGAGTCGGACTGGAGCTCTCTGCCCTTTACCAATCCAGCCACGGGCCCATCCATCTGGCCCATCAAGACTTACTCTCATTTCATCAGTCCATAAAACCTTAGAAAAATCAGTCTTGAGATATTTCTTGGCCCAGTCTTGACGTTTCAGCTTGTGTGTCTTGTTCGGTGGTGGTCGTCTTTCAGCCTTTCTTACCTTGGCTATGTCTCTGAGTATTGCACACCTTGTGCTTTTGGGCACTCCAGTGATGTTGCAGCTCTGAAATATGGCCAAACTGGTGGCAAGTGGCATCTTGGCAGCTGCACGCTTGACTTTTCTCAGTTCATGGGCAGTTATTTTGCGCCTTGGTTTTTCCACACGCTTCTTGCGACCCTGTTGACTATTTTGAATGAAACGCTTGATTGTTCGATGATCACGCTTCAGAAGCTTTGCAATTTTAAGAGTGCTGCATCCCTCTGCAAGATATCTCACTATTTTTGACTTTTCTGAGCCTGTCAAGTCCTTCTTTTGACCCATTTTGCCAAAGGAAAGGAAGTTGCCTAATAATTATGCACACCTAATATAGGGTGTTGATGTCATTAGACCACACCCCTTCTCATTACAGAGATGCACATCACCTAATATGCTTAATTGGTAGTAGGCTTTCGAGCCTATACAGCTTGGAGTAAGACAACATGCATAAAGAGGATGATGTGGTCAAAATACTAATTTGCCTAATAATTCTGCACGCAGTGTACAATAGAGGGAGGGGGGGGGGCGCACACTGGCCACCAATGTTAATACATTAGAGGGAGGGAGGGGGGGCCGCAAACTGGCCACCAATGATAATACAATAGAGGGAGGGAGGGGGGACACGGGGACGGACGCACACTGGCCACCAATGATATTAATACAATAGAGGGAGGGGGGGCGCACACTGGCCACCAATGTTAATACATTAGAGGGAGGGAGGGAGGTCCGCACACTGGCCACCAATGATATTCAAACTGGGGAGGGAGGGGAGTCTGCCCCCTGCTGCCTGGCAGCCCCTGATCTCTTACAGGGGGCTATGATACGCACAATTAACCCCTTCAGGTGCGGCGTCGGCACCTGAGGGGTTAATTGTGTGGATCACAGCCCCCTGTAAGAGATTGGGTGCTGCCAGGCAGCAGGGGGCAGTCATGTACACACTTCTTAGTATATTCTAACTTGAAGCGTCCCCATCACCATGGGAACGCCTCTGTGTTAGAATATACTGTCGGATATGAGTTTTCACGATGTAACTCAAATCCGATGGTATATTCTAACATAGAGGCGTTCCCATGGTGATGGGGACGCTTCAAGTTAAAATATACCATCGGAGTGGAGAAAACTCCGATGGTATAATAGGGACTCCTGACTTTACATTGAAAGTCAATGGGGGACGGATCCGTTTGCAATTGCACCATATTGTGTCAACGTCAAACAGATCCGTCCCCATTGACTTGCATTGTAATTCAGGACGGATCAGTTTGGCTCCGCACGGCCAGGCAGACACCAAAATGACTTTTTCCTTCAAGTCCGTGGATCCTCCAAAAATCAAGGAAGACCCACGGAAGGAAAAACGGACACGGATCACGGAACTACGGAACCCGTTTTTGCGGACCGAAAAAAAAAAACCGGTCGTGTGCATGAGGCCTTATTGGAAAACAGGAAAAAAATTCTTTGTGGGGTTAAATTGAAAAAAAAAACAAAAAAAAAAACAACAACCCACAATTCCACCAAGGTTTTCGAGATTTTCACATCACAGTGTTCACGGTGTGCTAAAATTGACATTACATCATTCGGCTACATTCACACAACCGTATGTGTTTTGCGGACTGCAAAAAAACGGATTCGCAAAAAATACGGATGAAGTCTGTTTGGCATCCGTATTGCATCTGTTTTATTTGCGAATCCACTGTAACAATGCCTATTCTTGTCCACAAAATGGACAAAAATAGGATATGTTCTATTTTTTTTGCGGGGCTATGGAACAGACAGCACACAGTGTGCTGTCCGGATTTTTTGTGGACCCATTGAAATAAATGTGTCCGCATCCTATTCGCAAAAAAAAAAAACAGAATGGACACGAAAAAATTTGTTTGTGTGCATGAGGCCTTATTCTGTGTCTCATTACGAATACCCAAACTTGTATAGGTTTTTTTTTGTTTTACTGCTTTAAAAAAAAAAAAAAAACTTTGAAAAAAATCAAACTTTTCTTAAAATCTTTATTTTCTGAATGTGTCTGTCAAAGTAAGGCCCTTTCACACGAGCGAGTATTCCGCGCGGATGCGATGCGGGAGGTGAACGCATTGCACCCGCACTGAATACCGACCCATTCATTTCTATGGGGCTGTTCACATGAGCGGTGATTTTCACGCATCACTTGTGCGTTGCGTGAAAATCACAGCATGCTCCTCTTTGTGCATTTTTCACGTAACGCAGGCCCCATAGAAATGAATGGGGTTGCGTGAAAATCGCAAGCATCCGCAAGCAAGTGCGGATGCGGTACGATTTTCACGCACGGTTGCTAGGAGACGATCGGGATGGAGACCCGATCATTATTATTTTCCCTTATAACATGGTTATAAGGGAAAATAATAGCATTCTGAATACAGAATGCATAGTAAAACATCGCTGGAGGGGTTAAAAAAAATATTTATTTTTTAACTCACCTTAGTCCACTTGATCGCGGCCCGGCATCTCCTTCTGTCTTCATCTGATCTCTGTGCAGCAACCGGACCTTTGGTGACGTCATTCCGGTCATCACATGATCCATCACATGATCTTTTACCATGGTGATGGATCATGTGATGACCGGAATGACGTCACCAAAGGTCTTGTTGCTGCACAGAGATCAGATGAAGACAGAAGGAGATGCCGGGCTACGCAATCAAGTGGACTAAGGTGAGTTAAATTATTATTATTTTTTTTTTAACCCCCTCCAGCGATGTTTTACTATGCATTCTGTATTCAGAATGCTATTATTTTCCCTTATAACCATGTTATAAGGGAAAATAATACTATCTACAGAACACCGATCCCAAGCCCGAACTTCTGTGAAGAAGTTCGGGTTTGGGTAACAAACACGCGCAATTTTTCTCACGCGAGTGCAAAACGCATTACAATGTTTTGCACTCGTGCAGAAAAATCGCGGGTGTTCCCGTAACGCACCTGCACATTTTCCCGCAACGCCCGTGTGAAAGAGGCCTAATAGTGGAGAGAGATAAGTTTGTTGGCCAGTAGGGATGAGCGAATCGACTTTGGATGAAACATCTGAAGTTGATTCGCATAAAACTTTGTTCCAGCAGGAGCTCCGTACAGTATTAGGGCTCATGCACACGAATGTGCAGTTTTTTGCAGTCCGCAAATTGCGGATCTGCAAAACACGGATGCCGCCCCTGTGCCTTTCGCAATTTGCGGAACGGAACAGGAGGCCCATTATAGAGATGCCTATTCTTGTTCGCAAAACAGACAAGAATAGGACATGCCTCATAATTTTTGCGGGGCCACGGAACGACTGTGTGCTGTCTGCATCTTTTGCGGACCCATTGAAATGAATAGTTCCATATGAAGCAAAATACGGCCCGTATACGGAACGCAAAAAACGTTTGTAAGCATGAGCCCCTAGGCTTCTTGCACACAAACGTTTTTTTTCCGTTTACGTTCAGTTTTTTTGCTTTCCTTATACGGAACTATTCATTTCAATGGATCCGAAAAAAAACAGAAGGTACTCCGTATGCCTTTTGTTTCTGTATTTCCGTTCAAAGATAGAACATGTCCTATTATTGTCCGCATAACGGACAAGGATAGTTCTGTTCCATTCCGCAAAATACGGAATGCACACAGACGTCATCCGTATTTTAAGCGAACCGCAAAATACTGAAAAAGCCATACAGTCGTGTGCAAGAGGCCTTAGAATGTATTGGCTCCGATGAGCCGAAGTTATTGCTTCGTAAAGTCTCATGAGACTTCAGGTAGTAACTTCATAAATTAATTTGTACTGTAAAAAAACATTTCCCGAACTCGGTTTGGTTCCAAGTGGTACCACTTGGAACTGAACCCGAGTTTGGGAAATGGCTTTTTACAGTACAAATTAATTTATGAAGTTACTACCTGAAGTCTCACGAGACTTTGCGAAGCAATAACTTCGGCTCATCGGAGCCAATACATTCTAATACTGTACGGAGCGCTCGCTCCGTACAGTATTGGAACAAAGTTTTATGCGAATCGACTTCGGATGTTTCATCCGAAGTCAATTCACTCATCCCTACTGGCCAGCAAGAGAAGGAAAGCAAAGAGAAAGACATAAAGACACACACAGACAATCATTCACGCTGTGCAGAACCTATATATACAGAACAGCAGCATACAGCCAATGTGATTTTCACACTCACTTTCACATACATTCTCTCTCACACAGCATTTATCTTTTGCAGCCTTTTCTCCTCAGGTCTGGGGTCTTTCTGTTTCAGTGACATCAGGACCTGTGAAATGTCATGTAATTTGCTCATTTGACTTTTTCCAAGTCCTGGACGGTCAAGGCTCCAGACAAGAGGATTCTGCATTCATTTGCTGATCATTCTACATAGCGGTTTTGTCGAGATTTGCAGCTGAACTGTGTGATACACCATTAGGCCTCATGCACACAGCCGTTGTGTGTTTTGCGGTCTGCAAATTGCGGATCCGCAAAACACGGATGGCGTCCGTGTGCATTTCGCAATTTGCGGAATGGCGCGGACAGTAATTAATATAACTGCCTATTCTTGTCTGCAAAACGGACAAGAATAGGACAGGTTATATTTTTTTTGCGGACCACGGAACAGTGCTGTCCGCATCTTTTGCGGCCCCATTGAAGTGAATGGGTCCGCATCCAAGCCATAAATACTGCGGCTCGGATGCGGTCCAAAACAACGGTCGTGTGCATGAGGCCTAACTCACAGACACAGGGGTATGCAGGGCTGAGCAGAGGAGGAGTCCTGTGCCTGTATCCAAAGGATGTATACACTAGGGTGACCACTTCCATAATCCCCAAAAGGAGGACACCACCTCCCAGGGCAGTGGGTGACAATACAACATACAGAATGAAAAGCTGGAGTGCCGGAGGTTAGCCATTACAGTCCTAGGAAATGCAGGAGGTAAAAAGTGATAGTACAACGCCCAGTGAGTCCAGGCTGATATAATGTTATAGCAGATCTCATTACAAGGATTAGGTAAAAGGATAGAACTACAACTCCCAGAATGTCCAAGCTGATATAATGTAATATCAGAGGACATTACAAAGATGAGGTATGAGATGAGAGGATTACAACTACCAGCATGTCAAGGTCATCAATATGGGACATAGGATGATATTTCAGGGATGTCCCTCAAAGAATCTCACTTTCTTATTATAATAAAAGCTAAGTAAGCTATTTTACTGTAGTAACAGAGTATTGACGAGGAGAGCATCCCTGTGAGATCCTTTGAGGGTAAGGATGAGCAAACTCCTGTTTTCAAGTACGGAGTACAAGGTTCCGCTACCATGAAAAGTGATTAGAGAACTTACCATTTATCTAATAATTAGATCATACAGGGAGTGCAGAATTATTAGGCAAGTTGTATTTTTGAGGATTAATTTTATTATTGAACAACAACCATGTTCTCAATGAACCCAAAAAACTCATTAATATCAAAGCTGAATATTTTTGGAAGTAGTTTTTAGTTTGTTTTTAGTTTTAGCTATTTTAGGGGGATATCTGTGTGTGCAGGTGACTATTACTGTGCATAATTATTAGGCAACTAAACAAAAAACAAATATATACCCATTTCAATTATTTCTTTTTACCAGTGAAACCAATATAACATCTTAACATTCACAAATATACATTTCTGACATTCAAAAACAAAACAAAAACAAATCAGTGACCAATATAGCCACCTTTCTTTGCAAGGACACTCAAAAGCCTGCCATCCATGGATTCTGTCAGTGTTTTGATCTGTTCACCATCAACATTGCGTGCAGCAGCAACCACAGCCTCCCAGACACTGTTCAGAGAGGTGTACTGTTTTCCCTCCTTGTAAATCTCACATTTGATGATGGACCACAGGTTCTCAATGGGGTTCAGATCATGTGAACAAGGAGGCCATGTCATTAGATTTTCTTCTTTTATACCCTTTCTTGCCAGCCACGCTGTGGAGTACTTGGACGCGTGTGATGGAGCATTGTCCTGCATGAAAATCATGTTTTTCTTGAAGGATGCAGACTTCTTCCTGTACCACTGCTTGAAGAAGGTGTCTTCCAGAAACTGGCAGTAGGACTGGGAGTTGAGCTTGACTCCATCCTCAACCCGAAAAGGCCCCACAAGCTCATCTTTGATGATACCAGCCCAAACCAGTACTCCACCTCCACCTTGCTGGCGTCTGAGTCGGACTGGAGCTCTCTGCCCTTTACCAATCCAGCCACGGGCCCATCCATCTGGCCCATCAAGACTCACTCATATTTCATCAGTCCATAAAACCTTAGAAAAATCAGTCTTGAGATATTTCTTGGCCCAGTCTTGACGTTTCAGCTTGTGTGTCTTGTTTAGTGGTGGTCGTCTTTCAGCCTTTCTTACCTTGGCCATGTCTCTGAGTATTGCACACCTTGTGCTTTTGGGCACTCCAGTGATGTTGCAGCTCTTAAATATGGCCAAACTGGTGGCAAGTGGCATCTTGGCAGCTGCACGCTTGACTTTTCTCAGTTCATGGGCAGTTATTTTGCGCCTTGGTTTTTCCACACGCTTTTTGCGACCCTGTTGACTATTTTGAATGAAACGCTTGATTGTTCGATGATCACGCTTCAGAAGCTTTGCCATTTTAAGAGTGCTGCATCCCTCTGCAAGATATCTCACTATTTTTGACTTTTCTGAGCCTGTCAAGTCCTTCTTTTGACCCATTTTGCCAAAGGAAAGGAAGTTGCCTAATAATTATGCACACCTAATATAGGGTGTTGATGTCATTAGACCACACCCCTTCTCATTACAGAGATGCACATCACCTAATATGCCTAATTGGTAGTAGGCTTTCGAGCCTATACAGCTTGGAGTAAGACAACATGCATAAAGAGGATGATGTGGTCAAAATACTCATTTGCCTAATAATTCTGCACGCAGTGTATTGGCACCGCCATCCTGTTGGCAATACTCCTTTTTATTATTTATTATTAAAGTGCTCTTCATTCCATGGTACTGTACACAAGAAAAGGGGTGCACATACATAATGCAGACAATCGCAATAAGCAAGACGACTTACAAACTGGTACAGAAGGAGAGAGGACCCTGCCTATGAGGGCTTACAATCTACAAGGGATGTGGGAATGACATAGTAGGTGAGGGTAAGGCCTCATGCACACGACCGTATTTTGTTTCCGTGTCCGATCCGTTTTTTTGCGGATAGGATGCGGACCCATTCATTTCAATGGGTCCGCAAAAAAACGCGTGCTGTCCGCATCAGTATGTCCGTTCCGTTGCTCCGCCAAAAAAACTAGTGCATGTCCTATTTTTTTCTAGTTTGCGGACAAGGATAGGCATTAATACAATGGATCTGCAAAAAAAACTGATCCGCAAAAAAAAAAACGGATGCCATATGGAACGTCATCCGTTTTTTTTTGCGGACCGCAAAACACATACAGCCGTGTGCATGTAGCCTAAAGCTGATCATAAGGGTATAGCATCATTTTTTTCTGTCTTCTTTGTTGGGATTTCTACATTTGATGGCCTTGTTGGCTACAGTTTTTTTTTTATTGTATAATAGCATTGTACTATATTACTCCCTGCTTTGAGATCTACAGTGAGCTGTGGTCGCTTATCACCTCACAGGTTCCAGTATTATTAAAGGGAACCTGTCACCTCAAAAAAGCATCTACACCCACCAGCACTCATAGTAGGCCGCAGCCTGTTAATAATCATATGCTTCATCCTGTTGTCCGATGCTGCGTAAGTTCAAAAAAAGCTGTTTTATTCTCCATCAGCGCTATAGTGATGGCCAGCTTGAAGTCAAGGGGGCAGCGGCCTCCTAGCTTCAAGTCAAGGTAACCACGCCCCCTAACCGTCCGCTCTTGCCTGAGAGTGACCGCCTGCATTGCGGCCGCGATTCCCCAAGTCTCGCGCATGCGAGGTGTGCTCTGTAGTAATGCGCTATCCCATCTCCTGCTGCCGCTGTTAGCCGGGTTTCAGCGGCACAATGCGCATGCCCGAGACTTGGGGAATCGTGGCCACACTGCAGGCTGTCACTCTCAGGCAAGAGGGGACGGTTAGGGCGTGGTTACCTGGACTTGAAGCAAGGAGGCCGCTGCCCCCTTGACTTCAAGCTGGCCGTCACTATAGCGCTGATGGAGAATAAAACTGTGTTTTTTGAACTTACGCAGCATCGGACAACAGGATGAAACATATGATTATTAACAGGCTGCGGACTACTATGAGGTACTGCTGGCAGGTGTAGATGCAATTTTGAGGTGACAGGTCCCCTTTAAGTGGTAGTGAATGGTTTGTGCGGTTGCCACCTCTTGGCCAGTTTTTCAAACTACAACTATAGATGTTTTTGCTATATTCAATAGGTGAATAATTACTATGCATCTAATTATTTCTTAATAGATTTGCTGCATGGTGTTAGATCCCTGCAAAATAGGCTGGGTACACATTACGTTTTTGTCTTACAATTAAGGTTTATGTTTAAAGGATGCCATACAGTGGAATCTGTCACCATAGACTTCCACTAACAAAAAACATGTACATTAATGTATATATGTTTTTTACCGGACTCTACAGGATCAAAAAGCGTGCACTACACTTTTGTATCCTTTTTTCCCCAAAACATATATGTTAAAAGTAGGGCAAAAACGTGATGTGAAACCAAGCCTATTAAGCTTCATTCACACATCAGTGTTTTGGTCAGTGATTTCCATCAGTGATTATGAGCCAAAACCAAGATTGGAGCCTCCACAGACATAAGGTATAAGTCCGAATGCACACGGCCGTGTTCCGCTGCGGTGAGCGGTCCGTGGTATGCCGGCCTGGATTCCTGCTGACAGCCGGAGCGCACGGCGTCATTGGTTGCTATGACGCCGTGCGCTTCATGCCGCCGCTGCACTACAGTAATACACTCGGAAAATGCACCGTTGTGCGTCCGTGATCCGTGTTTCCTGTCCGTCAAAAAAATAAGACCTGTCCTATTTTTTTGACGGACAACGGTTCACGGACCCATTCAAGTCAATGGGTCCGTGAAAAAACACGGATGCACACAAGATTGTCATCCGCGTCCGTCATCCATGTCCGTAGGCTACTTTCACACAGACGGATCCGCTGATCCGTCTGCATAAAAGCTTTTTAGATCTGAGTTTTCACTTCGTGAAAACTCAGATCCAACAGTATATTCTAACACAGAGGCGTTCCCATAGTGATTGGGACGCTTCAAGTTAGAATATACTACGAACTGTGTATATGACTGCCAGCACCTGATCTCTTACAGGGGGCTGTGATCCGCACAAATAACCCCTCAGGTGCAGCACCTGAGGGGTTAATTGTGCGTATCATAGCCCCCTGTAAGAGATCAGGTGCTGCCAGGCAGGAGGGGGCAGACCCCCTCCCTCCCCAGTTTTAAATTTATTGGTGGCCAGTGCGGCCTCCCCTCTCCCCCCCCTAAATAAAATCACCTTCCCCCATCATTGGTGGCCAGTGCGGCCTCCCCTCTCCCCCCCTAATTAAAATCACCCTCCCATCATTGGTGGCCAGTGTGGCCTCCCCTCTCCCCCCCCCCTAATTAAAATCACCTTCCCCAATCATTGGTATTTAACTCATTGGTGGCCAGTGCGGCCCCCCTCCCTCCCCAGTATTATATTTATTGGTGGCTAGTGCGGCCTCCCCTCTCCCCCCCCCCTTCCCTAATTAAAATCACCTTCCCCCATCATTGGTGGCCAGTGCGGCCTCCCCTCTTCCCCCCCCTAATTAAAATCACCCCCCCCCCATCATTGGTGGCCAGTGTGGCCTCCCCCCCCTAATTAAAATCACCTTCCCCCATCATTGGTGGCAGCGGAGAGTTCCGATCGGAGTCCCAGTTTAATCGCTGGGGCTCCGATCGGTTACCATGGCAGCCAAGATGCTACTGCAGTCCTGGCTGCCATGGTTACTTAGCAATAGAAGCATTATACTTACCTGCGATGTCAGTGACCGGCCGGGCGCTCCTCCTACTAGTAAGTGACAGGTCTGTGCTATAAGCAATGCGCCGCACAGACCTGTCACTTACCAGTAGGAGGAGCGCCCGGCCAGTCACAGACATCGCAGGTAAGTATAATGCTTCTATTGCTAAGTAACCATGGCAGCCAAGACTGCAGTAGCGTCTTGGCTGCCATGGTAACCGATCGGAGCCCCAGCGATTAAACTGGGACTCCGATCCGAACTCTCCGCTGCCACCAATGATGGGGGAAGGTGATTTTAATTAGGGGGGGGGAGAGGGGAGGCCGCACTGGCCACCAATGATGGGGGGGGGGTGATTTTAATTAGGGAAGGGGGGGGAGAGGGGAGGCCGCACTGGCCACCAATGATGGGGAAGGTGATTTTAATTAGGGGGGGGAGAGGAGGCCGCACTGGCCACCAATGAATTTAAAACTGGGGAGGGAGGGGGTCTGCCCCCTCCTGCCTGGCAGCACCTTATCTCTTACAGGGGGCTATGATACGCACAATTAACCCCTTAGGTGCGGCACCTGAGGGGTTAATTGTGCGGATCACAGCCCCCTGTAAGAGATCGGGTGCTGTCAGGCAGCAGGGGGCAGTTATTAAACAGTTCTCAGTATATTCTAACTTGAAGAGTCCCCATCACTATGGGAACGCCTCTGTGTTAGAATATATACTGTCGGATCTGAGTTTCACGATCTAACTCAAATCCGATGGTATATTCTAACATAGAGGCGTTCCCATGGTGATGGGGACGCTTCAAGTTAAAATATACCATCGGATTGGAGAAAACTCTGATCCGATGGTATAATAGGGACTCCTGACTTTACATTGAAAGTCAATGGGGGACGGATGCATTTGCAATTGCACCATATTGTGTCAACGTCAAACGGATCCGTCCCCATTGACTTGCATTGTAAGTCAGGACGGATCCATTTGGCTCCGCACAGGCCAGGCGGACACCAAAATGACTTTTTCCTTCATGTCCGTGGATCCTCCAAAAATCAAGGAAGACCCACGGAAGAAAAAACGGTCACGGATCACGGAACAACGGAAATCCGTTTTGCGGACCGCAAAAAAAAACGGTCGTGTGCATGAGGCCTAAGAGACATGCTTAGATATGGGACAGCACAGTGGTTGGTGTTGATGTTTTGGAATACTAAGGGCTCATGCACACGAACGTATTTTATTTCCGTGTCTGTTCCGGGTTTTTTTCTGGACCGTATGAGGAACCATTCATTTCAATGGGTCCGCAAAAAAAAACTGAAGTTACTCCGTGTGCATTCCGTTTCCGTATTTCCGTTCCGCAAAAAAATAAAACATGTCCTATTATTGTCCGCACTACGGACAAGGATAGGACTGTTATTTTAGCGGCCAGCTGTTCAGTTCCGCAAAATCCAGAATGCACACAGACGTCATATGTATTTTTTGCGAATCAGTTTTTACGGACCTCAACATACATACTGTCGTGTGCATGAGCCCTAAGGTTGTGATTTTGGATTCCTGATGCAAAATAAAGTCCTATATGAAGAGAATCTGTAGGCACAGCTGCAGCTGATTCGACCTGACATCCGCTCTGTTAGGCCCCTTGCAGACGAGCGTGTCTGAATTAGCTCTGGATGCATTGCGTCTGCGAGTGCAAAAAACTTAATGTGGTACCCAAACCTAAACCCAAACTTCTTCACTGAAGTTCGGGTTTGGGTTAGGTATTCTGTAGATTTTAATATTTTTCCTTATAACATGGTTATAAGGGAAAATAATAGCATTCTTAATACAGAATTCTTACTAAAATGTAGATTGAGGTGTTAAAAATTAAATAAAAAAAATAACTTACCTGTTCCAATTGATCGCGCAGCCGGCATCCTCTTCTTGCTTCTTCTTTCAGGACCTGCAAAAGGACCTTTGGTGACATAATCGCGCTCACAACGTGGGGTCCTTTTCCAGCCAGGTCCTGCAAGAAGAAGAAGGAAGACGAGCCCGGCTGCGCGATCAAGTGGATGAGGTGAGTTAAATTTTTTTTATTTTTAACCCCACAATGGACCTTTTACTTAGCATTCTGAATTAAAGAATGCTATTATTTTCCATTATAACCATGTTATAATGAAAAATAATAAAGTAAATGGGGCCCCGGGTAACTCATCCCTCGTCTCCTTAGCAACCATGTGTGAAAATCGCATCGCATCCACACTTGCTTGTGGATGCGATTTTCACGCAGCCCCATTCATTTCTATGGGGCCTGCGTTGAGTGAAAAAACACAGAATTTAGAACATGCTGCGATTTTCACGCAACGCATAAGTGATGTGTGAAAATCACCGCTCATCTGAACAGCCCCATTGAAGTGAATGGGTCCGGATCCAGTGCGGGTGCAATGCGTTCACCTTACGCATTGCACCCGCGCAGAATTCTCGCCCGTGTGAAAAGGGCCTTAGGCTCCCCGGGGGCCTAATAACATGCAGTCATCAGATTGCTACTCTTATTTAGCAATGGGATTCAGTATGCTGTTAGGCCCCTTTCACACGGGTGAGAATTCCACGCAGGTGCAATGCGTGAGCTGAACGCATTACACCCGCACTGAATCCGGACCCATTCACTTCAATGGGGCTGTTCAGATGAGCGTTGATTTTCCACTTCCACTAGACAGCCCGCGCGTGAGAAGACAGGGCGTGAAAGAAGCTCCTGGAGGTGAGTATTGTGTGTGTTTGTCCCTTGCATATTTTATTTTGTAAAACAAACTAGAAATTTTCTGATAAGAAATAATTTACATAACGGATCCGCTCATCAGTACACGACTGATCCGCTGTTTCAATGGATCCGTACGACCGATCCATCGAAACAGCACTTGATGTTGGCTTCAGGATTTCCGGATCAGTATCTTACCAAAAAAGCCGGAAAGACGCATCCGGAAAGAAAAAATTATGCGTTCTTACGCGTTTTTCCGGATCCGGCGTGTAAAAACTGAAGTTACTCCGTGTGCATTCCGTTTCCGTATTTCCGTTCCGCAAAAAAATAAAACATGTCCTATTATTGTCCGCACTACGGACAAGGATAGGACTGTTATTTTAGCGGCCAGCTGTTCAGTTCCGCAAAATCCAGAATGCACACAGACGTCATATGTATTTTTTGCGAATCAGTTTTTACGGACCTCAACATACATACTGTCGTGTGCATGAGCCCTAAGGTTGTGATTTTGGATTCCTGATGCAAAATAAAGTCCTATATGAAGAGAATCTGTAGGCACAGCTGCAGCTGATTCGACCTGACATCCGCTCTGTTAGGCCCCTTGCAGACGAGCGTGTCTGAATTAGCTCTGGATGCATTGCGTCTGCGATCCGGGAAAATCATGTGAGTGCGTACGCAATTTCAGTCAGTTTTGACTGCGATTGCGCTGCTAAGATTTCTACGCGCGAGTGCAATGCGTTTTGCACGCGTGTGAGAAAAAACTGATTGTGGTAGCCAGATTCAAATCCGGACTTTTTCACTGAAGTTCGGGTTTGGGTTAGGTTTTCTGTAGATTTTATTATTTTCCCTTATAACATGGTTATAAGGGAAAATAATAACATCTACAGAACACCGATCCAAAGCTCGAACTTCTGTGAAGAAGTTCAGGTTTGGGTACCAAACATGCGCGATTTTTCTCACGCGAGTGCAAAACGCATTACAATGTTTTGCACTCGCGCGGAAAAATCGTGGGTGTTCCCGCAACGCACCCGCACATTTTCCCGCAACGCCCGTGTGAAAGAGGCCTTTAAGTGACATTGGTCAGATTTGCAAAAAATGGCCTGGTCCTTAAGGTGAAATAAGGCTGTGTCCCTAAGGGGTTAATAACCCACAGAAAATCATAAGGGGAAAATTCAACACCATTACACTATGGCAGCCCCATCATCTCAGTCAAAGAGGCTCCATTTAAACTCAGTGTTCAGGCCCCTTAGAACACTTAGATATATTTTTTATGAAGTTATAATCATGTTTTGTCATCTTTTGCACTTTATTAGTAACACTGATTATCAATTATGTAATTATGCCATTATTATTAATCACAGTGGTGTATTTAAGGATGCATTTGACATCATTTGTTTGCTTGACAAAGGCCTTATTGAGCTGAAACGTTGCTAGAGGGGTAATAAACGGGTCTGTCACCCTTTACCTACTTTGGAGTGCTGCCTCATTATTTGTCTTCTGGAAGTTATCTATGGACTTTTCCACCTACAGTCTCTGAGGGATTGCACCCGACCTTCACCGTTGCTGTGCTGCTGTTGCTCTTTGTTTTATATATATATATATATATATATATTATATATAAATTTTATTATTATTATTTATGGCAACTTTTTTCAAATGTTTTAGGCCTCTTTCACACGGGCGTCGCGTGTGAGGGCCGGATAGGATGCGGGTGCGTCGCGGGAAAATCGTGCGATTTTGCCTGCGAGTGGGGTGAGTTTTGTATGAGATTGCGTTTTTCAGTTTTTTCCACGCGAGTGCAAAAAACTTAATGTGGTACCCAAACCTAAACCCGAACTTCTTCACTGAAGTTCGGGTTTGGGTTAGGTATTCTGTAGATTTTAATATTTTTCCTTATAACATGGTTATAAGGGAAAATAATAGCATTCTTAATACAGAATTCTTACTAAAATGTAGATTGAGGTGTTAAAAATTAAATAAAAAAAATAACTTACCTGTTCCAATTGATCGCGCAGCCGGCATCCTCTTCTTGCTTCTTCTTTCAGGACCTGCAAAAGGACCTTTGGTGACATAATCGCGCTCACAACGTGGGGTCCTTTTCCAGCCAGGTCCTGCAAGAAGAAGAAGGAAGACGAGCCCGGCTGCGCGATCAAGTGGATGAGGTGAGTTAAATTTTTTTTATTTTTAACCCCACAATGGACCTTTTACTTAGCATTCTGAATTAAAGAATGCTATTATTTTCCATTATAACCATGTTATAATGAAAAATAATAAAGTAAATGGGGCCCCGGGTAACTCATCCCTCGTCTCCTTAGCAACCATGTGTGAAAATCGCATCGCATCCACACTTGCTTGTGGATGCGATTTTCACGCAGCCCCATTCATTTCTATGGGGCCTGCGTTGAGTGAAAAAACACAGAATTTAGAACATGCTGCGATTTTCACGCAACGCATAAGTGATGTGTGAAAATCACCGCTCATCTGAACAGCCCCATTGAAGTGAATGGGTCCGGATCCAGTGCGGGTGCAATGCGTTCACCTTACGCATTGCACCCGCGCAGAATTCTCGCCCGTGTGAAAAGGGCCTTAGGCTCCCCGGGGGCCTAATAACATGCAGTCATCAGATTGCTACTCTTATTTAGCAATGGGATTCAGTATGCTGTTAGGCCCCTTTCACACGGGTGAGAATTCCACGCAGGTGCAATGCGTGAGCTGAACGCATTACACCCGCACTGAATCCGGACCCATTCACTTCAATGGGGCTGTTCAGATGAGCGTTGATTTTCCACTTCCACTAGACAGCCCGCGCGTGAGAAGACAGGGCGTGAAAGAAGCTCCTGGAGGTGAGTATTGTGTGTGTTTGTCCCTTGCATATTTTATTTTGTAAAACAAACTAGAAATTTTCTGATAAGAAATAATTTACATAACGGATCCGCTCATCAGTACACGACTGATCCGCTGTTTCAATGGATCCGTACGACCGATCCATCGAAACAGCACTTGATGTTGGCTTCAGGATTTCCGGATCAGTATCTTACCAAAAAAGCCGGAAAGACGCATCCGGAAAGAAAAAATTATGCGTTCTTACGCGTTTTTCCGGATCCGGCGTGTAATTCCGGCAAATGGAGTACACGACGGATCCGGACAACGCAAGTGTGAAAGAGCCCTAAGGTGGGCAAAATTTCTATTTCATCATAGTTTTATGGCGTTCACTGTTCGGGTAAAGTAACATGACGGTTTTATAGATCAGGTCGTTACGGACGCAGTGATATCAAACATGTGTAGGGATTTTTTATTTTATTTTTTTTAATCAGTGATAAATGTGTTTTTTGATTTTTACTTTTTTTTTACATTTTTTTTTGACCAAGACCCACTTGGTTCTTGAAGATCCAGTGGGTCTAATGTCTGTATAATACAGTATAGTATATATATATATATATATATATATATATATATACAGGGAGTGCAGAATTATTAGGCAAGTTGTATTTTTGAGGATTAATTTTATTATTGAACAACAACCATGTTCTCAATGAACCCAAAAAACTCATTAATATCAAAGCTGAATATTTTTGGAAGTAGTTTTTAGTTTGTTTTTAGTTTTAGCTATTTTAGGGGGATATCTGTGTGTGCAGGTGACTATTACTGTGCATAATTATTAGGCAACTTAACAAAAAACAAATATATACCCATTTCAATTATTTATTTTTACCAGTGAAACCAATATAACATCTCAACATTCACAAATATACATTTCTGACATTCAAAAACAAAACAAAAACAAATCAGTGACCAATATAGCCACCTTTCTTTGCAAGGACACTCAAAAGCCTGCCATCCATGGATTCTGTCAGTGTTTTGATCTGTTCACCATCAACATTGCGTGCAGCAGCAACCTCAGCCTCCCAGACACTGTTCAGAGAGGTGTACTGTTTTCCCTCCTTGTAAATCTCACATTTGATGATGGACCACAGGTTCTCAATGGGGTTCAGATCAGGTGAACAAGGAGGCCATGTCATTAGATTTTCTTCTTTTATACCTTTTCTTGCCAGCCACGCTGTGGTGTACTTGGACGCGTGTGATGGAGCATTGTCCTGCATGAAAATCATGTTTTTCTTGAAGGATGCAGACTTCTTCCTGTACCACTGCTTGAAGAAGGTGTCTTCCAGAAACTGGCAGTAGGACTGGAAGTTGAGCTTGACTCCATCCTCAACCCGAAAAGGCCCCAAAAGCTCATCTTTGATGATACCTGCCCAAACCAGTACTCCACCTCCACCTTGCTGGCGTCTGAGTCGGACTGGAGCTCTCTGCCCTTTACCAATCCAGCCACGGGCCCATCCATCTGGCCCATCAAGACTCACTCTCATTTTATCGGTCCATAAAACCTTAGAAAAATCAGTCTTGAGATATTTCTTGGCCCAGTCTTGACGTTTCAGCTTGTGTGTCTTGTTCAGTGGTGGTCGTCTTTCAGCCTTTCTTACCTTGGCCATGTCTCTGAGTATTGCACACCTTGTGCTTTTGGGCACTCCAGTGATGTTGCAGCTCTGAAATATGGCCAAACTGGTGGCAAGTGGCATCTTGGCAGCTGCACGCTTGACTTTTCTCAGTTCATGGGCAGTTATTTTGCGCCTTGGTTTTTCCACACGCTTCTTGCGACCCTGTTGACTATTTTGAATGAAACGCTTGATTGTTCGATGATCACGCTTCAGAAGCTTTGCAATTTTAAGAGTGCTGCATCCCTCTGCAAGATATCTCACTATTTTTGACTTTTCTGAGCCTGTCAAGTCCTTCTTTTGACCCATTTTGCCAAAGGAAAGGAAGTTGCCTAATAATTATGCACACCTAATATAGGGTGTTGATGTCATTAGACCATACCCCTTCTCATTATAGAGATGCACATCACCTAATATGCTTAATTGGTAGTAGGCTTTCGAGCCTATACAGCTTGGAGTAAGACAACATGCATAAAGAGGATGATGTGGTCAAAATACTCATTTGCCTAATAATTCTGCACGCAGTGTATATATATAGTGTACTGTACTGTATTTTCACTTTACAAAGTGAAGTCTAATCAGCACCATGGACAGCCTCTGATCAGTACCATGGACAGCAGGACGCCTGTGAAGGCGTCCGGTTGCCATGGTACCCATCACTCGCTGCCACAGCAGAGCAGTGGGTGATGGGGAAGGAGGGGGGCCCAGCAGCCCCCGATGGGAGAGGGAGGGAGCTCCCTCCCTCTTAACCTTTTCGATACAGCGGTCCCAAAGGACCGCGGCATGGAAGGGGTTAAACGCATGACATCTGTGCCAGCACAGATGTCAGGCGTTTTGAGGAGAGTGTCAGCAATGTGCTGACACTCTGCAAACCGCTCGCCATCCTGAGATCACCTGCCTGCCCGCCCCCCCCAAGCACCGCCCGCCATCCCTGCCGCACTCCCTGCACCCCCCCCCCCCCCCCCCCGCGCGCGCCCGCCGGCAGATAACAAAGAGGGCAGCAGGGGGGGGGGGGGGTTAAACATTCAAATAAAACTTCCCAAACCGCAGGTCTGAATTGACCTGCGGTTTGCTGCGATCGCTGACATGGGAGGGGTCACAGGACCCCCGAAGCATCTAGCCAAGGTGCCTGCTTGGGGCGGCGGTGATCGGAACCATACATGACATGTGTTCTTAACCACTTCAGCCCCCCTAGCTTAAACCCCCTTAATGACCACTTTTTACAATTCTGCACTACACTACTTTCACGGTTTATTGCTTGGTCATACAACTTACCACCCAAATGAATTTTACCTCCTTTTCTTCTCACTAATAGAGCTTTCATTTGGTGGTATTTCATTGCTGCTGACATTTTAACTTTTTTTGTTATTAATCGAAATTTACCAAAATTTTTGCAAAAAAATGAAATTTTTCACTTTCTGTTGTAAAATTTTTCAAACAAAACTACATTTCTATATAAATTTTTCTCTAAATTTATTGTTCTACATGTCTTTGATAAAAAAAAATGCAATAAGTGTATATTTATTGGTTTGCGCAAAAGTTATAGCATTTACAAACTATGGTACAAAAATGTGAATTTCCGCATTTTGAAGCATCTCTGACTTTCTGAGCACCTGTCATGTTTCCTGAGGTTCTACACCCCACAAATGACCCAATTTCGGAAAGTAGACACCCTAAGGTATTCGCTGATGGGCATAGTGAGTTCATGGAAGTTTTTATTTTTTGGCACAAGTTAGCGGAAAATGATTATTTATTTTTTTTCTCTTACAAAGTCTCATATTCCACTGACTTGTGACAAAAAATAAAATTTTACATGAACTCGCCATGCTCCTCACGAAATACCTTGGGGTGTCTTCTTTCCAAAATAGGGTCACATGTGGGGTATTTATACTGCCCTGGCATTTTAGGGGCCCTAAAGCGTGAGAAGAAGTCTGGAATATAAATGTCAAAAAAAATTTACGCATTGGGATTCCGTGAGGGGTATGGTGAGTTCATGTGAGATTTTATTTTTTGTCACAAGTTAGTGGAATAAGAGACTTTGTAAGAAAAAAACAAAAAAATCAATTTCTGCTAACTTGTGCAAAAAAAAAATCTTCTATGAACTCGCCATGCCCCTCAAAAGTGATCTTTATAGCGCTGCAGCGATTTTACAGTGTTTTTGCAGTGATCAGAAAAAAAATTATTCTGTCACTGCGGTGGGGCGGACTGAACACAAGTGTGCGCACAAGATCAGGCCTGATCGGGCGAACACTGTGTTTTTTGTAGAGCCTATAGAACATGTCCTATTGTCCGCAATTGCAGACAAGAAAAGGCATTTTCTATATAGTTCTGGCAATGTGCGGATCCGCAAAATGCGGAAAGCACATTGCCGGTGTCCGTGTTTTGTGGATCCGCAAAACACATACGGACGTCTGAATGGAGCCTTACAGGGGGGTAATCAATGACAGGGGGTTGATCAGGGAGTCTATATGGGGTGATCACCCCCCTGTAAGGCTCCATTCATACGTCCGTATGTGTTTTGCGGATCCGTGGATCCACGGATCCGCAAAACACATATGGAGGTCTGAATGGAGCCTTACAGGGGGGTGATCAATGACAGGGGGTTGATCAGGGAGTCTATATGGGGTGATAACCCCCCCTGTCAGGCTCCATTCAGACGTCCGTATGTGTTTTGCGGATCCGCGAAGATTCTATTGGATTCTAATAGATAGTACTCCAGGTCCATAATAACGATCGGCATTTTTGATAACTATATTTTTATTTTGTTTCAGGTTGTTAAGGGCTCTTATTTCACTGGAACTAAAATTGTTCGAAGTGGTATGTGAGGGATCTTTCTGGTCAGGACCACATGGCCTTCAGATCGTCTAGCACCATGTTATAGAAACTCTCCAGGTGGGGACCCCAACTTTTCAAGGGGTAAAAGATGGATTTACATTTCAGATTATATGAGATTTGGGTTGGGGTATCCGATTGGGATTCTGTGTCGGTATCGGGACAATTTCATTGGGAATAGTTTCCTACTGTCACCGCTGGATTTGTTTTTCTGACCAAGTGATGAATACTCCTTAATGGTGAAGTGTCTTTGGAGGGTGAGCTTGTGGATAAATTGGTTTAAATAGATGAATAATTCGAATAAGTCTGGTTCATTCCTGGGTCAAAATGACAGACCCTTACTAAGTAGTTTTAATTCATTATCCTGGAGTTTATAGCTGGAGAGGTTAAAAATCCCTTTCTCTCTCTCTTTTAATACAGGATCTAGTGTTGCTGTTCTTGCGATGTTGTATTCTGAGCGGGAGGTGGGGGTGGGGAACTTGATTTCTTTTGTTTTGTCTTCTACATTTTGGGCGAATCTAGGTCTCCCTCCTCTGCATACTCTGGATCGTTTTTTGGCCTTTTTCGTGTGACTGGTAGAGGAGTGAAAAATTGGGTGATTTTTAGATTGCACTTTGTCTGAGGTGAGTCTGTGAGTGTGGGACCTGTCGGAGTGAAGAATGGACTCAGTATTTGAATGCTGGATAGGGTTTTCTTGGTTGGTGATGTCAGATTTTGTGAAGGGATTGATGGAGAAATTCTCTCTAAAAAAGGGCTGTCTGATAGGTTGGGAGGTAAAGCTAAAATAATCTCAGAATTATTAGTGGAGGTAGAGTAAGGCTACTTACTGCCACTTCCAGCTTGTTAACAGGGAAGCGTGCAGCCAGAGATTAGCACGATCCGCCAAAGCGGAGCGCAGTGGCACTTTTACCTTAGCCTGTGGCACTTTTAGAGGGCACCCCCTCTTCTTGCTTGAGACACGCGTCCCGTGCGGTCGCACCCCTCGCCCGGCTATAGAAACGGCCCTGCTTCTGGCCCATGAAAGTGGCAGGGCCTGCAGCAGCATGTCCGTAACGCCCAGTGCGCTGTGCGAGGTGATATCATAGCACTGCTGCGTGCGTCCGTTACTTCAGGAGGGAGCAGAAGAGTGAACTTGGGAGAAGAAGAGTGCGGCAGGTGCCATTTTCTTAGACTCTCTCTGCTCACTCACTGGCACAGAATGCAGGGTCTCAGAGTCAGCCTCCGGTCCTCCACCAGCATTCAGTCAGGAAGTGGCACTAGCCCAGGCCCCGGGTTAGGTACAGACAGTCAAAGTTAAAGCAGTATTAAAATAAAAATACAGTATGGCAGGCATATACAGCTGCATAGTACATGTACATATATATAATTATGCTCAGTGCTATTGTTGTATATATAATTATACTCAGTCTCAGATAATACTACAGATAATATACTGATTATAATTTAAATGTAAATAACATCAGCCCCTCCAATGCAGCCCAATGCAAATCACATTAGCCCTCCCTTCAGCCCCTCCAACATACAGTCCCAGAATCCAAGTGTACATGAATGAGATTTATCTAATCTCATACACATTGCTTGTACTGTATTTGGGCTCATGCATACGGCTGTTGACCAGTCGTTTCATTCATTTGGACCGTAATTTGTGTGCGGTTTCCACTGATCCATCCACACCACAAAAAAATAGAACTATGTTTTTGTGGTGCAGAAGCATGGTGAGAAACCACACCGAAGCACTACTCCATAGTGCTTCTGTGGGGTTCCATGCATCCGTTCTGCACCACACCTTTCATTCGTGATATGGTGCACAAACGGCTGGGGCTCCTGTATACTGTGGACCCGCTGTTTGCGGCCTGCACACGTTCGTGTGCATGAGCCCTTAAGCTGCAGTTTATCCACACAAGAATGCAATGCCCGGAAAGCTGTTTGTGCGGCGATCCCTAAGATGACCCAATCGGACGATGTCGAGGCGTATCTGGCGGTGTTTGAAAAGGTGGCCGTGCGGGAGAAGTTACACCGAGACCAATGGGCTGAGGTCATCACTCTGTTCCTGACGTCTGGACCCCAGCAGGTGTTTTTCAACCTACCAGCTGACCAAGCGGCCGACTACCTGTCCGTAAAAGGTGAGATCCTGGCAAGACTGGGGGTGAATGTATTGGTCCGGGCCCAGCGAGTGCGTCAGTGGGAATTTAACCCGGCTGAACCCGTCAGACCGCAGTATTATGATCTGCTACACAGGCT
The DNA here is from genome assembly GCF_905171765.1 of Bufo bufo. Classification (NCBI taxonomy): domain Eukaryota; kingdom Metazoa; phylum Chordata; class Amphibia; order Anura; family Bufonidae; genus Bufo; species Bufo bufo. The sequence continues at coordinate 79,740,915 of NC_053398.1, read as the reverse complement.
GCAAAAATGGCTGCAGCCTGACGTACTGAGTCCCACTGCTATGCTGGATCACCTGTTGGCGGATGTGTTCTGGAGGGCTTTGCCGTACCCTCTCCCGCACTGGATTGGCCAGGTGTCTCCTGGTAATGCCCTAGAGATGGTCAGCCTGGTGGAGCTCTACGAGGCCACCAGAAATCTGCAGGGGGGTTCTTTTGGGAGGGGGCCAGTCAAACCCCGGAAATCTCCACCTCAAGCCTGGCGGCGGGTGCCAGCCAACCCCGCCCGGGACGTACCCCCTGCAGACCCAGCCCCGGTGGTCTGCTGGCGGTGTCACGAGCCTGGACACATAAGGGCCGACTGTCCCCATGGACACTAACTTTGGCTACTGCCCCTCAATGTATGCCAGGAGGCTGTGTGCATCCGGTAACCCCGAAACAATAGTCACCTGTGCCAGGTACAAGTGGGAGGTACCCTGGCAGTGGCGCTGCTGGACTCAGGGAGCCTGGTGTCCCTGGTAAGAGCTGCCCTGGTGCGGCCCGCCGAGTATACTGGCAGAAAAGTAGGTGTAGTGTGGCCCTAAAGGACTATCCCACCGCCCTGGTGTGACTATCAACGGTGGCCGGCATGTGGACACATGAGGTGGCTGTCGCCAAAAAAGTTGCACTAAGAACTAATAATTGGGAGAGACTTCCCCGGTTTCCCAGCACTATGGCGGAATACGAAAGTTACCGATACCCGGGATACAGATGTGACCCTAGCAGAGTGGCCCGGCTCAGGGGGGAGACCAGAACCCTGGGAACTTGAGTTCAAAGGGCCAGCAGTAGGGGTGACCGCCACTTCGGTGGAAGAGGGGGAGACAACCCCACTAAGTGTGATGGTGGGAGACGTGGAGGACTTGCCGCCGGGTCTGGAATTGGCAGACCTCAATGTCTCCGGGGATAATTTTGGTACCGCCCAACACCAGGACCCAACCCTGTCCCAAGCCTGGGAAAATGTATTAATAGTAGATGGTGAACCACAACAACCAGGGGCAGAGTCGGTGTTCCCACGTTTTGTTGTTCATCGGGAGATGTTGTACCGGGTAAACCAGCTGCGAGGTGAATCCATTGAACAGTTGGTAGTGCCCCTTGCCTATCGCAAACTTGTGTTAGAGTTAGCCCACCAACATGTTCTCGGGGGTCATCTGGGAATGCAGAAGAAACAGGACCGGATACTACAGGGTGCGCCATTTATATGGATACACCTTAATAAAATGGGAATGGTTGGTGATATTAACTTCCTGTTTGTGGCACATTAGTATATGTGAGGGGGGAAACTTTTCAAGATGGGTGGTGACCATGGCGGCCATTTTGAAGTCGGCCATTTTGAATCCAACTTTTGTTTTTTCAATAGGAAGAGGGTCATGTGACACATCAAACTTATTGGGAATTTCACACGAAAAACAATGGTGTGCTTGGTTTTAACGTAACTTTATTCTTTCATGAGTTATATACAAGTTTCTCTTTGTTTACAGCCATTGACATGTCGCCGAGGTTAACACGTGAGGAGCGGATAGAAATTGTGTTGATGTCTGGTGAACGCAGTAACCGGGTCATTGCAGCAGATTTCAATGCAAGACATCCTACGAGACCACCCATCTCCCATGCTACAGTTAGCAAACTGCTTGCTAAGTTTCGTGAAACTGGTTCAGTGTTGGATTTGCCAAAATGTGGACGCATAAAATCTGTCTCTAATGAAGAAACATTAGTGGCTGTCCTAGCTTCATTCAGCAAGAGCCCACAGCGTCGCACTCGCCGCATGTCACTGGAGTGTGGCATTAGTCGAACATCCATTCGGCGGATATTAGCTACTCACAAATGGCACCCTTACAAACTCCAGCTACTGCAGCATCTCAACGAGGATGACCCAGATCGGCGCACTGAATTTGCAGAATGGGCAAAACAAAAATTGGAACAGGACCCTCAGTTTACGCAGAAGATTTTGTTCAGTGATGAGGCAAACTTTTATGTGAATGGTGAAGTTAACAAACAAAACCACCGCTATTGGTCTGACACTAACCCACATTGGATAGATCCCTCCAAGACTGTTGGAACAAAAAAATTGATGGTATCGTGTGGTATATGGGATACAAAGATAGTGGGGCCATTCTTCATCAATGGAAACCTCAAGGCCACTGTATATGCGAAATTGCTACATGATGATGTGTTTCCCTCTTTATGCACTGAAGCTGGCACGTTCCCTGAGTTTTTCCAGCAAGATGGTGCACCACCACATTATGGGTGTCAGGTCCGAGCATTCATAGATGAACAGTTTCCTGGAAAGTGGATTGGTCGTCGTGGGCCAGTTTAATGGCCCCCAAAGTCTCCTGATCTGACCCCCTTAGACTTTTATCTTTGGGGTCATCTGAAGGCAATTGTCCATGCTGTGAAGATACGAGATGTGCAGCACCTGAAACTACGGATACTGGAAGCCTGTGCTAGCATTTCTCCTGCGGTGTTGCTATCAGTGTGTGAAGAGTGGGAGAAGAGGGTTGCATTGACAATCCAACACAATGGGCAGCACATTGAACACATTTTATAAGTGGTCAGAAACTTGTAAATAACTCATGAAAAAATAAAGTTACGTTAAAATCAAGCACACCATTGTTTTTCTTGTGAAATTCCCAATAAGTTTGATGTGTCACATGACCCTCCTTCTATTGAAAAAACGAAAGTTGGATTCAAAATGGCCGACTTCAAAATGGCCGCCATGGTCACCACCCATCTTGAAAAGTTTCCAACCTCCCATATACTAATGTGCCACAAACAGGAAGTTAATATCACCAACCATTCCCATTTTATTAAGGTGTATCCATATAAATGGCCCACCCTGTACAATGGTTTTATTGGCCTAGTGTGCTTAGGGAGGTGGAAGAATTCTGTAAATCTTGCATGACCTGCCAGGCAACTAGCCCCCAACACCTTTTTTGCAGTCCCTTGGTACCTCTCCTGATCATCGAGGTGCCGTTTGAGCGAATCGCTATGGACCTCGCAGGCCGCTAGAGGACACTAACACATCTTGGTCATCCTGGACTACGCCACTCGGTACCCGGAGGCGGTGCCACTGCGACATACATCAGTGAAGCTTATAGCTAAGGAGCAAATGGAGATCTTCTCCCGAGTGGGGCTACCTAAAGAGGTTCTGACTGACCAGGGGACCCCTTTTATGTCCAAGGTCATGAGGGAACTCTGTAAGTTGCTGCATATCAGACAGTTACAGATGTCCGTGTACCATCCGCAAATGGACAGTCTGGTAGAAAGGTTTAACAAAACTCTAAAACCTATGTTAAAAAGGGTGGTGTCTAAAGATGGGAAGGATTGGGACCTTCTTCTCCCCTATCTCATGTTCGCAGTGCGAGAGGTGCCACAGGCTTCTACTGGGTTCTCGCCCTTCGAATTGCTTTATAGATGACATCCTCGTGGTCTGTTGGACGTGGCCAAAGAGGCGTGGGAACAGCAACCCACTCCGCATAAAAGTGTTGGAGTATGTTGTCAAGATGCAACAGCGGATAGAGACCATTTCACCTCTTGTCAGTGAGCATATGGAGGCCGCTCAGCGGGCCCAGAGTCGGATCTATAATCGGAAGGCTCGGGTCCGGAACTTTAACCCTGGTGACCGGGTTTTGGTTCTGGTACCGACCGTGGACAGTAAGTGCCTTGCTAGATGGCAGGGGCCCTACGAGGTACTCGAGAAAGTTGGAGAGGTAAATTATAAGGTACACCAGCCAGGGCGGCGGAAGCCGGAGCAGGTTTACCATGTTAATTTACTTAAACCTTGGAAAGATAGGGAGACCTGTAATGAAGACAGCCCGCGGCCGGGTTTTCTAGGGGAACAGGTTCCGGCTCCTATGTCTGATGCAAGGGAGGCAGGCTCAGGAGACCAGGGAGTTCGTTAGTCAGAACATAGATGTGTTCTCTGACCTCCCTGGACGCACTTCCGCAATCCAGCATGACATTGTCACTGAGCCTCAGGTAAAAGTCCGGTTAAAGCCATACCGGGTACCCGAGGCTCGGCGACAAGCCATCTCAGAGGAAGTGCAGCTCATGCTGCGGCTAGACGTCATCGAGGAGTCTAAAAGTGAGTGGGCCAGTCCTATAGTCTTAATACCCAAGCCGGATGGGAAATTACGGTTTTGTAACGATTTTCGTAAGCTGAACGAAATATCAAAATTCAATGCATATCCCATGCCTCGGGTGGATTAGCTTATTGAAAGGTTAGGCCAAGCCTAGTATTTTTCTGTTTTGGACCTCACCAAGTAACCTTGACGGAGGCTGCCAAAGAGAAAACTGCTTTCATTACACCAGAGGGGCTGTACCAATATAAGGTGTTACCCTTCGGTCTGCATGGCGCCCCTGTCACTTTTCAACGTCTAATGAACATTGAGCTTCGTCCACATCGGCGATACGCCTCGGCTTATCTGGATGATATTGTCATTCACAGCACTGACTGGGAAAGTCACCTGCCCAAAGTACAGGCCATAGTGGACTCCCTTCGAAAGGCTGGTCTAACAGCTAACCCCAAAAAATGTGCGATAGGGTTAGAGAAGACCAAATACCTAGGGTATGTCAATGGGTGCAGAGTCATCAATCTCCAAGTAAACAAAATAGAGGCGATAAGGAATTGGCCCCGACCTGTCAACACTCGGCAAGTAAAGTCATTCCTGGGAATGGTGGGCTATTATATGAGGTTTGTTCCCCATTTTGCCACTTTAGCAACTCCATTGACAGGGCTCTTGAAGGGACGGAATTCCGTGGTGGTCCGCTGGAATGACCAGGCGGAAGAGGCTTTCTCCGCTTTGAAGTTAGCCCTGTGTGGGTCCTCGGTTTTGGTGACGCCCGACTTCAAAAGGGTATACATATAGAGACCACGGCACTCGATATGTTTCAAAGTTAGATTCTTTTATTTACTGTCCATTCCAAATGGATCTTTTGTAAATGCAATGGCCAACGTTTCGGTCCACTAGGACCTTGATCACGGCCTAAAAAATATATAGGTATATCATATTTTAGTACATCATAGGTACAGCATCAATGGACAATAATTGGTACAGAAAATGTCAAAACAAAACAAAATATTAAAGCTTCAATAGATGTCTATCACAAGTATATGGATAGATGTGCCATATAAGGGCAGGTTGGATGATACTTGGCAAGACGTGGAAGTAGTCATTGTCTTCGTTTTTAAGGTTATTGTGAAACCTGTATATAGAAGGGTCATAAGATATGCAATAAGTACAGGTTACTATATTACTGCAATAGACGGTGTAAGTTGAAACAAAAGATACTTGTATGGTCACAAAGTATGGTCACTGGCTAGCCTATAGAGATAGAATGTTGAAGTGGGGAAAAAAACAATAAGGTTATCATAACAGAGGAGTTGCAGGTATATAGATGCAATATTTTGTCCCAGTGTCATATGTTGACACTATATAGGTAGATGGATAGAGAGTCTTATTATGGGGAGTAGTACAATCGTATCTACTGGATGAGCCTGGAGATGGTGAGAACCATATATATACAACTATATATTTAGTGGCCAAGGTTCACAGCAATGAGTGATAGGGATCAGTGACAGGCAAAAGGGTCATGGAACATAGAGGACCAATCAGTATAAGCATATATGGAGAGAGAGGCTGAGAGAGCATATATGGAGAGAGAGAGGCTGAGAGCAGTGCGCATAGCATAATAATACATAACAATACAGCATGTCATGGTAACAGACCTTGATGCAGGAGATCGGAGGTATCGGGAGGACCTGGTGTGTCCGCGCTATTCGCGGGTTTAAATAGGGAGATGAGGAAGGTCTGCGCAAGCGCCGGCGTCTCTCGGCCATTGCCGAGGTATCGCGAGAACATTGACGTCACTCGCGCATGCGTATTGGTTCATGTTCTCAGGTTAAACAGAGCCAAGACTCGCTTTACATTGCGCATGCGCTTTGAAGTAGAAAAGCGTATCTGCTAGAAATCGCTGCAGTTCTAGACACTGTATCATGTGCTATATATGTTTTGCTATATATGTTTTGTACAATATTATCAGCTCTATGATATATGCTATATACTAAGTATGAAGGTCTATAAAGGCAACTATTAATTAGCACTCTTTTTTATGATGGTATACTACCTGTATTGTTGAGACTATGGGGGTCATTTTGTCTGTGGAAATAGGAGAAAAGAAAGTTAGAATTATATGATATAGAAACATGCATATAATCAAGACAAGTAAATAATGACATATAGATGGATACCCAGATAGACTTATAACGCTATAGTCTATTTAACCATATAGATACTGAGTGTAGAGAAAAGAGCATATAAACGTCAAGTCCAGGGGGTATCGTTCCCATTAGTTCCTTTGAGGTAAAAATGTATATAAGAGTTAAATACGAAAATCAAAGTCCCTGTTCATTCCATGAGGGAAAAGAGTCTTTAACTCGAAGATCCAGAAGGCCTCCCGTTCTTTAAGACGAGCGATTCTATTACCTCCACGTCGCGTTTGTGACACATGTTCTAGCACCTGGAATTGGAGCTGGTTGATTTGATGTTTATTTGATATGAAGTGATATGGGACCGGGAGTTCTGTTCTATTGCATCGGATGTCAGACTTGTGTTTGGATATACGGTCGTGTACGCATTGGGTCGTTTCGCCTACGTATGCCAGGCCGCATGGGCATTTAATGAGATAAACCACAAAGGACGAGTTACAAGTATGAAAATCTCTGGCTTGATAAATTTTGCCCGAGTGAGGATGTGTAATCCTATTTCCCTTAATGACGTTGGTGCACTGGGCACAATGTAGGCATGGGTAGGTGCCTGTCTTGCGGGGGGCCAGAGTGGTTTGTCGTATTTGTGGTAGGGATGAGCCAACATCTGCATGTACCAATTTATCTTTGAGATTGGTGGGGCGTTTGTAGCACATACGGATTGGATTGCTGAACTCGGACACTTTGGGATATGACCGTGCTAATATGGACCAATGTTTTTTAATTATGTTTTGGATCTTTGATACAAAAGGGTGATAAGTGGTTACGAAAGGAATGCGTGAGGAGGCTGCGGGTCTGGTGGAGCATAAATGAGTTTGTTGGGCTAGGGTCAGTTCGTCTTCTAGTAATCTAGTGGGGTAGCCTCTATCCGTGAATTTGCTTGCCATTTCTTTGAGGCGTTGTTCGCAGAGTGAAGGGTCAGCTACTATTCTAGTTACTCGTGTGAACTGAGATCGTGGTAGGGATTGCTTGGTATTGCGGGGGTGACAGCTGGAATAATGGAGCAGTGTGTTGCGGTCAGTAGGTTTTCTGAAAAGGTCAGTGGTTAATGAGCCGGTTGGAGTCTTGACTACCAATGTATCCAGAAAGCTTATCCTATTTGGGTCTGTGTGGGAGGTAAAAGAGAGATCTGGGTCTTGTTTGTTAATGTGGTCAATAAAGTGTGAGAGTGAGTCCCTATCACCAGTCCAAATGCAGAAAATGTCGTCGATATATCGATGCCAGGTTAGTGCAAACTGTTGAAAAAAAGGGTTGGAGTAGACATAGTCCTCGTCGAATTTTGCCATAAAGGCATTTGCGTAGGGTGGCGCCACGTTAGCCCCCATTGCTGTCCCCCGTTTCTGTATATAGAATTCATCCCCGAACATGAAGTAATTGTTGTGTAGAACTAATCTCAGAAGTGTAAGACAGAAAGTTTGTGCACTGAGTGTATAGTTGGAAGTTGAGAGAAGACAGGAGACAGCTGCAATTCCTCTTTCATGGGCGATGGAAGTATAGAGACTATTTACGTCTAGTGTCACTAATAGGCTATTGTCGGGTATATTTTGTAATGAGGAAATGGTGGATAGAAAGTGGGTTGTATCAAGTAGAAAGGAGCGGGTATTTTTGATTAGTGGTGTGAGTATTTTTTCTAGAAAGATGGAAAGTGGGGAGAGGATAGAGTCGGTAGATGCTACTACGGGTCTGCCTGGAGGATCCGTTAGATTTTTGTGTATCTTAGGTAGTGTGTAGAGGACAGGGGTGACTGGATGTTCATTGAGGAGAAAAGTATAGGTCGGTTTATCGATTGTGCCTAATTGGAGATGGTCATCGCGTAGGGAGATAATTTCTTTTTTAATACGAAAAACGGGATTAAAGGGTACCTTAGAGTAGGTTGCAATATCTGACAGTTGTCGTTTTATCTCCATAACATAGGCTGTAGTGTCCATAACCACGATGGCTCCGCCTTTGTCGGCTGGTTTTATCGTTATACTTTTATCTTCCCTTAATATATTAAGGGCAATTCGTTCTTCACTTTTCAGATTGTGGGGTATGTACATGGGTTTGTCTTTTGATTCTTTTAGGGTGCTATCTATGTCTTTTCGGACGAGGTCAATGAAGGCCTCTGCTGCATGATAATTTTTAGGGGGCATGAATGCACTTTTATTTTTTAAATTAATGGATTTAATTGATAAATCTGAAGCTGAGGTCAGTGTTTGGAATGTCGGCCCTGGTGGTTGCTGCTCAAAATGTGCCTTTAATCGGATAGATCTGTAAAACCTTTGTAGATCTTGTTCCAGGGAAAAGGAATGAAAAGAGCCGGACGGGCAAAAGGAAAGTCCTTTAGATAATGTGTTTAATTCTGCAGGGGATAGTGTACGGGATGAGATATTAACTACTATATCCGTACCTGTGATAGTGTCTGTATCCCGGTGGGATTTCGATTGGCGTCTTCCCCTTCCTCGGCGTATACGGACGGTCTTCTTCTTCCTGGGCGATATCCGCGCCTGTGAAAAAAACGTTGATACCGGTAGCCAGTTGATCGTTCGCTCCCTGAGGAGGATGAAGCGTAGCCGGTGAAGGTGGAGTAATCATTGCCCGTCGAGGAACTTTGCCACTGCCATCTGTAGACTCTCTGTAGTTGATAATCCTCTGAATCGCGGAAAAACTTGTTGTGTTTGGTCGTTTCAAGGTGTTTTTGATGATCGTTAAGAATTCGTTCGGTCTTCTGTTTAAGGTCGGCCCACTCTTCTGCTGGAATTGTGGAGACCAGTTGCGTTTCAGATGCTGTTAATTTTTCTTTGGAGTCGATAATTGATTTCTGTAGAAATTCTATGCTTAAGACAATAATGTCTAAAGAACATTTATTGATGATAGATTCAAACTTATTGCAGTATTCGTTGTTATTGGGAAAAAGAGTTGGACGAAGATGGACCCGAAGGCCCCTCAGGATTTTCTTCTGTTTAAAATATTCTGCCAAGGTAGTGCAGTGCAGTTCCGTAGCGATGAGTTTCTTGGACTCGCGTTCCCAGTCCCGTGACCGGAATTCACTGGGTAGTATATGTAGAAAATTGCTTGACGTGTGCACTTGTGACACTATTTCCTCTGCAGTAGAATTTTCTGTAGCAATTATTGTCCATTGATGCTGTACCTATGATGTACTAAAATATGATGTACCTATATATTTTTAAGGCCGTGATCAAGGTCCTAGTGGACCGAAACGTTGGCCATTGCATTTACAAAAGATCCATTTGGGATGGACAGTAAATAAAAGAATCTAACTTTGAAACATATCGAGTGCCGTGGTCTCTATATGTATACTCTGATTGACCTTCTCCACTGAGCACCGACAACCACAAACCAGGAGTGCCATCCACTATATTCACTATATGCAGGATCTTTTTCCTGTGTGATTGAGCACCCTCCAGATGTCGTCATCAACTTTCTCATACGAAAATTCTACTGCAGAGGAAATAGTGTCACAAGTGCACACGTCAAGCAATTTTCTACATATACTACCCAGTGAATTCCAGTCACGGGACTGGGAACGCGAGTCCAAGAAACTCGGACTCGCTACGGAACTGCACTGCACTACCTTGGCAGAATATTTTAAACAGAAGAAAATCCCGAGGGGCCTTCGGGTCCATCTTCGTCCAACTCTTTTTCCCAATAACAACGAATACTGCAATAAGTTTGAATCTATCATCAATAAATGTTCTTTAGACATTATTGTCTTAAGCATAGAATTTCTACAGAAATCAATTATCGACTCCAAAGAAAAATTAACAGCAATTGAAACGCAACTGGTCTCCACAATTCCAGCAGAAGAGTGGGCCGACCTTAAACAGAAGACCGAACGAATTCTTAACGATCATCAAAAACACCTTGAAACGACCAAACACAACAAGTTTTTCCGCGATTCAGAGGATTATCAACTACAGAGAGTCTACAGATGGCAGTGGCAAAGTTCCTCGACGGGCAATGATTACTCCACCTTCACCGGCTACGCTTCATCCTCCTCAGGGAGCAAACGATCAACTGGCTACCGGAATCAACGTTTTTTTCACAGGCGCGGATATCGCCCAGGAAGAAGAAGACCGGCCGCATACGCCGAGGAAGGGGAAGACGCCAATCGAAATCCAACCGGGATACAAACACGCTCACAGGTACGGACATAGTAGTTAATATCTCATCCCGTACACTATCCCCTGCAGAATTAAACACATTATCTAAAGGACTTTCCTTTTGCCCATCCGGCTCTTTTCATTCCTTTTCCCTGGAACAAGATCTACAAAGGTTTTTCCAGATCTATCCGATTAAAGGCACATTTTGAGCAGCAACCACCAGGGCCGACATTCCAAACACTGACCTCAGCTTCAGATTTATCAATTAAATCCATTAATTTAAAAAATAAAAGTGCATTCATGCCCCCTAAAAATCATCATGCAGCAGAGGCCTTCATTGACCTCGTCCGAAAAGACATAGATAGCACCCTAAAAGAATCAAAAGACAAACCCATATACATACCCCACAATCTGAAAAGTGAAGAACGAATTGCCCTTAATATATTAAGGGAAGATAAAAGTATAACGATAAAACCAGCCGACAAAGGCGGAGCCATCGTGGTTATGGACACTACAGCCTATGTTAGGGAGATAAAACGACAACTGTCAGATATTGCAACCTACTCTAAGGTACCCTTTAATCCCGTTTTTCGTATTAAAAAAGAAATTATCTCCCTACTCGATGACCATCTCCAATTAGGCACAATCGATAAACCGACCTATACTTTTCTCCTCAATGAACATCCAGTCACCCCTGTCCTCTACACACTACCTAAGATACACAAAAATCTAACGGATCCTCCAGGCAGACCCGTAGTAGCATCTACCGACTCTATCCTCTCCCCACTTTCCATCTTTCTAGAAAAAATACTCACACCACTAATCAAAAATACCCGCTCCTTTCTACTTGATACAACCCACTTTCTATCCACCATTTCCTCATTACAAAATATACCCGACAATAGCCTATTAGTGACACTAGACGTAAATAGTCTCTATACTTCCATCGCCCATGAAAGAGGAATTGCAGCTGTCTCCTGTCTTCTCTCAACTTCCAACTATACACTCAGTGCACAAACTTTCTGTCTTACACTTCTGAGATTAGTTCTACACAACAATTACTTCATGTTCGGGGATGAATTCTATATACAGAAACGGGGGACAGCAATGGGGGCTAACGTGGCGCCACCCTACGCAAATGCCTTTATGGCAAAATTTGAGGAGGACTATGTCTACTCCAACCCTTTTTTTCAACAGTTTGCACTAACCTGGCATCGATATATCGACGACATTTTCTGCATTTGGACTGGTGATAGGGACTCACTCTCACACTTTATTGACCACATTAACAAACAAGACCCAGATCTCTCTTTTACCTCCCACACAGACCCAAATAGGATAAGCTTTCTGGATACATTGGTAGTCAAGACTCCAACCGGCTCATTAACCACTGACCTTTTCAGAAAACCTACTGACCGCAACACACTGCTCCATTATTCCAGCTGTCACCCCCGCAATACCAAGCAATCCCTACCATGATCTCAGTTCACACGAGTAACTAGAATAGTAGCTGACCCTTCACTCTGCGAACAACGCCTCAAAGAAATGGCAAGCAAATTCACGGATAGAGGCTACCCCACTAGATTACTAGAAGACGAACTGACCCTAGCCCAACAAACTCATTTATGCTCCACCAGACCCGCAGCCTCCTCACGCATTCCTTTCGTAACCACTTATCACCCTTTTGTATCAAAGATCCAAAACATAATTAAAAAACATTGGTCCATATTAGCACGGTCATATCCCAAAGTGTCCGAGTTCAGCAATCCAATCCGTATGTGCTACAAACGCCCCACCAATCTCAAAGATAAATTGGTACATGCAGATGTTGGCTCATCCCTACCACAAATACGACAAACCACTCTGGCCCCCCGCAAGACAGGCACCTACCCATGCCTACATTGTGCCCAGTGCACCAACGTCATTAAGGGAAATAGGATTACACATCCTCACTCGGGCAAAATTTATCAAGCCAGAGATTTTCATACTTGTAACTCGTCCTTTGTGGTTTATCTCATTAAATGCCCATGCGGCCTGGCATACGTAGGCGAAACGACCCAATGCGTACACGACCGTATATCCAAACACAAGTCTGACATCCGATGCAATAGAACAGAACTCCCGGTCCCATATCACTTCATATCAAATAAACATCAAATCAACCAGCTCCAATTCCAGGTGCTAGAACATGTGTCACAAACGCGACGTGGAGGTAATAGAATCGCTCATCTTAAAGAACGGGAGGCCTTCTGGATCTTCGAGTTAAAGACTCTTTTCCCTCATGGAATGAACAGGGACTTTGATTTTCGTATTTAACTCTTTATATACATTTTTACCTCAAAGGAACTAATGGGAACGATACCCCCTGGACTTGACGTTTACAGGGAGTGCAGAATTATTAGGCAAGTTGTATTTTTGAGGATTAATTTTATTATTGAACAACAACCATGTTCTCAATGAACCCAAAAAACTCATTAATATCAAAGCTGAATATTTTTGGAAGTAGTTTTTAGTTTGTTTTTAGTTTTAGCTATTTTAGCGGGATATCTGTGTGTGCAGGTGACTATTACTGTGCATAATTATTAGGAAACTTAACAAAAAACAAATATATATCCATTTCAATTATTTCTTTTTACCAGTGAAACCAATATAACATCTCAACATTCACAAATATACATTTCTGACATTCAAAAACAAAACAAAAACAAATCAGTGACCAATATAGCCACCTTTCTTTGCAAGGACACTCAAAAGCCTGCCATCCATGGATTCTGTCAGTGTTTTAATCTGTTCACCATCAACATTGCGTGCAGCAGCAACCACAGCCTCCCAGACACTGTTCAGAGAGGTGTACTGTTTTCCCTCCTTGTAAATCTCACATTTGATGATGGACCACAGGTTCTCAATGGGGTTCAGATCAGGTGAACAAGGAGGCCATGTCATTAGATTTTCTTCTTTTATACCCTTTCTTGGCCGCCACGCTGTGGAGTACTTGGACGCGTGTGATGGAGCATTGTCCTGCATGAAAATCATGTTTTTCTTGAAGGATGCAGACTTCTTCCTGTACCACTGCTTGAAGAAGGTGTCTTCCAGAAACTGGCAGTAGGACTGGGAGTTGAGCTTGACTCCATCCTCAACCCGAAAAGGCCCCACAAGCTCATCTTTGATGATACCAGCCCAAACCAGTACTCCACCTCCACCTTGCTGGCGTCTGAGTCGGACTGGAGCTCTCTGCCCTTTACCAATCCAGCCACGGGCCCATCCATCTGGCCCATCAAGACTCACTCTCATTTCATCGGTCCATAAAACCTTAGAAAAATCAGTCTTGAGATATTTCTTGGCCCAGTCTTGACGTTTCAGCTTGTGTGTCTTGTTCAGTGGTGGTCGTCTTTCAGCCTTTCTTACCTTGGCCATGTCTCTGAGTATTGCACACCTTGTGCTTTTGGGCACTCCAGTGATGTTGCAGCTCTGAAATATGGCCAAACTGGTGGCAAGTGGCATCTTGGCAGCTGCACGCTTGACTTTTCTCAGTTCATGGGCAGTTATTTTGCGCCTTGGTTTTTCCACACGCTTCTTGCGACCCTGTTGACTATTTTGAATGAAACGCTTGATTGTTCGATGATCACGCTTCAGAAGCTTTGCAATTTTAAGAGTGCTGCATCCCTCTGCAATATATCTCACTATTTTTTACTTTTCTGAGCCTGTCAAGTCCTTCTTTTGACCCATTTTGCCAAAGGAAAGGAAGTTGCCTAATAATTATGCACACCTAATATAGGGTGTTGATGTCATTAGACCACACCCCTTCTCATTACAGAGATGCACATCACCTAATATGCTTAATTGGTAGTAGGCTTTCGAGCCTATACAGCTTGGAGTAAGACAACATGCATAAAGAGGATGATGTGGTCAAAATACTCATTTGCCTAATAATTCTGCACGCAGTGTATATGCTCTTTTCTCTACACTCAGTATCTATATGGTTAAATAGACTATAGCGTTATAAGTCTATCTGGGTATCCATCTATATGTCATTATTTACTTGTCTTGATTATATGCATGTTTCTATATCATATAATTCTAACTTTCTTTTCTCCTATTTCCACAGACAAAATGACCCCCATAGTCTCAACAATACAGGTAGTATACCATCATAAAAAAGAGTGCTAATTAATAGTTGCCTTTATAGACCTTCATACTTAGTATATAGCATATATCATAGAGCTGATAATATTGTACAAAACATATATAGCAAAACATATACAGGGAGTGCAGAATTATTAGGCAAGTTGTATTTTTGAGGATTAATTTTATTATTGAACAACAACCATGTTCTCAATGAACCCAAAAAACTCATTAATATCAAAGCTGAATATTTTTGGAAGTAGTTTTTAGTTTGTTTTTAGTTTTAGCTATTTTAGGGGGATATCTGTGTGTGCAGGTTACTATTACTGTGCATAATTATTAGGCAACTTAACAAAAAACAAATATATACCCATTTCAATTATTTATTTTTACCAGTGAAACCAATATAACATCTCAACATTCACAAATATACATTTCTGACATTCAAAAACAAAACAAAAACAAATCAGTGACCAATATAGCCACCTTTCTTTGCAAGGACACTCAAAAGCCTGCCATCCATGGATTCTGTCAGTGTTTTGATCTGTTCACCATCAACATTGCATGCAGCAGCAACCACAGCCTCCCAGACACTGTTCAGAGAGGTGTACTGTTTTCCCTCCTTGTAAATCTCACATTTGATGATGGACCACAGGTTCTCAATGGGGTTCAGATCAGGTGAACAAGGAGGCCATGTCATTAGATTTTCTTCTTTTATACCCTTTCTTGCCAGCCACGCTGTGGAGTACTTGGACGCGTGTGATGGAGCATTGTCCTGCATGAAAATCATGTTTTTCTTGAAGGATGCAGACTTCTTCCTGTACCACTGCTTGAAGAAGGTGTCTTCCAGAAACTGGCAGTAGGACTGGGAGTTGAGCTTGACTCCATCCTCAACCCGAAAAGGCCCCACAAGCTCATCTTTGATGATACCAGCCCAAACCAGTACTCCACCTCCACCTTGCTGGCGTCTGAGTCGGACTGGAGCTCTCTGCCCTTTACCAATCCAGCCACGGGCCCATCCATCTGGCCCATCAAGACTCACTCTCATTTCATCAGTCCATAAAACCTTAGAAAAATCAGTCTTGAGATATTTCTTGGCCCAGTCTTGACGTTTCAGCTTGTGTGTCTTGTTCAGTGGTGGTCGTCTTTCAGCCTTTCTTACCTTGGCCATGTCTCTGAGTATTGCACACCTTGTGCTTTTGGGCACTCCAGTGATGTTGCAGCTCTGAAATATGGCCAAACTGGTGGCAAGTGGCATCTTGGCAGCTGCACGCTTGACTTTTCTCAGTTTATGGGCAGTTATTTTGCGCCTTGGTTTTTCCACACGCTTCTTGCGACCCTGTTGACTATTTTGAATGAAACGCTTGATTGTTCGATGATCACGCTTCAGAAGCTTTGCAATTTTAAGAGTGCTGCATCCCTCTGCAAGATATCTCACTATTTTTGACTTTTCTGAGCCTGTCAAGTCCTTCTTTTGACCCATTTTGCCAAAGGAAAGGAAGTTGCCTAATAATTATGCACACCTAATATAGGGTGTTGATGTCATTAGACCACACCCCTTCTCATTACAGAGATGCACATCACCTAATATGCTTAATTGGTAGTAGGCTTTCGAGCCTATACAGCTTGGAGTAAGACAACATGCATAAAGAGGATGATGTGGTCAAAATACTCATTTGCCTAATAATTCTGCACGCAGTGTATAGCACATGATACAGTGTCTAGAACTGCAGCGATTTCTAGCAGATACGCTTTTCTACTTCAAAGCGCATGCGCAATGTAAAGCGAGTCTTGGCTCTGTTTAACCTGAGAACATGAACCAATACGCATGCGCGAGTGACGTCAATGTTCTCGCGATACCTCGGCAATGGCCGAGAGACGCCGGCGCTTGCGCAGACCTTCCTCATCTCCCTATTTAAACCCGCGAATAGCGCGGACACACCAGGTCCTCCCGATACCTCCGATCTCCTGCATCAAGGTCTGTTACCATGACATGCTGTATTGTTATGTATTATTATGCTATGCGCACTGCTCTCAGCCTCTCTCTCTCCATATATGCTCTCTCAGCCTCTCTCTCCATATATGCCTATACTGATTGGTCCTCTATGTTCCATGACCCTTTTGCCTGTCACTGATCCCTATCACTCATTGCTGTGAACCTTGGCCACTAAATATATAGTTGTATATATATGGTTCTCACCATCTCCAGGCTCATCCAGTAGATACGATTGTACTACTCCCCATAATAAGACTCTCTATCCATCTACCTATATAGTGTCAACATATGACACTGGGACAAAATATTGCATCTATATACCTGCAACTCCTCTGTTATGATAACCTTATTGTTTTTTTCCCCACTTCAACATTCTATCTCTATAGGCTAGCCAGTGACCATACTTTGTGACCATACAAGTATCTTTTGTTTCAACTTACACCGTCTATTGCAGTAATATAGTAACCTGTACTTATTGCATATCTTATGACCCTTCTATATACATGTTTCACAATAACCTTAAAAACGAAGACAATGACTACTTCCACGTCTTGCCAAGTATCATCCAACCTGCCCTTATATGGCACATCTATCCATATACTTGTGATAGACATCTATTGAAGCTTTAATATTTTGTTTTGTTTTGACATTTTCTGTACCAATTATTGTCCATTGATGCTGTACCTATGATGTACTAAAATATGATGTACCTATATATTTTTTAGGCTGTGATCAAGGTCCTAGTGGACCGAAACGTTGGCCATTGCATTTACAAAAGATCCATTTGCAATGGACAGTAAATAAAAGAATCTAACTTTGAAACATATCGAGTGCCGTGGTCTCTATATGTATACTCTGATTGACCTTCTCCACTGAGCACCGACAACCACAAACCAGGAGTGCCATCCACTATATTCACTATATGCTCGACTTCAAAAGGGAGTTTATAGTACAGACCGATGCCTCCGAAGTAGGCATTGGTGCTGTACTGTATCAGGAAGTCAACGGGAGAAGCATCCCGTTGTCTTCCTCAGCCGTAAGCTCACTCCAGCCGAGACTAGGTACAGTATAGTGGAGAGAGAGTGCCTGGCCATCAAGGGGGCACTTGAGTCTCTCTGCTATTATCTGTTGGGGAGAAAGTTATGTCTGGTGACCGACCACTCGACTCTTAAGTGGATGAGCCAAGCCAAAGAGAGGAATGCTCGGGTCACCAAGTGGTTCTTGTCTTTACAAAACTTAAAGTTTTCCGTGGAACATAGGGCAGGCAGGTTACATGGAAACGCGGATGCCCTGTCCCGCATACACTGTCTGGCGAGTGTTCACCCCCTCAGGGTTGAACAAAGGGGGAGGTAGGAATGAAGGCGCAAGAGTCCGTCATTGACGGAAGGTATGTGTCACTGAGATTCCTGGCCTTGGTGAGGTAAGAGCCTGTAATTTTAAGTGTCAGCGGCAGTTAGTGCTGACTGACACTATTTGTTAGTTAGTATGGCTGTAGAGCCGATCCGGGCCGGCTCTTATTGGGAGCAGCCAAAGCGCAGGGTGGGTGGCTTCTCCCCACACTCCAGGCCGGGTTTTGGCTGGGATATAAAAACCCAGCCAGCAGTCACTGCTGAGTGGATTATCCTCCACTTCACAGTGAAGCTGGTTCTGGGAGCTCTCTGCGCTGATGCCTGAAGGCCGTGTGTCAGGCGAGCAGGCCGCCTTTCAGCCTGCAAGTGGACTTTCTGAGGCTGAGCATTTAGCCGGGTGTGAACTGACACCCAGGATACCAGGTGAATGTTATTTAGTTTTTTCTGTGTGTGAACAAGCACCAAGCCTGAAAAGGGACTGTTTTGTTATATTAGGAGTGTGAATAAACACTGAAGATTGATTTAAAACCTGGTCCATTGCCTCTATATTGCGTCCGCTAACCTGCCTACTAGAGCAAATCCGCCCAACAACAAAATAAAAACCACAAGGCGTCACACAAAAAAACAAGCCCTCACACAGCTCCGTTCTATTCTACAGAAGTGAGCAAAGCTGCAATACCGGGAAAAGCCCATGGACAGACAAAATCTGGGCAAAAGCATGTGTTTCTTTCTATTCCTAGACAATCACTTTTCATATTTTTTTTTATAACACTGATCATAGTGGAGGGTACTGGACTGTATAGTTCAGCGGTGGGAGATAGAGTTGGCGTTAGCTGAAACTTAGTCTATGGGAAGCATTTCCATATCCACGGGTTCTTTCTTGTTCTGTATCAGAAGTGGAAACACAGATCTGCAGTAACTTAACTACGCCAACTGGACGGCACATTCTGAACTATGCCAACTGGATGGCATCTTTTGAACTACATCCACTGGACTACAACTGCACAGTAGGTAAACAATCTATGTGTTGCTACAGAAACTTTTTAAATAAAGACCAAAAAACTTATAAGGGTTGTCTACGATTAGGAACACCACCACCACCCTTAGTTATGATGAGAGGATGTGCGGAAGCATTTTGATATGGTGTCTTCTGTCCTATATTCACAGGTTCTTTCTTGTTGTGCATCAGGAGTGGAAACGCAGATCTGCAGCAACTTAACTACTACAACTGGATGGCACATTCTGAACTACGCCAACTGTACTGCACCATCGGAAGAACATCAACTGGATTGCACCATCTGAACGACATCAACTGGACTACAACTGCACAGTAAGAAAATAATCTATTGCATAAGTGTTGCTACAGACACTTTTTAAAGAAATACATAAAATGGTTGTCCTTGATTAGAAACTCCACCACCCTTACCTATGATGAGATATGGATGTGATTGTAACTCAGTTCCATTCAACAGAAGTGAGCTAAGCTGCAATACCAGGCACAGCCCATGGACAGACAAAACATTTTCTGTGCTGTGTATGCTATGCAACATTGTTTAAGTCAGTGTTATTTGATGTTGGGGGGGGGCGCTTTTTTAATGTTTGCCCTGTTGGTAAAATTCCCTGGAAATTGCCTTGGCCGGAAGTTGTGTACTTTCGGTCTCGGCCGAACCACACCACCCTCTCCACACCCATATTATCCCAATGGACTACATGTTTATAGCCCCCTAAAATACCTACTGGTTTATGAAGACTTGGAATAGCCAAATCAATTTTAATTAATCACATTAGCCACCCTAGAACTGCATGTGTTCCAATGTGGAACGCATGTTCACCGAAACCAGAAGTGATCCAATTTCCTGGTTCCGCCTCCCCACGTGAATTTCTCAAGCTGGCACACATCATATAGAGGTATATAAGGTCCATAGATTCGCCATACTTTTATATGCTTATATTGTATATGTATATTGACTGCTCCTGAGGAAGGGTGTATTTGAAAACCCCGGAAACGCGTCGAGCCTCGATTTAAATAAAGGCAATTTTTCCAGAAGTACCTTCTGTGGTGACTGCGGTTCTTCCTGTGATTCTACAAGCGATCCTGGCGGGGGAGTTTAGCCTACAGGTGTCTTGAGCTTATCCCATAGACTATCTCCCCAGTGAAGTGAGTCACTCATACGTATACCTACTTTTACTTTTTTATATGCTGTTATGCACTGATTGCATTTTATACACCAATTTTAATATACCTATCCTTATATATACCGATTATTCTATATCATAAAAACCTTGGATAAATATCCTTTGGGATTTTACTCTCTCTTTCACCTTATTTCATTCCCACACTATTTCATCTAGGTGACTGGTGCCCTTGTTGTGGCTGGGCTCTTCTTTTTCTTTTCCTTAATTATTGCTATATGCAGCAGCTTCTGCTGCACATTCAGCCACCTCCCGCAGCCTCTCACCATCTGCCTAAACACTAGTAGTTCCTTTTTTCCTACCCTTTGGTGCCCGGTAGTTATTCTAAGACCTTTTTTGGATTCTATCCAAGGGGAGAATGCAACTAACACTTTTTTTTTTTTTTGGGGGGGGGGGGGGGGGGGGGGGGGTTCCCTCCTCTCTCTACTTTACCCTCTACCCCTTCTTCCTACATTAAGGTGGTCTTAGGTGAGAGTTCTGTCCCAAGAAAATGGCGGATCATGGGGTGTAGGGTGGGGATTGGGGGGTAGGGGGATGTAGTCTATGGGGAGTTCTGGGGGGTATATGGGAGGGAATGCGCTGTGTCTCTCTTGAGGAGGATGAGGAGAGGTCTCATTGTTGTTTTGTTTTTTTTCCTCTCTGGTCTTTTGGGGCTTTGATTTGGTTGACTAAATGTCAATTAAAATATTAACCTGGAATGTTTGGGGACTTGATTATAGGCTTAAAAGACAAGCAGTTTTTGACCTTGTTCAGACCCATTTGCCTGCAATTGTATGCCTAGTGGAGACCCATCTTATTGGGGAAACGGCTCGGCGCCTTGATAGTGTCACGGATTATGTAGATAGCTGGAAGTTATGGATAAACATCCGACTGGCTTGATCCCAAACTAAGGAGCATAAAGGTGACCCCTATAAAACCCTATGAGCTCACCCTGACTGCTAAGCACATACAAGGGTCTCAGAGGTAGACGATTGCATGCCCTCGTATCTAGACTGTGTGACAACTGAAAACCCTATAATAGTGAGGGGACACGACCACCGGCTCCCTGCACTTAATACGGAGGGAGTCAGGGTCACCTAGAATCAAGCCAGCAAGGAAACACAATACATGAAAGGACTTATCTGATCAAGCAGCAACCGAAGTCTCCAGCAGTGAACACTTCAATCCAGGAAGTAGTATAAACCACAAAGTGAGGCAGTATGGGAGGGATTATAAAGGAAAGAGGATTAGTCTAAATAGGTGACACCTGGGAGAAGGAAATGAGATGACAAAGTGAAACCAAAACAAAGAACATCATGCAAGAGGTAGAAAAGGACGTCTGTCAGACCTTCTTACAGAAGTGGCGGTGACAGATAGAGGATGGGCTGCGCAGACATTCTATCTTCTCTAGTTATTCTAGAGGACTTTCAGTTTTAATTCATAAACGGATTGACTTTCTCTGCCAGACATCCTCCATCGACAAACAGGGAAGATATGTTTTCCTTTATGGTAAACTTACTGGAAAATTATGTATCCTGGCCTTCGTTTATATCCCCCCACCTTTTTCTTTTGGGGTACTTAATTCGTTGTTAACCTTTATAGATCATTGGCCTGAATGCCCAGTAATAATTAATGGAGACTTTAACGGTGTTATTGATCCAATGATTGATAGGATTTCAATGGGGGGTAATATGCAGTTGCCCCTACAAGGGTCACCCCTGGCAAGATTTTGTCAGGAATATGGTTTTGTTGATGTATGGGGCTGTGTAGGGAGAGGGAAAAGAGCCTACTCATGTGTAAGCAAGTCCGGAAACTCTATGTCCAGGATAGATCTGGTTCTGATAAATAAAGATTATTTGAGATGTATTAAGCGGATCATGTACCTCTTGAGGTTTCCATGGTGGACAATAAAGCCAGGGGCAGACCACCTTTTAGGCTAAATCCCCATTGGATTTCCTTAATGGACAATCATGACAGCATGGTGCAGGATATGACTCGATTTTGGTATATTAATTATAATTCAGTAAGTATTCAACTAGTATGGGATGCATTTCTGACTTGCCTTCTCAATACTTTCTCTTTTTTCTACTGTATTATTTCTGGAGAATTAAATTGTAGCAGCTGCCACTACATCCTTAAAGAGGACCTTTCATCAGTTTAGCCCTAGTCTAATTATGGTCTTACCTTATAGGGCGGCCCCCACTGATGCCATGGCACTTTTTTTTTTTATAAATATGATTAAGCTTCTATACAAGTCCCCTAGAGCTAGTCTGAATATTAATGGGAGTTTGACAGAGAGTTTCCCTTTGAGTAGAGGCACCTGTCAAGGGTGTCCTCTTTCCTCATTACTTTTTGACATCTATATTGAGCCCTTGGCAGCAATGGTGAGGCAGAATTACTCGATTTAAGGTTTTTGGGACATTAGGAATAGAAGATAAATCTCGCTATATGCTGACGATGTCTAATTTTTTATAAATAATACTAATCTAATGCTCCCAAGAATTATTCAATTAGTTAATTACTTTGAGGAAGTATCAGAACTAGATATCAATTGGTCAAAAACCACTCTTATGCCTATAGATAGATTTGAACTTTCCAGAGAGGGGCCCCTTAATATGTTGAAGATCTCTGAATCCTTTGAATATTTGAGCAGTATAATTTCCCCCAAGATTGAAGATTTTTGCATCTGAATTTAAATCCATTGATAACCAAATTGAGATCCAAAGTAGCAATATGGCTTAGCCTTCTTCTATCTAGAGCTGACAGAATATCCTTTACTAAGATGGTGATTTTACCTCAGTTCCTTTATGTTCTCAGGAACTCCCCAATATGGATTGACGCTAAATTTTTTAATTGGTCGATAGAATCATTAATTACCTACTATGGGCAAAAAAGCAGGCAAGACTTAAACTGCAACATCTATATAAGCCAATAGAAAAAGGAGGGGTGAACCTTCTGTACTTTAAGGGTTATTTTATATCTGCACAGCTATGGCTTTTTTGTCATTGGAAAAAGAGCCCTCTATGTAGCTCATTGATGAATAGATTGGGCTATGATAATATCTTCACCCTACTTGAATTTGAGCAGTTATCTAGAAAGCACCAGGATTATGTTGAAACAAGGAAACTTTTCAGTAAGTCCTGGCGCACTGTTAGAAGATGGTTGAGAATAAAGGACGCCCCTTTGGCATAATGTTCAACTGCAAGTTTTAGACCAACTAGGAGGAGATCAATACTGGCAAAAAAATAAAATTTTCTATCTTTCACAAGTGGTGAGGCAGGGAGAAGTACTTTCGTTTTTGGAGATAACACCAAGAGAGAATATAACTAATTTACTATGGTTTAGATATACAGTATACAGCTTCGTTCGGCACTTTTTAAACTCAAAGATAAATCCTTATTGAATGAATTAATAGGGAATATAGGGCACGATGTTAAGATTTCTAAAATGTATAAATTATTGTTAAGATCACTATTTAACATTAGCTCCCCTGTTCAAAAAGCTTGGAGAGCTGATTGCCTAACGTTGAAAGGAGATGATTGGGAAAAAATTGGGGGCAATTTGAAATTATGCAAAATAAAAGGAAAGGTTCCAGCACTTCGTATTCCGGTTATTGCTTAGTCTTTATTTCAATACTGATTGCAGATTACATCTTGTGGAAATCACAACCCACCACAGCAACAGGTTCACCTCTTAACTTGTTGCGGTGGTGGGATCGGATTTCCACAAGATGTAATCTGCAACCAGTATTGAAATAAAGATGAAGCAATAACCGGAATACGAAGTGCTGGAACCTTTTATTTTATTTTGCATGTTGAGAGGACTTGTCCGGTTTGTTCCGTGCATGGGGAGGATTTGGTGAGCTGGAATTTACCTTTTTCGTGAACCTAATTTGAAATTAGTGTCTAATAATTTTAATC